>NC_073259.2:40251742-40554772 GCF_029289425.2 Pan paniscus | reverse complement strand
GAGATGGGGTCTTGCTGTGTTGACCAGGCTGGTCTGAAACTCCTGGCCTCAAGGGATCCTCCTACCTCAGCCTCCCAAAGTGCTGGGTTTACACATATGAGCCATTACACCTGGCAAGTCTTTCATTATTAAGTGTGTTGTTAGCTGTTGTTTTTTTGGTAGCTGTACTTTAATCAAAGTGAGGAAGTTACCTTCTATTCCTAGATTGTTGAGTGTTTTTATCATGAAAGAGTGTTTGATTTTATCAAATGTTTTGTCTATTTAGATGATCATGTGGTTTTTGTCTCCTGTTAATATGGTGTATAACATTGATTAATTTTCATTTGTTAAACCAACCTTGCATTTCTGGGATAAATCTCAGTTGGTCATAGGGCATAATCTTTTTACATGTTGTGGGATTTAAGTTTTCTAGTACTTTGTTGAAGATTTTTGTGTCTATATTTATAAGAGATGTTAGTCTGTAATTTTCTTCTTGTGATGTCTTTATCTGGTTTGATTACCCATCAGGGTAATACCGATCTCATAGAATGAATTGAGATATGTTGCCTTCTTTTTTTTTTTTTTTTTTTTTTGGAGATAGGGTTTCACTCCCATCACTCAGGCTGGAGTGCAGTGGTGCGATCTCAGCTTACTGCAGCAGACTTCACTTCCTGGGCTCAGATGATTCTTCCACCTCAGCCTCCCAAATAGCTGGGACTACAGGTGCGTGCCACCATGCCGGGCTAATGTTATGTATTTTTAGTAGAGACATGGTCTTGCCATGTTGCCCAGGCTGGTCTCTAACTCCTGGGCTCAAGTGATCCCCACACCTCAGCCTCCCAAAGTGCTGGGATTACAAGCATGAGCCACCGCACCCAACCTCCTCTTCTATTTTTTTGGAAGAGTTTGTGAAGAATTGGTGGTATGGCCAGGTGCAGTGGCTCATGTCTGTAATCCCAGCACTTTGAGAGGCTGAGGTAGGAGAATTGCTTGAGGTTAGGAGTTCAACCTGGACAACATAGTGAGATCCTATCTCAACAGAAAATACTATGTGTGTAGTGCCAGGAATCATGGTGGCACATGCCTGTAGTCTTAGCTACCTCAGGAGGCTGAGGCAGGAGGATTGCTTGAGCCCAAGAGTTGGAAGTTGCAGTGAGCTATGATCTTGCTACTGCACTCCAGTCTGGGCAACAGAGCAAGACCGTGTAGAAAGAAAGAAAGAGAGAAAGAGAGAGGGAGGGAGAGAGGGAGAGAGGGAGAGAGGGAGGGAGGGACGGAGGGAGAGAGGGGAGAGGGAGAGAGGGAGGGAGGGAAGGAAGGAAGGAAGGAAGGAAGGGCAAGACCCTGTCTAAAGAAAGAAAGAAGGAAGGAAGGAAGGAAGAGAGAGAGAGGGAGGGAGGGAGGAAGGGAAGCGGGGAGGGAGGGAAAGGAAGAAAGGAAGGAAGGAAGGAAGGGTGTTAAGTGTTCTTTAAACATTTGACTGAATTCACCAGTGAAACAACATGGTCCTGGGATTTTCTTTGTTGAACTTTTTTCTTTTTAATGAGTAATTCAGTCTCTTTTCTTGTTATGGGTTTATTTAATTTTTTAAAATTTCCTCTTGAGTCAGTTTCAGTAGCTCGTGTCGTTCTAGGAATTCTTACATTTCATCTAGATTATCTAATTATTGGCATGCAATTTTCATAATATTCCCTTATAATCATTTTTATTTCTGTGAGTCTGATGATAACATTCTTTGTTTTATTCCTGATTTTAGCAATTTAAGTCTTCTCTCTCTCTCTCATTTTATTTTTATTTTTGAAAGCAATTTTATAACTTTATTTGATGTATCTGACTATCAGCAGTTAGTTCTCATCCACATTGCCTGTAGATTTTTGAAAGCGGTAACGGGTACATTGGTAACCAAAGTATAGAGCTTATTTGGTGAATCTTCATCTTCATTATGTTTTCTGGACAACCGCATACGGATAAGGTCTTGGACATTCCTTATTCCTTTGGCCCAGACAGCTTTGTTGAGTCTAGTATCAATGCGCACATCTGGAGTTCCCATCTCCTTCATGGCAAATTTCCAGATCTCTTTGCATGCCCAAGGGGAACGCTTCTTGAAGCCCACTCCGTGGATGCACCTGTGAAGGTTGATGGTGTATTCTCAGTCACCACCTTGTTGATGACAGAACAGCCCTTTTTCTTCTTGCCACCCTTCTTTGTGGGCCATTCTGCTGGGCCCAAGTTGGAAAGCTTTATTTATTTATTTATTTGAGACAGGGTCTTGCTCTATTGCCCAGGCTGAAGTGAAGTATGTGCATAGCTCACTGCAGCCTTGAGCTCCTGGGCTCAAGCGATCCTTCTGCCTCAGCCTACTGAGTAACTAGGACTACAGGTACATGCCACCATGCCAGCTCAGCTAATTTTTTGAATTTTGTTTTGTGTAGACACATCTCACTTTTGTTGCCCAGCCTGGTCTCAAACTTCTGGCTTTGACCAGGAATGGTAGCTCACACCTGTAATCCTAGCACTTTGGAAGGCTGAGGCAGGTGGATTGCTTGAGTCCAGGAGTCCAAGACCAGTCTGAGCAACAGGGTGAAATCCCTGTCTACAAAAAATACAAAAATTAGCCAGGTGTGGTGGTTCACACCTATAGTCCCAGCTACTAGGGAGGCTGAGTTGGGAGGATCGCTTAAGCCCAGCAGTTCGAGGTTGCAGTGAATGGCGTGTCACTGCACTCCAGCCTGGGCAACAGAGTGAGACACTGTCTCAAAGAAAAGCCAAAAAATCCCCCCAAAAAGTCCTGGCTTCAAATGATCTTCCTGCCTCAGCCTCCCAAACTGTTGGGATTACAGGCATGAGCCAGCAGGCCCAGCTGAGTCTTCTCTCTTTTTATCTTGGTCCATCTAGCTAAAATTTTGTCAATTTTGTTCATCTTTTCAAAGAATCAACTTTTGGTTTCATTGATTTTATCTATTATTTTTTCATTCCTTATTTCATTTATTTCCAGTCTAGTCCCATGCTGGAGTGCAGTACCCCGATCATAGCTCACTGCAGCCTCAAGCTCCTGGGCTCAAGTGATCCTCCCATCTCAGCCTTCCAAGTAACTGGGACTACAGGAAATTGTCACCATGCCTGGCTAATTTTTTTTTTTTTTGGTTTGTTTTTTGGGTAGAGATGGGTCTTATGTTGACCAGGTTGGCCTCAAATTCCTGGCCTCAAGTGATCTTCCCATCTCAGCCTTCCAAGTAGCTAGGACTACAGGCAAGTGTCACCATGCCTGGCTATTTTTTTTTTTTTTGTAGAGCTGGGTCTTACTATGTTGACCAGGTGGGTTTCAAATTCCTGGCCTCGAGTGATCTTCCCGCCTTAGCCTCCCAAAATGTTGTGATAATAGACATAAGCCACAGCTCCTAGATGCTTTTTTTCTTTGGTTTAGGCTATTGATTTGAGGTCTTTTTTCTTTTTAAAATTTATTCATTTACAGCTATAAAATTCCCTCTAAGCACTGGTTTAGCTGCATTGCATAAAATTTTAATAGGTTTTGTTTTTATTTTTATTTATTTCAAAGTGTTGTCTAACATCCCTGTAATTTCTTCTTTGATTCATTGTTTATTTAGGAATATGTTTTTTATTTTCCACATATTTGTGAATTTCTCATTTTCTTCTGTGATTAATTTCTAATTTTATTCCATTATGATTACAAAACATACTTTGCATTATTACAATACTTTAAAATTTATGAGTTATTTTTTGGCCTAAAATATATTTTATACTGAAAAATTTTTTCATGTACACTTTATTTTTATTTATTTATTTTTTTAGACGGAGTCTCACTCTGTTGCTCAGGCTGGAGTACAGTGGTGCAATCTCAGCTCACTGCAACATCTGCCTCTCAGGTTCAAGTGATTCTCGTGCCTCAGCCACCCCAGTAGGTGGGATTACAGGCGTTGAGGTGGAGTCTCACTCTGTTGCCCAGGCTGGAGTGCAGTGGCACAATCTCAGCTCACTGCAACCTCTGCCTCTCAGGTTCAAGCAATTCTCTTGCCTTAACCTCCCAAGTAGCTGGGATTACAGGCATGCGCCACCACACCTGGCTAATTCTTATAGTTTTAGTAGAGAAGGGGCTTAGCCATGTTGGCCAGGCTGGTCTCGAACTCCTGGCCTCAAAAGATCCAGCAACCTCAGCTTCCCAAAGTGCTGGGATTATAGGTGTGAGCCACTGCCCCTGGCCCTCATGTGAACTTTAGAAGGATATATATTCTGCTATTGTTAGGTGGAGTGTTTTATAGATATCTGTTAAGTCTAGTTGGTTAATAGTATTGTTCAAATCCTCCCTTTCCTTGTTGATCTTTTGTCTAGATGTTCTATCCATTATTGAAAGTGGAGGTATTGAAGTCCTCAGTGATTATCATTGAATTGCTTATTCCTTTTTTTTTTTTTTTTTTTTGAGGTGGAGTCTCACTCTGTTGCCCAGGCTGGAGTGCAGTGGCTGGAGTAGCAAGGACTATCAGGTTCAAGCAATTCTCCTGCCTTAACCTCCCAAGTAGCTGGGATTACAGGCACACGCCACCACGCCTGGCTAATTTTTATATTTTTAGTAGAGATGAGGTTTCACCATGTTGGCCAGGCTGGTCTCGAACTCCTGACCTCAAGTGATCCACCCACTTTGGCCTCCCAAAAGTGCTGGGATTACAGGCATGAGCCACCATACCCAGCCTGAATTGCCTATTTCTTCTTTCAAGTCTGTCAATTATTGCTTCATGTTTTGGGAAGCTTCATTGTTAGATGCATTTATGTTTATAATTGCTACATCTTTTTCTTTTCTTTTCTCTTTTATTTTCCATCTTCTTGATTGATAAAATGGACCTTTTGCCTGGGTGCAGTGGCTCACACTTGTTATCCTAGGACTTTGGCAGGCCAAGGTGGGAGGATCACTTGAGCCCAGGAGTTTGAGACCAGCCTGGACAACATAGTGAGACCCTATCTTGACAAAAAAAAATTAAAAATTAGCTGGACATGATAGTGTGTGCCCATAGTCCCAGCTACTTTGGGGGCTGAGGTGGGAGGATTGCTTGAGCCCGGGAGTTTGAGGCTATAGTGATCCATGATCACATCACTACATTCCAGCCTGGGTGACAGAGTGAGACCCTGTCTCAAAAAAAGAGAAAAAGAGCCGGCATGGTGGCTCACGCCTGTAATCCCAGCACTTTGGGAGGCTGAGGCAGGTGGATCACGAGGTCAGGAGATTGAGACCATCCTGGCCAACATGGTGAAACCCTGTCTCTACTAAAATACAAAAAATTAGCTGGGCGTGGTGGCACGTGCCTGTAGTCCCAGCTACTTGGGAGGCTGAGGCAGGGGAATAGCTTGAACCCAGGAGGTGGAGGTTGCCGTGAGCTGAGATTGTGCCACTGCACTTCAGCCTGGGGACAGAGCAAGATTCCGTATAAAAAAAAAGAAGAAGAAGAAAAGACAAAAGAAGAGACCATTTAATAATTTTTAAATGTCCTTCTTTGTTTCTAGTAACAATTTTTGACTTTCAGTGCTTTTTTGTCTTGTATTAGCACAAGCCAATTGAGATTACTTGGTTATTGTTTGCATCATGTATCTATTTTCTTCCTTTTACTTTCAGCCTATAAATGTCTTTTTTTTCCTTTTTTTTTTTTTTTGCTGTTAAAAAAAGTGAGGTTATTATTTAATTAGCAAGGCAGGGTCTTACTATGTTGTCTAGGCTGATCTCAACGTTCTGGCCTCAAGCAATCCTCCTACCTCAGCCTCCCAAAGTGCTGGGATTTCAGGCATGAGTGACCACATCAGGTATCAGCCTATAAGTGTCCTTGAATCTATAATGTGTCTTTTGCAGATAGCTTATAGTTGAATCATATTTTTTTGCTCACTATGCAAATTTCTGCCTTTTACATTTAATGTAATTCCTATAAGATAGAACTTATGTCTGCCATTTTGCTATTTGTTTCTATATGTCTTGTATTTCCCCTCCCATTCCAGCATTACTACTATCTTTTGTATTAAATAGTGTTCCATTTTAATTCCTTTGTCATTTCCTTTAATAATCTTTTGAGTTATTTTCTTTCTTTTTTTTTTTTTTTGAGATGGAGTTTCGCTCTTGTTGCCCAGGCTGGAGTGCAACGGCATGACCTCTGCTCACCGCAACCTCCTCCTCCTGGGTTCAAGCAATTCTCCTGCCTCAGCCTCCCGAGTAGCTGGGATTACAGGCATGCACCACTATGCCCGGCTAATTTTGTATTTTTAGTAGAGACAGAGTTTCTCCATGTTGGTCAGGCTGGTCTCGAACCCCTGACCTCATGATCCGCCCGCCTTGGCCTCCCAAAGTGCTGGGATTACAGGCGTGAGCCACAGCACCCGGTCTTGAGTTATTTTCTTAATGGTTGCCCTGGGGATTAAAATTAATATCTTTATTTATAATAATCTAATCTGAATTAATATCAACTTAATTTTAACAGTAAATAAAAGCTTTGCAGGCCGGGTGCGGTGGCTTATACCTGTAATCCCAGCACTTTGGGAGGCCGAGGCGGGGGGATCACAAGGTCAGGAGATCGAGACCATCCTGGCTAACACGGTGAAACCCCGTCTCTACTAAAAATACAAAAAAAAAATTAGCCGGGCGTGGTGGCGGGCGCCTGTAGTCTCAGCTACTAGGGAGGCTGAGGCAGGAGAATGGCATGAACCCAGGAGGTGGAGCTTGCAGTGAGCTGAGATCGCACCACTGCACTCCAGCCTGGGCGACAGAGCGAGACTCCGTCTCAAAATAAATAAATAAATAAATAAAAGCTTTGCTTCTGTATAGCTGTTATTTTCACCTTCCTCCTTTATGCAGTTATTGTCATACAAATTACATATTTCTACCTTGTATGCCCATCAACATAGTTTTTTTTTTTTTTTTTTTTTTGAGACAGAGTCTCACTCTGACACCCAGGCTGGAGTGCAGTGGGGCAATCTTGGCTCACTACAACCTCTGTTTCTGGGGTTCAAACGATTCTTGTGCCTCAGCCTCCTGCGTAGCTGAGATTACAAGTGTGAGCCACTACACCTGGGTAATTTTTGTATTTTTAGCAGAGACAGGGTTTCGCTATGTTGGCCAGGTTGGTCTTGAACTCCTGACCTCAATTGATCCACCCGCCTCTGCCTCCCAAAGGGCTGATATTACAGGTGTGAGCCACCATGCCCAGCCCCATCCATATACATTTATAATTTTTAAATATAATTGTATTTTAAATATGACAAGAGAAAAGGAAATTTACAAGCAAAAATTGTATTTAAATATAAATTATATTTAAATACAAATAAAATTATATTTAAATATAAATAAAATTATAAATATAAAGACAGTATTGTTTTTATATTTACCTTATATAGTTATCTTTACTAAAGCTCTTTATTTCCTCGTATGGATTAGAGTTTCTATCTAGTATGCTTTCATTTAAGCCTGAAGGACTCCCTTTAGTATTTCTTAGAGGACAGGTTTGTTAGTGACAAATTCTTTCAGTTTTTGTTCATCTGAGAATGTCTTAATTTCTTAATTTCTTCTTCGTTTTTGTTTTAGAGATGGGGTCTTGCTATGTTGTTCTAGCTGGTCTCAAAACTCCTGGTCTCAAGCGATCGTCCTGCCTCAGCCTCCTGACTAGTTGGGATTGCAGGCATGA
This sequence comes from Pan paniscus, assembly GCF_029289425.2. NCBI lineage: Eukaryota > Metazoa > Chordata > Mammalia > Primates > Hominidae > Pan > Pan paniscus. The sequence continues at coordinate 40,547,123 of NC_073259.2, read as the reverse complement.
TCCACTGCACCTTCTTAGTTTTTGAGGGATACCTTTGCTGGATGTAGCGTCTTGGTCGACAGTTTTTTTCTTTTTCTTATTTATTTATTTATTTATTTTTGAGAAGGAATCTTGCTCTGTCACCGAGGCTGGAGTGCAGTGGCACAATCTTGCCTCACTGTAACCTCCGCCTCCATGGTTCAAGCCATTCTCCTGCCTCAGCCACCTGAGTAGCCGGGATTACAGGGATGCACCACCACACCAGGCTAATTTTTGTATTTTTAATAGAGACAGGGTTTCATCATGTTGGCCAGGCTGGTCTCGAACTCCTGACCTCAAGTGATCTGCCTGTCTTGGCCTCCCAAAGTGTTGGGATTACAGGCGTGAGCCACAGCACCTGACTGACAGTCTTTTTCTTTTAGCTCTTTGATGTCATTCCACTGCCTCTGGCTTCCAAGGTTTCTGTTGATAAATCATATTGAGGATCCCTTGTACACATGAGTAACTTTTCTCTTGCTACTTTCAACATTCTTTCTTAATCTTTGTCTTTTGATGGTGTGGTTATGATGTGTGTAGTTGTGGATCTGTTTGAATTTTTCCTACTTGGAGTTGGTTGGACTTCTTGGATTTGTAAATTAATGCTTTTCATCAAATTGGGAAGTTTTCAGCCATTTCTTCAAATATTCTTTCTGTCCCTTTCTCTTCTCTCCTCACCTTGGTTTATTTGATGACATATGACAAGTCTCTGAGGCTCTGTTCATTTTTTGTCATTCCTTTTGATTGTTTTTTCTCAGATTGGATAGTCTCAGTTGACCTGCCTCCAGTTCACTCTTTCTCATTATGTCTGCTCAAATCTGTTGTTGAGACCTTGTAGTGGATTTTTCATCTGTTATTGTACTCTTCCACACCAATATTTCTTTCTCTCTCTCTTTCTCTCCTTCCTTCCTTCCTTCCTCTTCTTTCCCTCCCTCCCTCCCTCCCCCCTCCCTCCCTCCCCCCTCCCTCCCTCCCTCCCTCCCTCCCTTCCTTCCTTCCTTCCTTCCTTCCCTCCTTTGAGACAGGGTCTCACTGTATTACCCAAACTATAGTGTAGTGGCACAATCTTGGCTCACTGCAGCCCTGACCTCCTGGGCTCATGCAATCCTCCTGCCTCAGCCCTCCAAGTAGCTGGGACTACAGGCACACACCACCACGCCCAGCTAATTTTTTGTATTTTTCGTAGAGACAGGGTTTCGCCATGTTGCCCAGGCTAGTCTTGAACTCCTAGACTCAAACAATCTGCCTGCCTTGGCCTCCTAAAGTGCTGGGATTACAGGCATAAGCCACCATACCCGGCTTATTTGGTTCTTTTTTTTTTTGAGACGGAGTTTCACTCTTGTTGCCCAGGCTGGAGTGCAATGTCGCCATCTCAGCTCACCTCCACCTCCACCTCCACCTCCCAGGTTCAAGCAATTCTCCTGCCTCAGCCTCTCGACTAGCTGGGATTACAGGCATGCACCACCAAGCAGAGCTAATTTTGTATTTTCAGTAGAGACAGGGTTTCTCCATGTTGGTCAGGCTGGTCTCGAACTCCTAATCTCAGGTGATCCGCCCACCTCGGCCTCCCAAAGTGCTGGGATTACAGGCGTGAGCCACCGCTTCCGGCCTGGTTCTTTTAAACTAATTTCTTTTCTTCTTTTTTCTTTTTGTTTCTTTTAATCGAGATGGGGTCTCAGTATGTTGACCAGGCTGGTCTCAAATTCCTGGCCTCAAGCAATCCTCCCCCTTTGGCCTCCTAAAGTGTTGGGATTATAGATGTGAGCCACTACAGGCAGCCATAATTTCTGTCTCTTTATTGATATTCTCTATTTGGTGACACATTTCTCATACTTTCTGCTATGGTTTGAATATTTATCCCCTTCAGAATTCATGTGGAAATTTTTTTTTTGGAAACGGAGTCTTGCTCTGTCACCCAGGCTGAAATGCAGTGGTGTGAACTCTGCTCACTGCAACCTCCGCCTCCCGGGTTCAAGGGATTCTCCTGCCTCAGCCTCCTGAGTAGCTGGGATTACAGGCATTCACTACCCCACCTGGCTAATTTTTGTATTTTAGTAGAGGTGGGATTTCACAATGTTGGCCAGGCTGGTCTGGAACTCCTGAACTCAAGTGATCCACCTGCCTTAGCCTCCCAAAATGCTAGGATTAGAGGCGTGAGCCACTGCACCCGGCCTCATGTAGAAATTTAACCCTTAATGTGGCAGTATTGAGAGGTGGGGCCTTAAAGAGGTGAGTGGGTCATGAGAGTTCTGACCTCATGGATGGATTAATCCATTCATGGATAAATGGGTTAAAGGATTAATAGGTTATCATGGAAGTGGAAATGGTGTAACAAGAGGAAGACAGACCTGAGTTAACATGCTCAGCCCCCTCACCATGTGATGCACTGTATCACCTCAGGATTCTGTAGTCCCTGCCAACAAGAAGGCTCTCACCAGAAGCAGCTCCCTGACCTTGGACTTTTCAGCCTCCATAACTGTAAGAAACAAATTCCTTCAATGACTGTTTGAATTAAATAAAAAGGAATAAAAAGAAATAAATTTCTTTTTAAAAATAAATCACCAGCCGGGCGTGGTGGCTCACGCCTGTAATCCCAGCACTTTGGGAGGCCGAGGTGGGCGGATTGCCTGAGCTCAGCAGTTTGAGACCAGCCTGGGCAACACGGTGAAACCCTGTCTCTACTAAAGTACAAAAAATTAGCCGAGTGTGTTGGCATGCACCTGTAATCCCAGTTACTGGGGAGGCTGAGGCAGGAGAATCCCTGGAACCTGGGAGGCGGAGGTTGCAGTGAGCCAAGGTCACGCCACTGCACTCCAGCCTGGGCAACAGAGTGAGACTCCATCTCCAAAATAAATAAATAAATAAATAACCCAGTTTCAGGTATTCCGTTATAAGAAACAGAAAACAAAGACACTTCTTTTTCATTCTTTAGACATGGTTTATTTAGTTGTTTGAACAGGCACAGTGCTCATGCCTGTAATCCCAGCACTTTGGGAGACCGAGGAGGGAGGATCACTTCAGCTCAGGGGTTCGAGTCCAGCCTGGGCAACATAGGGAGATGCTGGCTCTACAAAAAATTTTAAAAAATTATCAGGCATGGTAGTGCACACCTGTGGTCCTGTCTACTTGGGAGGCTGAGGTAGGAGGATTGCAGGGGCCCCGGAGGCTGAGGCTGCCGGGAGCTATGATTGTGCCACCACACTTCAGCCTGAGCAACAGAGCACGACCCTGTTTCAAAAATAAATAAATAAAAATAAAGTCTTTCTCTAGTATGTGCAACATCTGGGTTTTCTCAGGGACAATTGCTATTGACTGCTTTTTTTCTGTGTGATTCAGATTTTCTCTGCTTGTGTCATAATTTTCTGTTGAAAACTGGACAATTAAAATCATATATTGGCCGGGCGTCATTGCTCACACCTGTAATCCCAGCACTTAAGGAGGTCGAGGAGGGTAGATTATTTGAGGCCAGGAGTTGGAGACCATCCTGGCCAACATGGTGAAACCCCATCTCTACTAAAAATACCAAAATTAGCCGGGCATGGGGGTGCACACCTGTAATCCCAGCTACTTGGGAGGCTGAGGCAGTAAAATTGCTTGAACCTGGGAGGTGGAGGTTGCAATGAGCTGAGATGGTGCCACTGCACTACAGCCTGGGAAACAGAGTAAGACTCTGCCTCAAAATAAATAAAAAAAAAGCATCCTAGCAGGTGTCTAAAGGTGAGGTATAAAGTGTGACCCAGGAGGAGGTGGGCTACACTCCAAAAGACTACTTGAGTTTTCTAATTTATACAAATTGAAATTTGGGGAACATGTATGGGAATAGATACTAAGGGTTGGGATAATAGTGTAAGCAACACAAAATTGGATCTGGCCCAGTTTATTGATATGGGCTCACTGCATTGAATGTTGCAGCTTGAGGAGTTAGAAAGTGCTCTAACAGTTTGAGTGGTTGGCTAAAACATATTCCAAAGATGTCCCATACTAGCATGAATTGAAATTGCTGGACCTGTCTTGGTTTAACGCAGAGGAAGGGATTCAAAGGCTTAGGGAATTGGAATGTTAGAGTGCATTTGTCATTTTAAGACTTACTTACCTACACTGGGAGGGTCCAGACGACTTACCGTTCTATGAGAAATAAATTTGTGAGAGGGCCCCAGCATCCTCAAAGAGCTCTGTGATCCCTCTCCTCTGTAGGTCAAGTTATAGCCCGACTGGTTCGTTTTGCCCACTGCCCTGAAAAAAACCAATGCACTAGGCTAGGTGTGGTGGCTGACACCTGTAATCCTAGCAGTTGAGAGGCCAAGGTGTGTAGATCGCTTGAGCCCAGGAGTTCGAGACCAGCCTGGGCGACATCGCAAAACCTCATGTCTACAAAAAATACAAAAAAATTGGCTGGGTATGGTGGCACTCACCTGTAGTCCCAGTTACCCAGGAGGCCGAGGTGGGAGGATCACCTGAGCCCAGGAGGTCTAGGCTGCAGTTTGCCATGATCGCACCACTGTACACCAGCCTGGGCAACAGAGTGAGACCCTGTCTAAAAAAAGAAAACAAAAACAAAAACAAGCAAAAAATACCAATGCACTGAGAACTGCAGCAAATAAAGAGTTTAATTATTGCAGGTCCAGCCAAGAGGATGGATGGAAGAAATTTCTCAAATTCACCTCTCCAAGAATTCAGAGGCTAGGGTTTTTAAGGGTACTTTGACAGTCAGAGGCCTGGGGAACTGAAACAATTGATTGGCTGGAGATGAAATCACAGGGGTATCTAATAAAGACCACCAGAAGCAGTTTGCTTTTAGCTGGCAAGGCCAGCAATACACTTTGACTGTGCTATCTCAGAGCTATGTCAACTTTCCAGTCCACTGGAGAGTTCACAAGGATCTTGATTGCTTTTTTCTTCCACGAGATATTATGCTGGTCCATTACATTGATATTATTTTATTATTTTAGAGACAGGATCTCACTCTGTTATCCAGGCTGGAGTGCAGGGGTGTGATCATAGCTCACTATAAACTCAAACTCCTAGGATCAATATATTCCCCATTTGGGTATGTTACTCCAGCCCATTTACCAAATGACCTGAAAAGTTTCCAGTTTTGAGTGGGGCCCAGAACAGAAGTCTCTGTAACAGGTCCAGGGTGCTGTGCAAGCAGCTCTGCTGCTTGAGCCATGTGATCCAGCAGATCCAGTGGTGCTTGAAGTGTCAGGGGCACTCTCAAAGGTCTTCAATCCTCTGCAAAGAAGTACTTTTTTTGTTTTGTTTTGTTTTTGTTTTTTTTGAGACAGAGCCTTGCTCTTTTCGCCCAGGCTGGAGTGCAATGGCACAATCTTGGCCCACTGCAACCTCCGCCTCCTGGGTTCAAGCGATTCTCCCTGCCTCAGCCTCCCAAGTAACTGGGATTACAGGCGCCTGCCACCATACCCGGCTAATTTTTGTATTTTTAGTAGAGACATGGTTTTGCCATGTTGGCCAGGGTGGTCTTGAACTCCTGACCTCAGGTGACCTGCCCGCCTCGGCCTCCCAAAGTGCTGGGATTATAGGCATGAGCCCCGGCATCTAGCCAGAAGTACTCTCCTTTTGAGAAGTAGCTCTTGGCCTGCTACTGGGCCTTAATAGAGACTCAGTACTTAACCTTGGGTCACCTAGTTACCATGAAACCTGAGCTGCTCATCATGAACTGGGTGTTATCTGCCCCACCAAGTCACAACACTGGGCATGCAAAGCAGCATTGCATCATCAAATGGAAGTGGTGTGTACATGATTGGGCTTGAATAGTCCCTGAAGGCACAGGTAAGTTACATGAAGAAGTGATCCAAATACCTGTAGCCCCCATTCCTGTTACTCTGCCTTCACTCTCCCAGCCTGCACCTATGGCCTCATGGAATGTTGCCTATGATCAGTTGACAGAGGAAAAGAAGACCCAGGCCAGATTTACAGATGGTTGTGTACATTACACAGGCACGACCCAAAAGTGGACAGCTGCACACAAAAGTCCCTTTCTGGGACACCCCAAAGGACAGTGGTGAAGGGAAATCCTCCCAGTGGGGCAGAACTTCAAGCATTACACCAGGTTGTTCACTTTGCTTGGAAGGAGAAATGGTCAAACATGCAATTATATATTGATTCATGGGCTGTAGCCAATAGTTTGGCTGGATAGTCATGGACTTGGAATGAACAAGATTAGAAAATCGGTGATGAAATCGAAAAAGAGGTATATGCATAGACTTCTTTGGGCAAAAAAATGAAAAGATATTTGTGTCCCATATGAATGGTCACCAAAGCATGACCTCAGAAGAGGAGGATTTTAACAGTTAAGTGGAACAATCAACAGAGTAAACAGAGTCTATAGAATGGGAAAAATATTTGCAAACTATGCATTTGACAAAGGGCTAATATCCAGAATCTACAAGGAACTCAAACAACTCTACAAGAAAAAAAAAATAACCCCATTAAAAAGTGACCAAAGGAATAAACATTTTCCAAAAGTCATACAAGCAGCCAACAAACACAAAAAATGCTCAACATCACTAATCATCAGAGAAATGCAAATCAAACCCACAATGAGATACCATCTCACACCAGTCAGAATGGCTATTACAAAGTCTAAAAACACTGTAATCTCAGCTATTAGGTGGCTGAGGCACAAGAATTGCTTGAACCCGGGAGGTGGAGGTTGCAGAGAGCTGAGATCACTCCACTGCGCTCCAGCCTGAGAGAGACCTTGTCTCATTAAAAAAAAAACAAAAAAAAAAAAAGTCTAAAAACAACAGATGTTGGCAAAGATGCAGCGGAAAAGGGAATGCTTACATACTATTGGTGGGAATTTCAGTACAACCTTTATGGAAAACAGTATGGAGATTACTCAAAGAACTAAAAATAGAACTACCAATGGAGCAGAACAGAGGCCTCAGAACACCACACATCTACAATCATCTGATCTTTGACAAACCTGACAAAAACAAGAAATGGGGAAAGGATTCCCTATTTAATGAATGGTGCTGGGAAGATTGGCTAGCCATATGTAGAAACCTGAAACTGGATCGCTTCCTTACACCTTATACAAGGATTGATTCAAGATGGATTGAAGACTTGAATGTTGGACCTGAGACCATAAAAACCCTAGAAGAAAACCTAGGCAATACCATTCAGGACATAGACATGGGCAAGGACTTCATGACTGAAACACCAAAAGCAATGGCAACAAAAGCCAAAATAGACAAATGGAATCTAATTAAACTAAGGAGCTTCTGCACGGCGAAGGAAACTACCATCAGAGTGTACAGGCAACCTACAGAATGGGAGAAAATTTTTGCAATCTACCTATCTGACAAAGGGCTAATATCCAGAATCTACAAAGAACTCAAGCAAATTTACAAGAAAAAACAAACAACCCCATCAAAAAGTGGGCAAAGGATATGAACAGACACTTCTCAAAAGAAGACATTTATGCAGCCAACAGACACATGAAAAAATGCTCATCATCACTGGTCATCAGAGAAATGCAAATTGAAACCACAATGAGATACCATCTCACGCCAGTTAGAATGGAGATCATTAAAAAGTCAGGAAACAACAGATGCTGGAGAGGATGTGGAGAAATAGGAATGCTTTTACACTGTTGGTGGGAATGTAAACTAGTTCAACCATTGTGGAAGACAGCGTGGCGATTCCTCAAGGATCTAGAACTAGAAATACCATTTGACCCAGCAGTCCCATTCCTGGGTATATACCCAGAGGATTATAAATCATGCTACTATAAAGACACATGCACATGTATGTTTGTTGCAGCACTATTCACAGTAGCAAGGACTTGGAACCAAATGTCCAGCAATGATAGACTGGATTAAGAAATGTGACACATATACACCATGGAATACTATGCAGCCATATAAAAAGATGAGTTCATGTCCTTTGCAGGGACGTGGATGAAGCTGGAAACCATCATTCTCAGCAAGCTATCACAAAGGCAGAGGACCAAACACTGCATGCTCTCACTCATAGGTGGGAATTGAACAATGAGAAACTTGGACACAGGGCGGGGAACATCACACACCGGGGCCTGTCGGGGGGTAGGGGGCTGGGGGAGGGATAGCATTAGGAGAAATACCTAATGTAAATGACGAGTTGATCGGTGCAGCAAACCAACATGGCACATGTATACCTATGTATCAAACATGCACATTGTGCACATGTACCCTAGAACTTAAAGTATAATAATAAAAAAAAAGAAAAACAAGTTAAGTGGATATGGTGACCCATTTTATGGATGCCAGTCAGCCCTCTTTCCCAGCCACCCCTGTCATTGTCCAATGGGCTAATAAACAAAATGGCCATGGTGGCAGGAATGGAACTCATGCATGGGCTCTTTAACATAGACTTCCACTCACCAGGGACAACCAGGCTACCACTGCTGCTGAGTGCCCAAACTGCCAGCAGCAGAGACCAACACTAAGTCCCCACTATGGCCAATTTCCTAGGGTGATAAGCCAGCTCCCTGGAGGCAGATTGATTACATTGGACAGCTTCTATCATGGAAGGAGTAGCGTTTGTTTTTACTGGAACAGACACTATAGATACAGATTTGCCTTCCCTGAATGCAATGCTTCTGCCAAAACTACCATCAGTAGACTTATAGAATGGCTTATCCACCATCCTGGTATTTCACACAGCATTGCTTTTGATCAAGGAACTCACCTCACAGCAAAATAAGCACACCAATGAATCTGTGCTCATGGAATTCACTAGTTTTAACATATTCCCCACCATCCTGCAACAGCTGGTTTGATAGAATGGTGGAATGACCTTTTGGAAACTCAGTTACAGCTCCAGCTAGGTGGTAATATATAAGTAAGAGCTGGGGCAAGGTTCTCCAGAAGGAGATATGGGTTGAATCAGTGTCCAATATATGATGTTATTTTCTCCATAGACAAGATTCACAGGTCCAGGAGTCAAGGGGTAGAAATGGGAGTGACACCACTCACTGTTACCCCTAGTAACCCCCTAGTATCCCCCTGGCAAAAAAAAAAAAAATTTTTTTTTTTGACAGAGTCTTGCTCTGTCGCCCAGGCTGGAGTGCAGTGGCATGATCTCGGCTCACTGAAACCTCTGCCTCCTGGGTTCAAGTAATTCTCCTGTCTCAGTCTCCTGAGGAGCTGGGATTACAGGTGGACAACACCATGTCCAACTAATTTTTATATTTTCAGTAGAGACGGGGTTTCACCATGTTGGCCAGGCTAATCTTGAACTCCTGACCTCAGGTGATCTACCCATCTCAGCCTCTCAAAGTGCTGGGATTATAGGCGTAAGCCACCAAACCCGGCCACCCTAGAAAATTTTGCTTCCAATTCCTGCAACCTTATGGTTTGCTGGCCTAGAGGTCTTATTTCCAAAGGAAAGAATGCTTTTGCTAGGAGACACAACAATGATTCTACTGAAATAGAAGTTAAGACTGCTAGCTGTTCACAGGACACCTGCCACATGGACTCCTCATGCCTCTGAAACAACAGCCAAAGAAGGGAATCACTGTGCTGGTTGGGGTGATTGATCCCAACTACCAAGGCGAAATTGGACTGTTACTGAACATTGAAGTTAAGGAATAGTATATCTAGAATACAGGAGATCTCTTAAAGTGTCTCTTAGTATTACCATGCCTTGTAATTAAGGTCAATGGCAAACTACAACAACCCAATCCAGGAAGGATTACTAATGGTTCAGACCATTCAGGTATGAAGGTTTGGGTCACTCTACCAGGTAAAGAAACATGACCAGCTGAAGTGCTTTCTGAAGTCAAAAGGAATGGGTAGTTGAAGAAGGTAGTTATCAATAACAGCTACAACCACGTAACCAGTTACAGAAATGAGGACTGTAATAATGTTATGTGTATTCCTCTTTATTTTGTTATAAATATGCTTGTGTATGTATACACACACACACACACACACCTCTCTCTCTCTGTCTATATGTATATGTATTATATTAGTCAGGGTTCTCCAGAGGTATAGAACCAATAAGCCATATGTATATATAAAAGAAGTTTATTGGCTGGGCACGGTGGCTCACAACTGTAATCCTAGCACTTTGGGAGGCCAAGCGGGCAGATCACTTGAGGTCAGGAGTTTGAAACCAGCCTGGACAACATGGTGAAACCCGTCTCTACTAAAAATACAAAAAAGTAGACAGGCATGGTGGCGGGCGCCTGTAATCCCAGCTACTTGGGAGGCTGAGGCAGGAGAGTTGCTTGAACCTGCGAGGTGGAGGTTGCAGTGAGCCGAGATCTGGGAGGCGGAGGTTGCAGTGAGCCGAGATCGTGCCTCTGCACTCCAGCCTGGGCAACAGAGCTAGACTCTGCCTCAAAAACAAACAAACAAACAAAAAACCAAAAAAAAGTTTATTAGGGAGAATTGGCTCACATGATCACAAGGCAAAGTCCCACAATGGGCCATCTGCCAGCTGGGGAAAGAGAAGCCGGTAGTGTGGCTCAGTCCAAGTCCGAAAGCTTCAAAACTAGGGAAGCCAACAGTGCAGCCCTCAGTCTGAGGCCAAAGGCCCGAGAGCCCCCGGGAGGCCGCTGGTGCAAGTCCCAGAGTCCAAAGGCCAAATAACCTGGAGTCTGACATCCAAGGGCAGGAGGAGAGGAAGCAAGTGTCCAACATAGGAAGAGAGAGACAGCCAGAAGACTCAGCAAGAGGCTGGGCATGGTGGTTCATGCCTATAATCCCAGCACTTTGGGAGGCTGAGGTGGGTGGATCATTTGAGGTCAGGAGGCTGAGACCAGCCTAGCCAAGATGGTGAAACCCTGTCTCTACTAAAAACATACAAAAATTAGCCGGGTGTGGTGGCATGCACCTGTAGTCTCAGCTACTGTGGAGACTGAGGCAGGAGAATCGGTTGAACCCAGGAGGCGGAGGTTGCAGTGAGCAGAGACTGCACCACTGCACTCCAGCCTGGGCAGTAGGGCAAGACTCTTTCTCAAAAAAAAAAAAAAAAAAAAAAAAAAAAAAGACTCAGCAAGCAACCTTATTCCCCCTTCTTCTGCCTGCTTTGTTCTAGCTGCACTGGCAGCTGGTTGGATGGTGTCCACCCATACTGAGGGTGGGTCTTTCTCTCCCAGTCCACTGACTCAAATGTCAGTCTCCTTTGACAACAGCAACACATACACATCCAGGAACAATACTTTACCAGGCATCTAGACATCCCTCAATCCAGTCAAGTTGACACCTAATATTAACCATTACATGTATCAAGCAAATATCTTTGTCATCCGCTTATTCCCTTATGTAACATAAGACACGGTGGCTCACACCTGTAATCCCAGCACTCTGGAGGCCAAGGTGGGAGGATTGCTTGAGGTAAGGAGTATATATAATATATAATATACATATTATATATATAATATGTATATTATATATAATATATATTATATATAATACATATTATAAAATATATAATATATAATATATAATAAAATATATAATATATAATATATGATACATAATTATATAATTATAATATATACAATATATTATATAAATAATATATATAATTATTTATATAATATATAAATATATATTATATATAATATAATTATATATAATTATATATATTATATATAATATAATATATATTTATATAATATATAATATAATATATATTTATATAATATATAATATAATATATATTTATATATTATATATAAAATTATATATAATATATAAATAATATATATATTTTATATATATATAAAATATATATATATTCTCCTGCTGAGGCAGGAGAATCACTTGAACCTGGGAGGCGGAGGTTGCAGTGAGCTGAGATGGCTCCACTGCACTCCAGCCTGAGTGACAGAGTGAAAACTCTGTCTCAAAATAAATAAATAAATAAATAAAATAAAAATTATTTTTGTAGTAATGGGCTCTCACTATGTTGCCCAGGCTAGTCTCAAACTCCTGGCCTCAAGCGATCCTCCTGTCTCAGCCTCCCAAAGTGCTGGGATTATCAGCATGAGCCACCATACCTTATGTAAATCTCTTTTTGGCTATGTTTTTTTCCACTGGTCTATTTACCTATGTTTACTTCAATACCACACTGCCTCGACTTATGTAACTTTATATGCCTTCAAATCGGGTAGTCAGTCCTCCAACTTTGTTCTTTTTCTTTTTTCTTTTTTTCAAGATGGAGTTTCACTCTTGTTGCCCAAGCTAGAGTGCAGTGGCACAATCTCAGGTCACTACAACCATTGCCTCCCAGGTTCAAGCGATTCTCCTGCCTCAGCCTCCCGAGTAGCTGGGATTACAGGCACCTGTCACCATGCCTGGCTAATTTTTGTATTTTTAGTAGAGACGGGGTTTCACCCTGTTGGCCAGGCTGGTCTTGAACTCCTGACCTCAGGTGATCCACTCGCTTTGGCCTCCCAAAGTGCTGGGATTACAGGCATAAGCCACTGCGCCCGGCCTATTTTGTTCTTTTTCAAAGCTGAAGTTCTGGTTATCCTGGGTTCTTTGCATTTCCATGTACATTTTATAATCAGCTTGTCATGTACTTTTCTTTTCTTTTTTTCTTAGAGATAAGGTCTTACTATGTTGCCCAGGCTGGACTTGAACCCCAGGGCTTAAGCTATCCTCCTGCCTCAGCCTCAGCCTCCCAAAGTGCTGGAATAACAGGTGTGAGCCACTGTGCCCAGCCTTGTCATATTCTTTTTCTTTTTTTTTTCAGCCTTGTCATATTCTAAAAAAAGAAAATAGCCTGTCTGGATTTTGACTCATTGACTGGGATTGTGTTAAATCTACACACCAATTTGGGGAGAAATCCATTCTAGGCAATGTAGTAAGACCCCATCTCTAGAAAAAAATAGAAAAAACTGCCAGGCATGGTGACACACGCCTGTAGGTCCAGCTACTTGGGGGGGTTGAGATGGGAGGATTGCTTGATCCTGGGAGGTCAAGGCTGCAGTAAGCCATGTTTGTGCCACAGCACTCCAGCCTGGGCAACAGAGTCTCAAAAGAAAAACAAAACAAAAAACAAAAACAATTTGGGGAGACACGACTGTTAACATTATTGAGTCTTCTGATCCATTAACGAGGTATGTCTCTCCATGTATTTAAGGCCTTTAATTTCTCTCTTTAGTTTTCTGTGTACAGGTTTTGCATATCTCTTGTCAAATTCACCCCTATGTACTTCATACTTTTGATGTTATTGTAAATATTGTTTTATAAAACTTCAATTTCTGATTGTTTTTGCTAGTATATAAAAATATAATTGATTTTGTTGTTGTGTTTGGAGACAGGATCTCATTCTGCCACGCAGGCTGGAGTGCAGTGGTACAATCACAGCCTGGACCTCCTGGGCTCTTCCTGCCTCAGCCTCTTGGGTAGCTGAGACCACAGGTATGCACCACCATGCCTAGCTTATAACTGATTTTTATATGTTGATCTTGTATCTTGCAACCTTGCTAAACTCACTTATTAATTCTAGTGGGTTTTTTTTTTTTGTGGACTCCATAGGATTTTCTACATAAATGATCATGTTATCTGTGAAAAAACACTTTAATTTCTTCCTAAAATGTATACTTTTTCTGGGTTTTTTCGTTTGTTTGTTTTTGAGACAGGGTCTCATTCTGTCACCCAGGCTAGGGTGCAGTGGCATAATCACAGCTCAGTGCAGCCTTGACCTCCTGGGTTCAAGCAATCCTCCTACCTCAGCTGCCAAGTAGCTGGGACTACAGGCACACACCACCATACCTGACTAATTAAAACAATTTTTTTTTTTTGGTAGAGATTGGGTCTTGCTATGGTGTGTAGGCTCGTCTCAAACTCCTGTGCTCAAGTGATCCTCCCACCTCAACCTCCCAAAATGTTGGGATTATAGGCATGAGCTACCATGCCTGGCCTTGTACTTTTAATTTCATTTTCTTTCCTTATTGCACCAACTAATCTCAAGTATAGTGCTGAATATAAGTGATAAGAGCAGACATTTCTGTAGCATTTTATTTATTTGTTTATTTGAGACAGAGTCTTGCTCTATTGTCCAGGCTAGAGTACAGTGGCATTATCTTGACTCACTGCAACTCTGCCTCCGAGGCTCAAGCCATCCTTCCACCTCAGCCTCCTGAGTAGATGAGACTACAGGCTCATGCCACCACACCCAGCTAATTTTTGTGTTTTTTGGAGAGACAGCATTTCACCATGTTGCCCAGGCTGGTCTTGAACTCTTGGGCTCAAGTGATCCACCCACCTTGGCTTCCCAAAGTGCTGGGATTACAGGCATGAGCCACTGAGCCTGGTCCGCATTTTATTTCTTGAAGCAAACAGAAAGAGAGGGCAAATGTGCACAGGCAGTTGATCTGAGGCAAATATGGCCAAAACGTTAATATCTTTTAATCTTGGGGCAGATGCCTAGGTATCTATTACATTAGTTTCAGTGCTTTTTAAATGTTTCAAATCATTCATATTTTCTTTTATTTTTAATTCATGTCAAACTTAAAGAAAAGATGCAAGGATAGTACCAAGTAACTCTTTTCCCCTGAACCATTTGCTGGTAAGGTGATGACATGATGCCTTATCATCTCTATTTTCATGCATGATTCTTACCAAGTAGGTCATCCTCTTAGAAAGCCACAATAGAGCCACCAGAATCAGAAAATTAATATTTGATACATTACTACCATATAATCCTTGGACCTCATTTAAGTTTTTCCAGTTGTCTCCAAAATATCCTTCAGAGCAAAAAGACCTAGCCCAGAATCACATGTTGGATTGAAAGATCCTTGATCTTTCCTTGACTTTTATGACCTTGACACTTTTAAAGATTACAGGCCAGTTCGTTTGTAGAATGTTCCACAATTGGGTGTGTCCAGTATTTCTTCATGTTTAGTTTCAGGTTATGCATTTTTGTCAAGAATTACAACAAAAATGGTGTTCTAGTTGCATACTCTAAGGCTACACATAACTTTGATTTGTCTCATTTCCGGTAATGTTAACATTGATTTCTGGATTATGGCAATGCTTGCCATGTCTCCACTATAAAATTATTCTTTTTCCCTTTGTAATTAATGAGTATTTTATGAGAAAGTACTTCAGACTATGGAAATATCATATTCCTCATCAAATCACCCACTAGGTTTAGGATTTGTTGATGTTTTGTGGCTTATTTACTAATTTATTTATTTATTTTTGAGACAGAGTTTCACTCTTGTTGCCCAGGCTGGAGTGCAGTGGTGCAATCTTGGCTCACCGCAACCTCCACCTCCCAGGTTCAAGCGATTCTCCTGCCTCAGCCTCCCAAGTAGCTGGGATTACAGGCATGTGCCACCACGCCCAGCTAATTTTTTGTATTTTTAGTAGAGACAGAGTTTCCCCATGTTGGTCAGGCTGATCTCCAACTCCCGACCTCAGGTGATCTGCCCGATTTGGCTTCCCAAAGTGCTGGGATTACAGGCATGAGCCACCACGCCCAGCTGGGTTAGTTATTACTATGATGGTTACTAAATAATATGCAGGTATTCTAATTCCATCATTGCTTCTATATTTACTGTCATTTTGGACAGAAAAGTTTTTTCTTCTCATTTATTGTTTATTTGTTTTGGAGTGACTCATGGATTACTATTTTATTCAATGGATTTTAATATTTTACTGTCATGATTTAGTTTGATGTTCAAATTGTTCCAGATTTGGCCAATGGGAGGCCCTTCAAGCTGGCTCCTAAAGCCTTTGATATGTCTCCATCATTCTCTGAGCACTTCCATACCTTCTGGCACAACCAGATATTTCAGGTTCATCTTGTACTTTCCCTCCCCAGCCCTAGAATCAGTCCTTTCTCCAAGGAGCAATGGTTCTTTTAAAAGGAGAATGGTATTTGGAAACCAATACCAGGTGTGATCAATGCTACTGGTGTACTGTGATTCCTTCAGTGAACAGAATTTGTGGAAATGTACATATATATATATATAATCAATGTTATTGTGGTGTCACGATTCTCAGTGAACAGAACTGGGGGTAATATATAATTCATATATAAATATATATAATATATAATTCATATATAAATATATATAATATATAATTCATATATAAATATATATAATATATAATTCATATATAAATATATATAATTCATATATAAATATATATAATATATAATTCATATATAATATATAATTCATATATAATATATAATTCATATATAAATATATATAATATATAATTCATATATAAATATATATAATATATAATTCATATATAAATATATATAATATATAATTCATATATAAATATATAATATATAATTTGTATATAAATATATATAATATATAATTCATATATAAATATATATAATATATAATTCGTATATAAATATATAATATATAATTCGTATATAAATATATATAATATATAATTCATATATAAATATATATAATATATAATTCATATATAAATATATATAATATATAATTCATATATAAATATATAATATATAATTCGTATATAAATATATAATGTATAATTCATATATAAATATATATAATATATAATTTACATATAAATATATAATATATAATTCATATATAAATATATTATATATATTTATATATATTATATATAATTATATATAATTCATATATAAATATATTATATATATTTATATATATTATATATAATTATATATAAATATATATTATATAATTCATATATAATCTATATTATATATAATTCATATATAAATATATATTATATATAATTCATATATAAATATATATTATATATAATTCATATATATTTCACTTTGGTTATTTCCAATTCTAACCTAATGTTACAGGGTTAATTCTAATTTTTTCCTGTTCTACAGTTGAGACCCTTGTCCGGCAGCAAGAAATCTGGGTTCCTTTATCTTCAATATATTTATTGACATAATCAATCCCCCCTAATATGTAAACAATCTCTATTGCTATAAATGCCTGCCCCTCCCCGCTGTCATGGATGCCTTTCCTTACTCTACTTGAGCTCTACCCACAGAGCCTCTCCCACTGAAGCTGCCCCCATATAGAATCACAACCTTCTTCATCCTCCTCAGGCTCTAACACCCTGAAATGGGCCACTGTTGCTCCTCATCTCATTGGACTCCTGTATTCCCCACCTAATAACTTTTAGACTGAATTTCTCAGGGAGAAAGGAAGGAAGAAACAGAGGAGGACTGGCAGACAGGCTCATAATTATTATTTTTATTTTTTATTTTGAGACAGAGTCTCATTCTGTC
This sequence comes from Pan paniscus, assembly GCF_029289425.2. Classification (NCBI taxonomy): domain Eukaryota; kingdom Metazoa; phylum Chordata; class Mammalia; order Primates; family Hominidae; genus Pan; species Pan paniscus. The sequence goes on along the minus strand of NC_073259.2, from coordinate 40,529,858 downwards.
GCCCAGGCTGGAGTCTGGTGACGTTATCTCGGTTCACTGCAACCTCCGCCTCCTGGGTTCAAGTGATTCTCCTGCCTCAGCCTCTCGAGTAGCTGGGATTACAGGCGCCCACCACCATGCCTGGCTAATTTTTGTATTTTTAGTAGAGATGGGTTTTCACCATGTTGGCTAGGCCAGTCTTGAACTCCTGACCTCAGCTGATCTGCGTGCCTTGGCCTCCCGAAGTGGTGGGATTACAGGTGTGAGCCAACATGCTTGGCCTCAAAATTATTTTTTAATTAAGAAAAAAAGTCTCCAATCATTTTGACTGCTGATTGTCATTCATAGGAATATTGCTGGCTATTCCTTTACTTGTGGCAGAAAGGAAATCAGGTTTCATTATTAGACCAGGTGTGGCTAATCTACGTCCATGATAGTATTTCTAATAGCTTACATAGTTACACCAAAAGGAACCATATTTGAGGTTATTAGCTATACACATTTAGGAGACAACAGAATAGCTGTGTCTACAAGAGCAACCAAAGACCAAGTATTATTTCATTTTTGACTAACCTCTGAAGAAGTACATACCTCTAGCTAGATAATATGCTCTAGGTACTTATAGAAAGCCATGCCCGGGCCGGATGTGGTGGCTCATGCCTGTAATCCCAGCACTTTGGGAGGTTGAGGCAGGTGGATCATTCGAGGTCAGAAGTTCAAGACCAGCCTGGCAGACATGGTGAAACCCTGTCTCTACTAAAAATACAAAAAAATTTAGCTGGGCATGGTGGTGCATGCCTGTAATCCCAGCTACTCAGGAGGCTGAGGCAGGAAAATTGCTTGAACCTGGGAGGTGGAGGGTGCGGTGAGCTGAGATAGTGCCATTGTGCTCCAGCCTGGGTGATAGAGAGAGACTCCATCTCAAAAAAAAAAAGAAAGAAAGAAAGGCTTTGTTTACCACCACAAGATGTCTGGATTTTATTCAAAGTCTATTTAGCCACTGGAAGTCACTAAAAGATATTAAGGAGGGTGATTGATGAAACTCACATGTTAGATAACTCTAGCAGCAATATAGAGTTTGGATTGAAGAAGGAAGATATTGGAAACCAGAAGACATTTTGAATAACTTCCTGATTTTTAGGAGGCAGCACAGTGCAGTGGAAAGAGCATTAAATGGCTTTGGAGTCAGATGGATCCAAGATGGATTCAACCACCTGTTAGGGGTTGAATTGTGTCCCCCTCAAGTACATATGTTGAAGTCCTAACCTCTTGTACTTTGGAATGTGACCTTATTTGGAAATAGGATCATTACAGATGTCATTAGTTAAGATGAGGTCATACTCAGTAGGGGTGGCCCCTAATTCAATATGACTGGTGTCTTTATAAAAAGCGGAGGTCTGAAAGAAAAAAAAAACCAGAGGTCTGGCACGGTGGCTCATGCCTGTAATCCTAGCACTTTGGGAGGCCGAGGGGGGCGGATCACTTGAGGTCAGGTGTTTGAGACCAGCCTAGCCAACATGGAGAAACCTCATCTCTACTAAAAATTACAAAAATTAGCTTGGCATGGTGGTGGTGCGTGCCTGTAGTCCCAGCTACTCGGGAGGCTGAGGCATGAGAATTGCTTGAACCTAGGAGGCAGAAGTTGCAGTGAGCCGAGATCACGCCACTGCACTCCAGCCTAGGCGACAGAGCAAAACTCTGTCTCAAAAAAAAAAAAAAAAAAAAAGTGGAAACTTGGACACAGATACACACACAGGGACAATGCCATGTGAAGATGAAAGCATAGACTTACAAGCCAAAAAATGCTAAAGATTGCTAGCAAACCACTAGAAAGCTATGGGAGAAACGTGGAACATATTTTTCCTCACAGCCCTCAGAAGAAACCAACCCTACCAACACCTTTATCTTGAACTTCTAGCCTCCAGAACTGTGAGATAGTAACTTTCTATTGTTTTATTTATTTATTTATTTATTTAGTTAGTTAGTTAGTTAGTTACAGAGGCAAGATCTGACTCTGCTACCCAGGCTGGGGTATAGTGGTACAGTCATCGCTTACTGCAGCATAAAACTACTGGGCTCAGGAGATCTTTCTGTCTCAGTCTCTCGAGTAGCTGGGATTACAGGTGCACACAAGCATACCAGCTAATTTTAGTAACTTTCTATTTAAAAAAAAATTTTTTTTTGAGACGGAGTTTCGCTTTTCTTGTCCAGGATGGAGTGCAATGGCGCGATCTTGGCTCACTGCAACCTCCATCCCCCGGGTTCAAGCAATTCTCCTGCTTCAGCCTCCTGAGCAGCTGGGATTACAGGCATGTGCCACCACACCCGGCTAATTTTGTATTTTTAGTAGAGATGAGATTTCACCATGTTGGTCAGGCTGGTCTCGAACTCCTGACCTCAGGTGATCTGCCTGTCTCGGCCACCCAAAGTGCTGGGATTACAGGGGTGACCAACTGCGCCTGGCAACTTTCTATTGTCAAAGGCACTCCGTTTGTGGTATTTTGTTATAGCAGTCCTTGCAAACTAGCATATCATCTATGTGACCTTGGCCAAATTATTTCATCTTGCTAATCCCTAGTGTCCTAATCTGTAAAGCAGGGGTCATTATATCTACCTCATAGGGTGGCTTTGAGGATTAAATAAAATGGCATTTGTAAAGCACCTGGCATAAGCGGCACTACATAAATATTATCTTGCATTTGTGAGACACTAATGTTATCCAAGAAAAGAAATACATCTCTGGAGATTTTTGAAAAGATTGACTGCGATTGTCAGGGTCGTGTGCAATACCACCTAAAGTCACAGGCTGGATAAGATGATCTCAGAATCCCCTTTTCCTGTTGGGTTCCTTAGACAGGAGCTCTGGCATTGTCTTGCTGTCTGTGAAAATGTTTTTTTTTTTTGATAGAACACTGGTACAAGAACCAAAAGCACCCTTAAAGGCAGGAGCACTGAGGCCAATTAAACTAACAACTGTAATGAGGTGGATGTAGGAAGAGAAGGAGGCAAACCAGGGTCGAGAAGTATAACCCAGATGCCTCAGGCCTCCTGAGTCCCCAGCTCACTTCCTTAGGTCAAAGATTTAGGCTGAGAGTTGTCCTCTCTTCAGCTCTGTAAGGGAAACCCAACAGAGGCCTCACCAGTCTCTGGAACGCCTAGCTCTTTCAGGCAGGGAGTCTTTTGCCAAAGCAAACAATCCCAGCTCTACGATTGTGCTCTGGCTGGGGTAGGAGAGAACAAAGATCCCTTTCTTTGCTTCCCCAACCCTATGGCTCCAGCCAAAGGCACTGTTTACACAATCTTCCCTGGTGAAGAATTTGTTCCTTTTCTCTCTAGGTTGCAGCTGGAAAAGATTGATTCTCTCCTTGCCTATTCGTTTTTCCCATGTCCCTGGGCAGGAAAAGTGTCCAATACCCAAACCTCCCACCTCCAGAGATGTCAGCATACTTAACAGTAACTTCAGGCCCTTTTGTGATGTGACAGAGAACCTTGATTTTAGTGGCAGAAAGCCTATCTGGCCAGGAAAGGGAGGCTGGAAATATCAGGAGCTTGGTTTCTCTACATTCCAATTCCATTTATTCCACTCTCTCATTCCCTAGGCTTTCTCAGGCACATTTCCAAAAGTGAATCAAATAATCAAAATCCATGGCAGATTTGGGCTCCTTCTTTTAAAGCCTGATCAGGTGGGTAGGATGAAAATAGTTTTTTCTAGTGGGAGAAGTTGTTCTTTAGTCTTTAGTTTATTATTAACTCCAGCAGCACAGATGTCTCCTCCACGCCCCGAAAACAAAAGCAAGAGGGAGAAAAGGAAAGCCCAGAGTGGTAGAGTCTAATTTTAGTACTGGCAGAGAATCCTAGTGTTAAGTTACTTCTGGTAAACTGGTAACTAAGAAACAACAGAGATAAAGATAATTTTCACAATTTAGGTTTCCAAGTAGTTTTAAGACCTAATTTTGCTTATTTCCATGACATCTCAGGGAGGCAGATAAGGTGTTACCCATTTCACACAAGAGAAGGAATTGAAGCACAGGAAGAATTAACCAAAAGCCATTCATGAGTGACTGGAACCCAGGATTCTGGGACTTTCAATCTGGTCAACTTCACAGGGCCAAGCTGCTTTCTGAAAAATTTATGGGTCTTTTGTACTGCACACATTTTCCCTGAGCTACATTTTCTCCCTATCTTAAATCCCTACTGACTATTCTCCTGTTGCTAAGCGAGCTATGGGCTAGCTGTTTGTTACCCTTTGCAGTTATGTTTTGGAAACTTGAAGTCCCTACTCCAGATGTTGGGAGATGGGAGTGGAAAAGCCATGGGGATACAGAGGGGTTACAAGTCTGTTTAGGCTGAGATACCATCCTGACACACACGCACGTACACACACACACACACACACATGCACACCCCAACCACCCCCCAGCAAGATATGCAGAGTTCATTTCTGTAAAAGCAGCCACACGGTTCCTGGAAGGCTGTAATCCACTATGGTTAAAAATATCTATCTTGGGGACAGAGCCGAGCCAACCAAACAGCCTACCCATAAACTCAGAAAATAAGCAGTGGGGTAGAATGAACCCAGTGGTAGGCAAAATGCTACCTATCTGTAAGATAAGAGCAGGGATAGTAATAATAAGAAACACAGATTAAGGCTGGGCGCGGTGGCTCACACCTGTAATCCCACCTCTTTGGGAGGCCGAGGCAGGTGGATCACCTGAGGTCAGGAGTTCGAGACCAGCCTGACCAATATGGTGAAACCCTGTCTCTACTAAAAATACAAAAATTAGCTGGGCATGGTGGCGTGTGTCTATAATCCCAGGTACTCAGGAGGCTGAGACAGGAGAATCGCTTGAACCCAGCAGGCGGAGGTTGCAGTGAGCCGAGTTCGCACCACTGCACTCTAGCCTGGGTAACAGAATGAGACTCCATCTCAACAACAACAACAACAACAACAACAACAACAACAACAACAACAACAACCCCAAAAAACAAAAACCAGATCAATCACCTTCACTGAGAAACTTCAGAAATTGTCCAGATTTTGTCTTTCCCTCTCCTCCAATGGTATCCTGACCCCAGGAAGCAGTATAGTATAATGGAAGGAGCTTTGGACAAGGGTTCTTATTCTGTTCTGTCACTTCCTACCTAGATAACCTAGAAAACTAAGTCATGATTCTTTTCTCTTTCATTCTTTTTTTTTTTCTGAGATGGAGTCCCACTCTGTTACCCAGCATGAAGTGCAGTGGCACAATCTTGGCTCACTGCAACCTCTGCCTCCCAGGTTCAAGTGATTCTCCTGTCTCAGCCTCCTGAGTAGCTGGGATTACAGGTGCATGCCACTATACCCAGCTAATTTTTGTATTTTTAGTAGAGATGGGGTGTCACTGTGTTGGCCAGACTGGTCTTGAACTCCTGACCTCAGGTGATCCACCTGACTCGGCCTCGTGAAGTGGTGGGATTACAGGCGCGAGACACCGCGCCCAGCCTTCTTTCATTCTTTTATTTTTTTCTGAGCAGAGTCTTGCTCTGTTGCCCAGGCTGGAGTGCAGTGGTGCAATCTCGGCTCACTGCAACCTCTGCCTCCTGGGTTCAAGTGATTCTCCTGCCTCAGCCTCCTGAGTAGCTGGGATTACAGGTGTGCGTCACCATGCACAGCTAATTTTTGTATTTTTAGTAGAGACGGGGTTTCACCATGTTGGTCAGGCTGCTCTTGAACTCCTGACCTCGTGATCTGCCTGCCTTGGCCTCCCAAAGTGCTGGGATTACAGGTATGAGCTACCACGCCCGGCCTCATTCATTTTTTTTTTTAAAACAGACAAGGTCTTGTGATGTTGCCCAGGCTGGTCTTGAAATCTTGTGCTCGAGAGAACCTTCCGCCTCAGCCTCCCAAGTAGCTGAGATTATAGGTATGTGTCACCCTGTCAGGTCCAAATCATGATTCTTGAATCTGAGTCTTAGTTTTCTCATCTGTTAAAACACCAACAAAACAAAACACCAAAAACCAAAAAACCACACACCTATTTCACATAAACAAAACAGATATACTAAGAGTATGGCATACGTTTAAAAAAGAAAGTTTTTTTTTTTTTTTTGAGACAGAGTTTTGCTCTGTTGCCCAGGCTGGAGTGCAGTGGCATGGTCTTGGCTCACTGCAACCTCTGCCTCCTGGGTTCAAGCGATTCTCCCACCTCAGCCTCCTAAGTAGCTGGGATTACAGGTGCATACCACCACACCAAGCTCATTTTTGTACTTTTAGTAGAGACAGGGTTTTGCCATGTTAGCCAGGCTGCTCTCAAACTCTTGATGTCAAGTGATCCGCCCAACTTGGCCTCCCAAAGTGCTAGGATTACAGGCGTGACCCACCGCGTCCGGCCAGGGTAGGACATTCTTAAGGGGTCACTTAAAAAATTCTGCCCACCTTAGCACTTATTCAAAAGATGAGAGAAAATTTCTCTTTGGTGGTTGGGGGAAGCAGCAGGAATAAATTATCTCTAACTAACCATTTACACTAGTAAGAGAAGCCAAGCATTTGGGATGAAAAGGACTAACCTCATGCCTGGTATTCTATCCCTGTCTTCTGCCATTTCTAAAGTGGCTACTTTGATTACAATATGCTAATATTCACAGTGCCTTGAGATAAATGCTTAAAAAAATATATTTTTTGAGACAGAGTCTTGCTCTGTTGCCCAGGATGGAGTGCAGTGGTGTGATCTCGGCCCACTGCAACCTCTGCCTCTGGGGTTCAAGTGATTGTCCTGCCTCAGCCTCCCGAGTAGCTGGGACTACAGGCGTACACCACCATGCCTGGTTAATTTTTGCATTTTCAGTAGAGATGGGGTTTCACCATGTTGGCCAGGATGGTCTCCATCTCCTGACCTCGTGATCCGCCCGCCTCAGCCTCCCAAAGTGCTGAGATTACAGGCATGAGCCACCACGTCCAGCCAAAAATAAATTTTAAGGATGCCTGGGGACAAAAAGATCTTCCTGTGTTTTACTTTTTCCTCATCAAATGGTGAGAACGCCAAGATATCCAGGAATGTCTCCTAAGAATACATGTTGGAAAATGCATGCTATTTTGAGATACGGCCCAATAAAGACAAAGTTTTGGCTGGGCACAGTGGCTCACGCCTGTAATCCCAGCACCTTGGGAGGCTGAGGCGGGCAGATCACCTGAGGCCAGGAGTTCAAGACTAGCCAGGCCAACATGGTGAAACCCTCTCTCTAAAAATACAAAAAATTAGCTGAGCGTGGTGGCACGTGCCTGTAATCCCAGCTACTCGGGAGGCTGAGGCAGGAGGATCACTTGAACCCGGGAGGTGTAGGTTGCAGTGAGCCAAGATTGTGCCACTGCACTCCAGCCTGGGCAACAGAATGTAACTCTGTCTCAAAACAACAACAACAACAACAAAAAAAGACAAAGTTTCACTGCTTAGAACTTGAGGGACCAGGACAACATTCTCTACTCACTACTGTGATACTACTGCCCTTACTTTTTTTTTCTATTCCTGAATTATACATGAATATTCCTTCATCTCATCTGTGTGGAGACACAGAGCTGCCCCAGGTTCCTGGACACCAACTCAAGCCAAATTACCATTGTTCCTGGTCAGCTTTCTCATCCTGATGCCCTTGGAAGGCCTCAAACTATTAAATCCATCTTGAAAGGGAGGCTGGAGCATGGTTCCTCATTACCGTTGTTCAGCATTGAGGTGATTTTCAAAGGGCACCATTTGCTTCTAATTTTAGGATGGCACAAACCTACTGATGCTCCTCCTGTGGTGCTGAAGAAACACAACTGACTCTTGTAAGAAACTGAGAAGAGGGAAGCAGGTCTTGCTGCCTTCAGCATCCTTGGGTTTTCTCTCTAGATGCCTTCTGGCCACTTTTTTTTTGAGATGGAGTTTCTCTCTTGTTGCCCAGGCTGGAGTCCGGTGGCACAATCTCGGCTCACCACAACCTCCACCTCCCGGGTTCAAGCAATTCTCCTGCTTCAGCCTCCCAAGTAGCTGGGATTACAGGCACGCGCCACCACACCTGGCTACTTTTGTATTTTTAGCAGAGATGGGGTTTCTCCATGTTGGTCAGGCTGGTCTCGAACTCCCGACCTCAGGTGATCTGCCTGCCTCAGGCTCCCAAAATGCTGGGATTACAGGTTGAGTCACCGCCCCTGGCCCAGACTTTTAAAAATTTTGATTCCAGGCCAGGCATGGTAGCTCACGCCTGCAATCCCAGCACTTTGGGAGGCTGAGGCGGGTGCATCACTTGAGGCTGGGTTTGAGACCGGCCTGGCCAACATGGCAAAACCTCATCTTTACTGAAAATACAAAAAATAACTAGCTGGGCATGGTGGTGCTCGCCTGTAATCCCAGCTACTTAGGAGGCTACAGCAGGAGAATCGCTTGAACCTGGGAGGCAGAGGTTGCAGTGATCTGAGATTGCACCACAGCAGAGTGAGCCTATCTCAAAAATAAATAAATAAATAAATAAATAAATAAATAAATAATCCAATGAAGGATTTGGAAAAAAATTTTTGAGACAGTCTTGCTCTGTCGCCCAGGCTGGAGTGCAGTGGTGCGATCTCTTTTGGCTCTTTAATGCTCTTTTGGCTGAGGGTGGATGGGAACCAGAAAATAGCTTCATGGAGGTTAAATTTAAGTCTTTAGGGATAACAGAGTTCGAAAAAGAGGAAAGTGAGCAAAGATTCAGGGAAAGAAAGCAGAAATGAGCAGAGAAAGGAAAAGGCAGGAAGATATGGTAAAGACAGGAAAATATCTGAAAAATGACAGTCACTTTATGTAGTGTATAGGACTAAACAGATAAAGCAGAGAAAGTTGAGGTGACTTTTTGAACCATTAACTGATAAAACCAGTCTTATGCTTAAGGAGGATTCACCTGGCAGTGGTAAGGAGAAGTAAATGCTGGAGGGAAGAGACTGGAGGCAGAAGGCCAGTTAAGAGGTTCTTGTAATAGATGAGGTGGATGACAATGAGGGCCTGAGCCAGGAGAGTGACAGTGGAAACAGAAAGCCTATTAGCCAACATTTTAAGCTAGAACTTGAAGTTGCTACTGACCCCAATCTTCCCAGGCAAGTAGCAGGCCAGGCCAGGTGAAAATAATTTAAAATGTTATGCTATTTCAAATAAAGCTTTCCTGAAACAGAATTAAGAAAAAGTGAGCTCAGCCAAATCCATGTAGAGTTTAGCACCATCACCACCCTTCGGGCCTTGTACTCTCACCAAGGCACTCAGCCAACTGTGGAAAAGAAATATACACAGGAGACTCAAGAAACATCTTATTAATACAGTATTTATTTGTCTTTTCTCTGTCAAACCCTGAGCCAACCACGTTCCCCAGGCTGCCTGGGGAGGTATAGGAAAAGGAACACACAGGGCCAACCAGACGCGGGAGAACTATGGGAGGTGGAGACGGCTCCTTCACATGGCGAAGAGGATGAGAAAGGCTACCATCAGACAAAAGAGCCCCATGGCCTCCGAGAGGGCAAAGCCCAGAATGGCGTAGGAGAAGAGCTGTTGCTTCAGAGAAGGGTTCCTGGTAGAAGGAGAAGAGAAAAGACTGAATTTCTAGTTCACACAAAGAAAAGGATAAATATCTAAGATGGGCTCAGGGAGAATTCCCCTCTTCAAGATTATCTTACATAATAAAGAAGCTTTTAGGGTAACACCATCATGCCCAAATTCTTGCCCTGATTCCCCAAAGGCTCTACAGGAACTGAATGAAGGGGGAGCAGGCAATCTAAAATCCTGTAACATGGCCCAGGTATAATCATGACCTTCACTAATGGTTCACCCATCTCATTACCACAAATTAAGACCTCTTGGCCTAGACACTTAATATCCAGGGCCCAAATAGGATGGAAGAGGCATCCAGAGTGGAAGGGTCTATCTAGAGCAGTGTTTTCAAACTTTAAGCAGAACTCCAATATAGTAAACATCTAAAAGCCAAACTGCAATGGTACAAAAGTAGTGGGGAAATTTTAACGGCTTGGTCTCCCCTTTATTCTCTAAGACAGTCTCTGGGGCATAACCTCAGAATCCTAAGGATTTATGGAACACCGCTCTTCTAGAAGACAAGAGTAAGAGGGACAGATTATGTTCTCTCATTTCAAATAGTCAGAAGATCTGGGGCTTTAAGAAACTACAAATGGGCTGGGTGCGGTGGCTCACCCCTGTAATCCCAGCACTTTGGGAGGCCAAGGCAGGCAGATCACTTGAAGCCAGAAGTTGGAGACCAGCCTGGCCAACATGGTGAAACCCCGTCTCTACTAAAAATACAAAAATTAGGCCAGGCGCGGTGGCTTACGCCTGTAATCCCAGCACTTTGGGAGGCCGAGATGAGTAGATCGCTTGAGGTCAGGAGTTTGAGACCAGCCTGGCCAACCTGGTGAAACCCTGTCTCTACCAAAAATACAAAAATTGCTGGGCGCAGTGGCTCACGCCTGTAATCCCAGCACTTTGGGAGGCCGAAGTGGGCAGATCACGAGGCCAGGAAATCGAGACCATCCTAGCTAATACGGTGAAACCCCGTCTCTACTAAAAATACAAAAAATTAGCCAGGCGTGTTGGCAGGCGCTTGTAGTCCCAGCTACTCAGGAGGCTGAGGCAGGAGAACGGCGTGAACCCAGGAGGCAGAGGATGCAGTGATCCAAGACCGCAGCCACTGTACTCCAGCCTGGGCGACAGAGCAAGACTCTGTCTCAAAAAAAAAGAAAAAAAGTACAAAAATTAGCTGGGGGTAGCGGTGCATACCTGTAATCCCAGCTACTTGGGAGGCTGAGGCAAGAGAATTGCTTGAACCCGAGAGGCAGAGGTTGCAGTGAGCTGAGATTACACAGTTGCACTCCAGCCTGGGTGACAGAGCCAGACTCTGTCTCAAAAAAATAAAATAAAATAAAAAAATAAAAAATTAGCCGGGCGTGGTGGTGGGCACCTGTAATCCCAGCTACTTGGGAGGCTGAGGCAGGAGAATCATTTGAACCCAGGAGGCAGAGATTGCAGTGGGCTGAGATTGTGCCACTGCACTTCAGTCTGGGAGACAGCGAGACTCCGTCTCAAAAAAAAAAAAAAAAGTTACAAATGGTCTATGGGGTTTATGAGTTGAAGTAGTATGGATAAAGGACTCCCAGTGTTGAAGGCCCATATATAATCTGTATTTCCCTTACTCTGATACCTCCAGAAGTCTTGATGGGTAAGGTAAATCGACACCAACATTTAACAGAATAGTGAATAAAGCAGCAGTCAGACTTCTTGTTTAATACAAATTCTTAAAAAGAACTCTATTTCTCAAAAGACATTAAGAGAACTTCCTGGTCTCTAGAGGATTAATTTGGTTTTAACTTTGAGTTATCCAGAGCTGGGAGTACTAAACAGTCCCAGGCGTCAGAAACCAGGGGCTGGCTGCAGTGCCAGTTTTCCCAGGAGTGACAGAGGGAAATTCCCAGAGATGGGAAAAAATAGCAGTAAAGCCACTATGTTCACTGAGTCTCTAGAACAGGGAAGGTAAACTTTTTCTGTAAAGGGCCACATTGTAAATAATTTTAGGTTTTGTGGGCCGCACATAGTCTCTTTTGCTTTAAAACAAAAATGAAGCCTTTTAAAAATGCGAAACTATTTTTTTTTTGAGATGGAGTTTCACTCTTTTGCCCAGGCTGGAGTGCAGTGGCGTGATCTCTACTCACTGCAACCTCCGCCTTCAGGGTTCAAGTGATTTTCCTGCCTCAGCCTCCTGAGTAGCTGGGATTACAGGCATCTGCCACCATGCCTGGCTAATTTCTGTATTTTTAGTAGAGAAGGGGTTTCACCATGTTGGCCAGGCTAGTCTCGAACTCCTGACCTCGTGATCCGCCCGCCTCGGCCTCCCAAAGTGCTGGGATTATAGGCGTAAGGCACCACACCCGGCCATAAAATTATTTTTAGCTCAATCATACAAAACCTGGTTATGGCCCAGATTTGGCCCTTAGGCCTTAGTTTGCCAACACATGCTCTAGACCAAAGCTGTTCATGAAACTTTCTTCAATGACACAATGATATAAACATTCTAATACATACATACATATATATATATATATATATATATATATATATATAAATTTTTTTTTTTTATAGTCTCACTCTGTTGCCCAGACTGGAATGCAGTGGCACCATCTTGGCTCACTGTAACCTCTGTCTCCTGGGTTCAAGCAATTCTCCTGTCTCATCCTCCCGAGTAGCTGGGACTACAGGCGCCCACCACAACGCCTGGCTAATTTTTGTATTTTTAGCAGAGACAGGGTTTCACCATATTGACCAGGCTGGTCTCAAACTCCTGACGTCAGGTGATCCACTCGCCTTGACCTCCCAAAGTGCAGGATTACAGGCATGAACCACCTCGCCCAGCCTATATTTGTTTTTTTCTTTTTTTTTTTCCCCAAAGTCTCACTCTGTCACCTAGGCTGGAGTACAGTGGCATGATCTCGGCTCACAGCTCACTGCAACCTCCACCTCCCGGGTTCAAGCGATTCTTCTGCCTCAGCCTCCTGAATAGCTGGGATTATAGGTGCACGCCCCCCACACCCAGGTAATTTTTGTATTTTTAGTAGAGATGGGGTTTCGCCATGTTGGCCAGGCTGGTCTCGAACTCCTGACCTCAAGCGATTCACCTGCCCTGGCCTCCCAAAGTGCTGGGATTAGTGAGCCACTGTGCCCAGCCAAACATTCTATATTTGCATTGTTGAATATGGTAGCCTCTAGCCACATCTGGCTACTGAGCACTCGAAATATGGTTAGCGTGACCGAAGAACTGAAAACCGAAACTATGTATTTTTAATTAATTAAAACTAAAATTCAGGTCAAGCGTGGGGGCTCATGCCTGTAATCCTGGCAGTTAGGGAGGCCGAGGCAGGTGGATCACTTGAGGTCAGGAGTTTGAGACCAGCCTGGCCAACATGGCGAAACCCCATCTCTACTAAAACCACAAAAATTAGGTGGGCGTCATTGTGTGTGCCTGTAATCCCAGCTACTTGGGAGGCTGAGGCACAAGAATCGCTTGAACCCAGAGGTAGAGGTGACAGTGAGCTGAGATTGCGCCACTGCACTCCAGCCTGGGCAACAGAGCGTTACTGTCTCAAAATAAACAAACAAACAAACAACATGTAGCTAGTGGCTACAGTGTGGGATAGTATAGTTCTAGACCCCCAAATATTTTCTGACCTTTGGAAAGCATATCAGATAACCAGTGGACGGTCCAACTTATCTTACCTGGCATAACCAATGATGAGGCTCCCAAACACAGTTCCAATCCCAGCCCCAGAACCAGCCACCCCAACTGTGGCAGCCCCAGCTCCAATGAACTTGGCTGCTGTGTCGATGTCCCTTGAAATGGCGCTGGTTTGGAAGCTGCGGCTAGAGACAAGTGAGGTAAGGGGACATGAGACTGCCAAGCTGCTGAGGCTCTGTGAAAAAGAGGCAGGTAGAAGGTAAAGTTTTTTGCTTTGGTAACTTTTGTACCATTTAAAACCCTTTAAGCTGCCAAATCCCATTGTTTCTCCCCCAAACAGAAAATTGTTTAACGCCCTAAAATGCTGGCAAGTAGAACCTTTTAACGTAGGATGTAGACTTCAAATGCCTTTAAGATTCAGGTGTGGTCAAGAAGTGTAAGACTGAGGCCCTAGTCTATTCTTGCTGCCCCAAGGAGATCATCTTCCTAGGACTAAATGCTTCCAACTGAAGTCAGTAGACTAGGCCAAGTAATACCAGTTAGCAGCAGTGCACAGGGGCATGTGCTGCCAGTGGCAAAAGCTGGAGCACTATAGCATACAGCGTATTAAGTGTCCTCCATCTCCACCTAAAGCCCATGGCCTTGGCCATTCATGAATTTTAGCCTGTGATGACTGTCCTCAGCATTCTACCTCCTGGTTCTGGCAGGTAACCCTCCCCACCCATCACCCCCAAAACCACAGTCCCAACTCCACTGTAAGGTACCTCATCTGTCAGTATCTCCGGTCGTTTCAGCACCACTGCAGATAGCGGACGGCTCAGCAGCTGTGAGGTGCTCTTGACCTAGCAGGAATGACATACAGGGGCAGGAAGGTCAAGGAAGACTGGAGAGGAGTTTCAGAACTATGCCACATTGTTACATCATCAGACAAGATTTTCTTTCCTCTCATGGCCTTTCCATCTTCACATGTACGTTAGAATTTTGGATCATTCTTCCTTTTAGCAAAGTCTAAATTAAAGAACCACACCATTTCTCTTGCTTCTCAGACTTTGCTTTAAGGAAAGAAAGTCTACTTCCTTTGGGCCATAAGGGAGCATCCAACCTTGCTATATCCTTTTATAGCTCTTGAGAACACGAAGAAATCTAAGCCTCAGAAGCATTTGCCTCACTCAACAAGGGAAATATATACAGATGCTCCTCAACTTACCATAGGGTTATGTGCCAATAAATCCATCATACTTTGAAAAACCATTTAATACTGCTAACCTACCAAACACCATAGTCTGGCCTTCAATGTGCTCAAAAAGCTTACACTAGCTTACATTAGCTTACAGTTAGGTGAAATCACCTAGCAACACAGTACACCGTAGAGTACTGGTTGTTTACCCCTGTGATTGGGCAGGTGACTGGGAGCTGTGGGTTCTTGCTGAGTATTGCAACAGAGTATTGTACCACACATTGCTAGCTTGGGAAAAGATAAAGATTCCTAATTCGAAGTATGGTTTCTTTCTTTCTTTCTTTTTTTTGAGACGGAGTCTTGCTGTATCGCCAGGCTGGAATGCAGTGGCGTGATCTCGGCTCGGCTCACTACAACCTCCACCTCCCAGGTTCAAGCAATTCTCCTGCCTCAGCCTCCCAAGTAGCTGGGACTACAGGCGCCCGCAACCACGCCCAGCTAATTTTTGTATTTTTAGTAGAGACAGGTTTTCACCATATTGGCCAGGCTGGTTTTGAATTCCTGACCTCAGGTGATCCACCCACCTCGGCTTCCCAAGGTGCTGGGATTACAGGCATGAGCCACCACGCCCAGCCTGAAGTATGGTTTCTAATGAATGCATATCATTTTTGCATCATCATAAAGTTAAAAAAAAAATCTTAAGTCAAATCATCTAAAGTTGGGGGCCTTCTGTATGGGTAATGGTCAGCCCACAAGAAAGAAGCCAGTAACTTTCCCTGAACACATCCTTTTGGAAAATAGGAACAAAGATTCATGCTCAAAATTCACCTCCTTCTGGTAGCCTTTTCTGACTAACCCCAAGCCAGTGACACCAAAACAGACACGTGGTGATTAATAGCCAGGGCTTTAGGCATCAGATAAAGTGAGATTCAAATCTTAATTCTATTATCAGCAGTGTATTCTCAGGATAAGTCACTTAAACCTTTCTAAGCCTGTATTCTCATTTATGAAATCAAAATATAATCTCTTGGGGTTGATTTGAAGAGTAAATGAGATTATGTATACCAATTAGTAAACTCAGTGAGTGCTAAGGCACATGGTAAATGCTCAATAAATGGTACTCCTTTTTATTTGTGAATGAACCAACCGCCTCCTCTAGCTACTATTTAAAAAATTTCTTCTATACTGTTGTTTCTGAGTCAAATACTTTTCCAATGTGTATTTATGTAAATTTTAGCTTCCTATCCAAATTTAAGTCCCAGAATGAACTCCTTAGCTATGGCTAACTCAGGACAAGATCCTACACACAGTGCATACTCAGTCCAAGTTATGTAATCTACTTATATTTACCACTCTGGATGGCCAGCTTACACGACATATAGTTTCAGGAGTAGGAATAACTTGATCTTGGTCTAGATTCTCATCTCTATTCTTCTCCTAAGATGGCTGGGTAAGAATTAACTGGGCACAGCCAGGCGCGGTGGCTCATGCCTATAATATCAGCAATTTAGGAGGCCGAGGACGGCGGATCACCTGAGGTCAGGAGTTCAAGACCAGCCTGACCAACATGGAGAAACCCTGTCTCTACTCGGATCACAAGGTCAGGAGTTTGAGACCAGCCCGGCCAACATGGTGTAACCCCATCTCTACTAAAAATACAAAAATTAGCTGGGTATGGTGGCAGGTGCCTGTAACCCCAGCTACTTGGGAGTCTGAGGCAGGAGAACTGCTTGAACCCGGGAGGCGGAGGTTGTGGTGGATCGCGCCATTGCAGCCTGGGCAACAAGAGCGAAACTCTGTCTCAAAAAAAAAAAAAAAAAAAAAAAAATTAACTGGCCGCCAAGGGATATGGGGCAGGAGAGTATCTAGCAAGCATTCACTCTATCCTGTTAGGCAATCATAGCAGAGGGCCTTCCCTCCCCAAGAATCTTTCTTACTTATTTACTTATTTATTTATTTTTTGAGATAGAGTCTTGCTCTGACGCCCAGGCTGGAGTGCAGTGGTGCGATCTTGGCTCACTGCAACCTCTACCTCCTGGGTTCAAGCTATTCTGTTGCCTCAGCCTCCTGAGTAGCTGGGATTACAGGCGCCCGCCACCATGCCCAACTGGTTTTCGTTTTTTTAGTAGAGATGGGGTTTCGCCATGTTGGCCAGGCTGGTTTCGAACTCCTGGCCTCAAGTGATCTGCCCGCCTGGACCTCCTCTCCCCCAGCCTTGCTGTGAAGAACAAGGTCTGATGGAAAGAGAGAGACAAGATGTCTCTCCTTTAAAAATCTCCCAGAAAAGCAGGTACTCACCAAGGAGGGAGTGGAGACGAACTTGGAGCAGGCGAACATTTTCAGGGGGTGAGGAGCTGTGGCAGGAGAGCTGGAATTACAGAAGCAGTATTGTAAACGCTCCTTATTCACTAAACTATATCCTTATTAGCAGAAAAGGGGCCCTAGAAAGCTTAACTGGCCCAGAAAACAGTGACTGACCTTAAGTCATTGGCAGAAATAGAATTAAAACCCTGAAGTCATGACTTCTTCCAGAAACCCCACACAGCTCCCAAGATTTCCTTATAATGAAGTGACTTCCCCTGGTCTGAACAAGTGAACACTTGGGTTCAGGTAAGACCTGTTACCCATTTCCATAGCCTCATGATTTGCAGTTGCCACAGGAATTTTCCCAGAGTGTCTTTTGCCTAAGTTTTCCTTAGTTTTTATTCAAAAGGAACGCTTCTCAAGACTTCATCATCTGGACCTTTAAAAGTTGCCGTTTAGGCTGGGCACGTGGTTCACACCTGCAATCCCAGCACTTTGGGAGGCTGAGGCGGGCGGATCACGAGGTCAGGAGTTCGAGACCAGCCTGACCAACATGGTGAAACCCCACCTCTACTAAAAATACAAAAATTAGCCAGGTGTGGTAGCACGCGCCTGTAATCCCAGCTACTTGGGAGGCTGAGGCAGGAGAATTGCTTGAACCCAGGAGGCGGAGGTTGCAGTGAGCCGAGACCACGCCACTGCACTCCAGCCTGGGTGACAGAGCGAGACCCCATCTCAAAACAAACAAACAAACAAACAAACAAAAAGTTGCCCTTTAGAGTCTTTGTAGTTTTGGGAGATATTTGTTGAAGGCCAAGACACTGGAAGGTCTCCAACAATCTCTTTGCTGATCCCTGGAAGTATCTGATTCCTGAAAATACTTCAATTTCCTGTATTAATAAGATGAGGAAGATCAAGGAGGAACTCTGTTATTAGTCTATCCAAAAGGTATTAGTGGCTGGGCGCAGTGGCTCACGCCTGTAATCCTAGCACTTTAGGAGGCTGAGGCGGGTGGATCACGAGGTCAGGAGTTCGAGACCAGGCTGACCAACATGGAGAAACCCCGTCTCTACTGAAAATACAAAATTAATCGGTCATGGTGGTGCATGCCTGTAATCCCGGCTACTCAGGAGGCTGAGGCAGGAGAATTGCTTGAATCCGGGAGGCAGAGGCTGCGGTGAGCCAAGATTGCGCCATTGTACTCCAGCCTGGGCAACAAGAGGGAAACTCTGTCTCAAAAAAAAAAAAAAAAAAAAGTATTAAATTGTGTCTCCCCAAGATCTAAAGAAGATCTGACACCCTATAGGTATCTAAGTTGGTAGAAGTGAACTTACCTGAAACAGAAGGTGAGTTAAAAACCTAAAGGCAGGGTTTCTCCAAGTGAAGTGAGAAGCCCATCTGAACCAGAATTATCTGGGTGGTGTACGTATTAAAAAATGCATATTCTTGGGCGCAACTTGGACCTTCCTGGTCAAGATCTCTGGGGGAGCTAGGTTCAGTGGCTCACTCCTGTAATCCCAACACTGAGAAGCTGGGGCAGAAAGATAACTTGAAGCCAGGAGTTTGAGACCAGCCTGGGCAAACATCAAGACCTCATCTCTACAAAACATAAAATTAGCCAGGTGAGGTGGAAGTGCACCTGTAGTCCCAGCTACTCCAGAAGCTGAGGCAGGAGGACTGCTTGAACCCAGGAGCTGGAGGCTTCAGTGAGCTATGATCACGCCACTGTACTCCAGTATGGGCAACAACGTGAAACCCTGTCTATAAACAAACAAAAAAGATCTCTGGGAATAAGGCTCAAGTGCCCTGTATTTCAAACAAGTTTCCCAGATGATTATTAGATATACTTAACGCAAGAGCGCGACCCTAAACCCAGTCTTGAAACTGTGGTAGTGGTAGAGGATAGACTTGAACTTGGATCTTTTAAGTTACATGCTTTCTAATATGTCACAGGCTGAAATACTCAGTGAATGCTTAGGGCTATTAAATGCCACTTCATTAAATGAACTGAACTCAGATTGTCCCAGGTTAAAACACTTCTGAATCCAAGATCTTAATTGCTCTTAATTTATTTTTTGCCCAGGCTATTGTGGAACTCCTGGCATCAAAAGATCTTCCCACCTTGGCCTCCCAGTGTTGGGATTACAGGTGTGAGCCACCACACCCAGCCTTAATTACTTTTAAGTTAATGGATGTCTTCAACTCTTGTCCTATCTAGAACTCTGATTTTTGCCTATATGTAACTCTAACCCAATTTTGCTGCCGTACTATTCAGGTTTTCTTGGGTCAAAATCCAATAGTTCTTTAAGGCTTTTAGAAAAAGAAGGGGTGGTTTTTTTCTAAGGGAATTACACATTATCATCTTTGTAAAATGCAGCTCTTAGGGGGATTAAGTATGTTCATTTACAAATTAACATACATAAAGAGTTTAATGTGGTGCTGGCATATAATAAACCCACAACAAGGGGTGGCAATTAAGTGATCCCACCATTGGCTATCTAACCATGGCAATTCTGCAATTGTTAGCCTACAACTTGGGCAAAGGCACTATCCAGAATCAGGACTCCAAAATCATCACGGGCTTTTTCCTCAGTGTAGATGAGTCACAGGGGTAGTAACTTAACTATTCCTTTCCTTAAACCTTCTTTTCCTTGTAACAGCAGAATCTGGGGAGGTTAATTAATCCTTCACAGGAAAGCTGGCAGGCAGGGTCTCATGCTGGCCCCACTAGCTTGGCCTTACCCCACCTTTCTGGGCCTGCTGCCTCAACAGAAACCCTCATCTCTAGCCCACCATTTGTGACTTTTCCAACTTCACCAGCGTGCCGGGATGCGAGAAAGGTACTGGTAAATAACTAGTGATTCCAAAGCAACCAGCCTCTCTCTTCTGCCTTAGCTATCCCAAGCCACAACCTAACGGGAGGCGATGTTGTGGCTTTTTTTCCCACTTCTACCATGTTCAAGGTTTACTTTTTAAATTGAGGGGTGCTGACTAGAGGGATTGGTGACTTTAGACGATCCACTATCTCCATTGCTCGGAGCACCTGAGGTCCTGGGGCCTAAAGTCTGGAGATTTCAGAATAAAGAAGGCACAAGTCAGGATGAGAAGAGAAAGCAGAGATAGGAGGGGAGAGCCTGGGGGTTGTCACAATCTGAAAGGGCCAGAGGGCGAGAAAAGCGTGTCTGCAAGGACTGGGTGGAACAGGTGAAAAGCAGCACTCCAGGATCTAACTTTGGCCAGCTCCAAGGTATCCTCCCCCTACGAGACATCCAAGATGGCGCCAGGCCCGCGCGGTTGGAGGTCACCGGCACGCGGAAGAGCCAGCTCTAAGGCTAAGGGATAGCGGGAGCAAGAAAGGGCGAGAGGACCAGGGTGGGAGCACGCAAGGTAAGCGCCTCAAGGCATCCGCGCAAGGTGAGGTGTCCCGCGCGCGTGCGCGGCGCACAGAGGGCTCTAGGTCCCAAGGCCTTACCTGCTCCCACTGCAGAGAAGACAGAGAGGGGCGGAGCAGCGGGAAGAGCGAAAGGAAGGCTCAGCGCATGCGTGACCCGGGCCAACGAGTCGCTCAGCCACGGATAGAGTGATTGCAACATACAGGATCAGCTCAGGCATCACAGCGCCGCCTGCCAGGGCTGTGGCGGTATCCGGCCGGTTGCTCCACCTGGCGTTCGAGAGGAGAAACTACAGGGAGCGCCGACTGTGCAGAAATGAGGCCAACTCCGCGGAGTAAGCCGATCCGTAACGTGGCCTGCGGTTTGGTCTGTACCGCGTTAGGGATCTCGGACTTGCGTCCCCTTTCCGAGCATGCGCAGTCGTCACACTGCCAAAACAAAACTCCTACTCAGAATTCAGTGTTAACATACGGTCGGGATTGGGGTTCAGTGCCTAAAATGCAGCAGGAGGAAGATCTTGGGAGTCCTGCTTTCTGTCGCGCCGGGACTCTGGCATCACTGGATGGCAAACCGGCTCCATGGGCGAATAGTCAGCAAAATGCCGCAGCTGCTTCTGGTGGCTTCGCCCTTTCCCCCACTCCCCGTTTCCTCCTTTCCATTCCGGTGATAAACCATGAGAGAAGCAGCATCAGCGAGCCAGAAGATAGGGTTAAATATGATCCGAATCCCTCTTTCCTGGCTCCTGGGACAGTCTAGGAATAACGGGCACCTGCGACCCGCTGTAAGGTTGCGAGGTCACTCCAGGCTTGCCCGAGCCTCTGCTCAGGTTTCAACTACGCGAGTTGGGATAAGCAGCGCCCTCCCCTCCCGCCCCCATGCTCTCCTGAACGTGGGTTTTCTCTCCCCTTTCGCTCGCCCTTCCCCTGATGGAAGGAGGTGGGGGAGGCTTCCTGGCCCTCATCTTTCCTAGGCCTCCTTGTCTCCCAGACAGGACCTGCCCTGCCCTTTGGAACAGGGCGACAAGGCCTATCCAGTTCCAAACCCCTGCCGTCCCTGCATCGTGCTTGAACGCAGCACGAGAAAGACGGGAAAAGCTCACCAAACCCCATAAAAAATAAAAAATAAAAAGAAAGCCGCGGCTGTAAATAAAGGCAAATCCGCCACCCTCTGAGGGGCCGTTTGTCCTCCCCTCCTTGGCCCCGTCCTTCCCGTCGCCCCCTCCCGGCTCCCGGGCCCCGCGGCGCCCCGGCCCCGAGCTCCTCCATTTAATCGGATTTGGGAGAAGGGGAGGATAAATCACGGCAGCAGCTTTACGGTCCCGGAGGAGAGGCGAGCCGCAGACAGGCACACCCCGGCCGGCGATAAAAACCGCCGCTGAAAGCCCACGGAGCAATTTCCCGGGACCCCGAGCGACGCCATTACAGGAATGTAATTTTGCCCGGATGAGGCCCCGAGTTTAATTATCCTCGCGGAGGAATTTCAATGCGGCCAATCCATCTTGCAGGCGGGCGGCAGAGGGATTTATATGGGCCCGTTATTTCACACCGATCCTCCATCTGCATTTTTATGGCCCTGAGCTCCTGAAAGGGAGGGGAAGGAGTGGGGAGAAATAGGAGAAGCGGGCGAGAAGAGGAGGGTGGTAGACTGCCTGTCTTTCCTAAATTCGCGTTTCCAGCTCCATCAGGATTCTCACAGGTTCCTCTGAAATCCCCAAATCTCCAGTTTTAGTTGTTGATTGCGCCCCGAGCGGGCAGGTACGTGGGAAATGGAACTGGGATCTTTGGGAATCAATCAACAGGTATTTATCAAGTACCAAGTGGTGCCAGGCACTGTGGAGATGCTGTTAGGAGAAAGACAGGCTAGCAAAGACACAAGTTTATCCCCTGAGGTCTCCAGATATCTCCATTCCCACCAAAACGGAATTCTTTTAAGCTGTCAGCTTCACATCCTCAGTGGCAGAGAAAGTCCACAGTTCTTAGGAGCCACCCCCCCCCCAAACGGCTGTTGCAGCTGTTGCGACAATTTAGACACTCAGATATGGCTAACAATCCCAGAGGAGGATCAGAGAAGGGGCCTGGGAGGAAGCTAAAGCTGGCTCTTTCCAAAAGTTGTTACAGCCTGCGATGTTTAACACTCCCTTGCCCTCATAGAATAATGGGTTCTGCGTTCAGACAAATCTGGGTTCCCAAATCGCTGTGTGATCTTGAGCTAGCTGTTTAACCCCCTCTAAATCTATTTCCTCCTATGTAAATTGGGAAGAATAATAGTACTTATCACACAGCCAATATTGGGATAATACATATGAAGCTTTTAGCAAGGTACTTGGTACCCAGTAAGAGTTCAGTAATTGCTAGCATCAAAATCATCATCGTCACCACCACCACCACCACCATCACCACCATCATCATCACTGCTTCTATAGTTAAGGGCATTGCAACTCAATTCTGCACTGCTACCTATATGAACTGTTTATTGCAAGGTCCTTGAGATAGTATCTCCTGAAAGAGACTCAACTACACTTTAAAAACGTTTTCACCTGCATAAGTCATACAAAACAAGTTATTTTACTTGCTGGTGAGTGGAGATCTGAGGGGAGGCTGAGAATCCTGGGACTATTACTACGAGGCTTGAAGCAAGAAATCAAATCCGCAAGGGAGCAGTGAGGCTACAAAAAGGAGGTTTGTAAGGGGAGGGGTGAATTTGAAGACAGCAAAAGATCCAAGGGAAGCTTAGCTGAGGGTCGGAGGATCTTCTTAACTATAGGCTTGGGGAAGGGTCCTTCTTTCACTTCACAAAGGGAAAACCGGGGTCCAGGAAGGAAAGGGTGTGGAGACAGAACTATCTTTTCCAATCAGTCCCTTTCTTTTCCTAGCAGACCATATAACAAGGTTGGACTGATTGGCCAGTTTTTTAAATGACTGTGAGTGGCAGATTCTGACTGGTTGGCAGCCTCCCTGCCCAGTGGTGACGAAGAAATGAGATTGATCTTTCCTTTCTTAGGATTGGTTAACAACCCTCAGGGGGGCCACAGACTCATTTTAATTGACTGGATAGGCTAAGAGAGAGGTTCAGCTTCTCTCATATAGAAATTCCAAGTGTCCTTTTCTACAAAGGTCACCAAGGAAGGGTTTTGATTGGTTTATATATGTTTCTTTGGACAAGAAACCATAGCTTAGAGCAGAAAAATCAAGATACTCATGCAGGCATGCCTCAATGAGAAAGAGCCACGAAAGAAACAGGAGTGATTTTAAAAACGAGAGAGAGAGAGAGAGAGAGAGACCAGGGCACAGAGAAATGCGAAGAAAAAATATTGCTAGAGAGAAGAGGAAGGGTTTAAATGGTTTGATTTCCATTCCTGATGGCTTAAGATGAGGATACTTTATGATGTGTTTTGCTAGATGCACATGTTGCCAGCAAGTGGCATGGATAGAACAGCTGTCTTCGAGGCAGGAGACTGGAGTCTAGTCCTAGCCCTGCTACTAAATAGTTGAATAACTACGCTAGTTACTTCATCTCTCGAAGCTTTAGTTTCCTCATTTGGAAAAATCAGGGGGAGAAGTAGGTGATCTCTAAGATTTCATCCAGTGTTAACTTTCCAGGATTTTCTTTCTTTCTGCTAAACAGGCACTTTTCTGCAAGTTAAAGTGGAAACTTTGCACTGCCAATACTTTATACATATTGAGCTTCTCTATTTATTGGTGATTGTTAATTTCAAGCTCCTGGGCTGTGATGGGCTGGTGGGAACTGACTGATAGATTTTCTACTTTTCCTTGCTAAATCAATTCCCTAAGACATCAGGACTGTGAGACATCGGTAAACCTCCCTACTTCTAAAGAAAGAAAACAGTAGATGAAGGAAGGGAAAGGATCACTGGTATCCAGGCTTCTGAGGGAGGAATCAGTGGGAGAGATGGTGGCAGAGGGATGACCAAAAACATTTTTGCTGGGGAAGAACTTCACCTTCCTTTGAATTTGTTTATTTTTTAATTTATTTTATTTTTTGGAGACAGGGTCTTGTTCTGTTGCCCAGGCTGGGGTGCGGTGACACGATCATGGCTCACTGCAGCCTCGACCTCCTGGGTTCAATTGATCCACCTGCCTCAGCCTCACAAGTAGCTGGAACTACAGGCATGCGCCACCATGCCCGGCTAATTTTTGTATTTCCTGTAAGGATAGGGTTTCACTATGTTGCCCAGGCTGGCCTTGAACTCCTGAGCTCAAGCGATCTGCCTACCTCAGCCTCCCAAAGTGTTGGGATTACAGGTGTGAGCCACCATGCCCAGCCACAACCAATATTTATTGAGCATCTGCTATGTGCAAAGTATTGTGCTACATATTGTGAATGGGTATAAAAAATGAGAAAGCATACTCCATTGTCTTCATAAATTTAAAATCAGTAAGAAAGATGTGTACACATATAACTATAATATGCAGCAGGATTTAATAGGCTATATGAGTAATAGGAGTTGTGGAAGCAGTATGACTTCAAGCTAGAATAGTCAAGGGGGCAACATAATTAAAGTAGGTTTTTTCCTTTTAAGAAAATTAGCTAGGCATGGTGGCTCATGCCTGCAATCCCAGCACTTTGGGAAGCTGAGGCAGGGAGATTGCATGAGCCCAGGAGTTTGAGACCAGCTTGGGCAACATAGCGAGACCCCATTGCTACAAAAAATAAAAACAAAATGTTTGAAAAAAGAAAATTATGAAATATTTGATTCATATAAAATAATACAAGTAATGTATATCCATTTATTCAACACATATATTTTGAGCATCTACTATGTGCTAGGCACTTTTCTTGGTGTTGAGGACACAGGAGTGAACAAAGCAAAACAACTTTTCCAGAACTGACATTTTATATAAACTATGAAGCATAGTAATAAAATGGACACCCATTAAACCACGCCCTAATTTTTTTTGGGGGGGGAGGTGGAGTTTTGCTCTTGTCGCCCATGCTGGAGTGCAGTGGCATGATCTTGGCTCACTGCAACCTCCGCCTCCTGGGTTCAAGCAATTCTCCTGCCTCATCCTCCCAAGTAGCTGGGATTACAGGTGTGCACCACCACACCTGGCTAATTTCGTATTTTTAGTAGATACGGAGTTTCACCATGTTGGTCAGGCTGGTCTCAAACTCCTGACCTTAGGTGATCCACCAGCCTTGGCCTTCCAAAGTGCTGGGATTACAGGCATGAGCCACTGTATGCAACAGCACGCCCTAATTTAAGAAAAGAAAAAGAAAAAAACAAGGCCAGGCATGGTGGCTCATGTCTGTAATCCCAGCACTTTGGGAGGCCAAGGCAGGAGGATCATTTGAGGTCAGGAGTTCAAAACCAGCCTGGCCAACGTGGTGAAACCCCATCTCTACTAAAAATACAAAAATTAGCTGGGCATGGTGGTGGGCACCTGTAATCCCAGCTACTCAGGAGGCTGAGGCAGGAGAATTGTTTGAGCCTGGGAAGCAGAGGTTGCAGTGAGCACAGACTGCGCCATTATACTCCAGCCTGGGTGACAGAGTGAGACTCCATCTCAAAAAAAGAAAAAAAAATTACCAATACTACTGAAGGGCCCCATGTGCTTCTCTTCTGTGCTAATCCGTGAATCTTATATTTACCATTTCCTAGTTTTTCTTTTTTTAACATATATTATTTATTATGTCCCTCCTCCCTTTTAAAAAACCATTCTAAGGGTTTATATAGGCCGGGTGCGATGGCTCACGTCTGTAATCCCAGCACTTTGAAAGGCCGAGGTGGGGGGATCACGAGGTCAGAAGATGGAGACCATCCTGGCCAACATGGTGAAACCCCATCTCTACTAAAAATACAAAAATTAGCTGGGTGTGGCAGTGTGTGCCTGTAATCCCAGCTACTCAGGAGGCTGAGGCAGGAGAATCGCTTTAACCTGGGAGGAGGAGGTTGCAGTGAGCCAAGATTGTGCCACTGCACTCCAGCCTGGCAACAGAGTGAGACTCTGTCTCGGGGAAAAAAAAAAAAAGAGTGATATAATACTGTTTGTAGATATCTTTGACTTGCCCTTTTCATTCAACATTATGTTTCGCTCAACATTATTCAACATTATGTTTCATCTATGTTGATGTATGTAGTTGTAGTTTATTCATTTTCATTGATGTATACTAACCCACCAGTTTATTGACTAATTCTCCTGTTAATGAATATTTGGACTTGTTTTCATCCTTTTGCTATTACAAACAATGCTGCTTTGAACATTTATGAACACGTCTCTGTATACATGGGGAAGAATTTCTTCAGGGTATATGTATAAAAGGGAATTGTTTCAGGTAAGACAGGAAATAAAAAAAGAAAAATTTAAAAAAGGAAATTTCTGGGTTGTAAGATATGAATATCTTCAACTTTTCTAGAAAATCTCAATTTGTTTTCTTTTCTTTTTTTTTTTTTTGAGTTGGAGTCTCGCTCTGTCACCCAGGCTAGAGTGCAGTGGTGCAATCTCGGCTCACTGCAATCTCCGCCTCCTGGGTTCATGCCATTCTCCTGCCTTAGCCTCCCGAGTAGCTGGAACTACAGGTGCCTGCCACCATGCCTGGCTAATTTTTTTTTTTTTTTTTTGTATTTTCAGTAGAGGCGGGGTTTCACCGTATTAGCCAGGATGGTCTTGATCTCCTGACCTCGTGATCCTCCCACCTCGGCCTCCCAAAGTGCTGGGATTACAGGAGGTCAGGAGATCAAGACCATCCTGGCCAATATGGTGAAACCCCGTCTCTACTAAAAATACACAAATTAGCTGGGTGTGGTGGCACACACCTGTAAGAACGCGCCACTGCACTCCAGCCTGGTGACAGATCGAGATCCATATCAAAAAAAAAAAAAAAAGGAATTTCATGGTGGTTTGAATTTATATTTCCCCTATTGTTGATGAGGTTGAGTGGTTGAGTATCTTTTCATATATTTATTGGCCATTCATGTTCTGTCTTCTGTGAAATGCCTAGTCATGTATGTCTTTTGCCCATTTTCCTACTGGGTTATTTGTTATCTTCCTATTGATTTTTAGGAATTAACAAATATATATCCTAGTACTGATCCTTGTTAATGGCAGTTTGTGGAGGGGTTGGGATTTTAGTAGAAGATCTAAGGATGGATGATTTCAGTTCTAGCTCAGTCTTTATTGAGTTGGATTAATTAATTCTTAATTAATTCATCAAATATTTATTGAATGCCTAGGCAGACATCATGCTAAACATTGAGAATACAAATATCTCCCACATTTGCCTATTCCTTACCACTTCCAAAATCTAACTTGGTCCAAGCCACTGACATCTCTTGCTGGGTCACTACAATACTTCCTAGCTGATCTGCTTGATTCCGGTTTGGCCTGGCCACAGTCTACACTCCACACAGTGAGTAGCTAAACTGGTCTTTTAAAATGTAGATCAGCTCGAGCCCATGAGTTTGAGGCTGTGGTGAGCTATGATTGCACTACTGCACTCCAGCCTGGGTAACAAAGCAAGACTCTGCCTCTAAAAAATAAAAAATAAAGAAAAAAGAAGGAAAATATAGATTGGATCTTGCTACTTAAAACCTTCTAATAGTTTTATAGTACTTGTAGAAAAAATTCAAGGGTCCAGCTACAATAGGCTCTTACTGAACTTCAGATACAGCAAAGATTTTCTCACTCAGGACCCTTGCTATTCCCTCTGCCTGGAACCTTCTTCCCCCAGATTATGCCTTGGCTGGCTCTCTCATTTCATTTAGGCCTCGTCTCTGATATCGTCTCCTCAGAGACGCCTTTCCTGACCACTCTCTCTAAATAGCCATCACCCTCTCTTCTTTATCCCTTTATATTTCCTTATTTTTCTTTTTAGCACTTATGTATTTTTTAAAAATTTTATTTATTTATTTATTTATTTATTTATTTATTTATTTATTTATTTATTTTTGAGATGGAGTTTTGCTCTTGTTGCCCAGGCTGGAGTGTAACGGCACGATCTCAGCTCACTGCAACCTCCGCCTCCTGGGGTCAAGTGATTCTCGAGCCTCGGCCGAGAAGCTGGGATTACAGCATGTACCACCATGCCCGGCTAATTTTGTATTTTTAGTAGGGATGGGGTTTCACCACGTTAGCCAGGATGGTCTCGAACTCCTGACCTCAGGTGATTTGCCCACCTCGGCCTCCCAAAGTGCTGGGATTACAGGCTTAAGCCACCCCACTGAACTATTTTTATTTTTTATCGCTTTTACCCCATTAGAAGATAAGCTTCCCTAAGGCAGGGACGTTGTTCATCACTGTATCCCCAGCATTTAGAACAGTACCTGGCACATACTAGGCTCTCAACAGAAATTTTGTGAATGATTAAACAATGAATAAGATAGAGTCCTTGCCCTTAACAACTTTATAGTCTAACAGGGGATACACAGGATTATTAAATAAAAGGCAAATAATTTCAACACAGAACAATAGTATTATAAAAAGGGTAAGCAGTGGGTGCTATGGAAATACATAGGACAGACATGCATCACAGTGCTGAGAAGGGGTAGTCAAGGAAGGCCTCCAGAAGGAGGTGACATTTCTGAGATGCCTAAAAAAACTGTATAGGGAGGGACTGAAAGGATGTTCCACGGAGTAGGGGCAATATGTACAAAGGCTTGGAAGTGAGGGATTAAGTGATCTTTTCAACAGAGGGCAAGTAATTCAATGTGGCCAGAATGAACAGTTGTGGTGTGGCAGGATACAGAGAGATGAGACTAGTTGGTGGTGGCTAGATCCTGAAGGATCTTGAACATCGAGCTAAGCCATTTGGATTTCATCCAGAAAGCAACAAGGAGTCATTTAAGCAAGAGAGTGAGAGGCTCAAGTGTGCATTTTAAAAAGATTCTAGCTCTAGTGTGGAGCACTGATGAGAAAGGGCAGGGCTGGCAGCACAGAGAGCAAAAAGGAGGCTGTTGTCGAAATCCAGGTGGGAGAACAGGGTGCCTTGAGCTTGGGGGTGATAGTGGGGATGGTGAGGAGTAGGCGGAGCTCAGAGAGCTTTCGAAGGAAGACCTTACAGGCCTCAGTGATTGACTGGTGTATGAGATAAAGGAGAAGGGAGAGGTGAAGATGGCGCTCAGTTTTCTGGCCTGGGTTACCGAGTGGTGCCATTCTGTGACTCTCTCCCAAGCCTAATCCATCTCCACATTCTAGGAACCACCCCCGCCAGGCTTTACAACCTAGGAGCCTACCCCTAAGGCTAACCTTCCTCTAAACTTGGTCCTGTACCCAATTACCCTGCATTGGTTTAACCTTTTCTTTGGGCTCTATTCCCTCTACTTTCTTCCCACTAAATGAAATGGAAACTTCTCTCTAGATACCCCTGGTTCTGTTCTTATTTTTCCAACCTTACCTGACTCACTAGGCCCTTGTGTATTTGATTAAAGCTCATCAAAGAGCAAGAATCTTCCACAATATCTCTCCATAGAGGCTAAAACAGGGTTGTAGCTCAAGGGAGCCACTGTTGGGTACTATAAGCAGTCTGAAGACTCCTAGACATACAGGACAGAAGAGTGGCAGGACAGACAGTAAAATGACTACAGGTGGCCGGGTGCGGTGCCTCACGCCTGTAATCCCAGCACTTTGGAAGGCCGAGGTGGGTGGATCACTTGAGGACAGGAGTTCGAGACCAGCCTGGCCAACATGATGAAATCCTGTCTCTACTAAAAGTACAAAAATGAGCTGGGAGTGGTGGCTCATGCCTGTAATCCCAGCTACTTAGGAGGCTGAGGCAGGAGAATCTCTTGAACCCGGGAGGCGGAGGTTGCAGTGAGCCAAGATTGCACCATTGCACTCCAGCCTGGGTGACAGAGTGAGACCTTGTCTCAAAAAGAAAAAAAAAAAATGACTACAAGTATAAAATGTAAGTTAGTTACATCCTCTT
This sequence comes from Pan paniscus, assembly GCF_029289425.2. Taxonomy (NCBI): domain Eukaryota; kingdom Metazoa; phylum Chordata; class Mammalia; order Primates; family Hominidae; genus Pan; species Pan paniscus. Next base: position 40,499,915 of record NC_073259.2, on the reverse strand, counting down.
TAGGTGGAGAATAGCAGAAGTCACGGCAACCATGGAAGGGCAAGGGTGAGAAATCAGCAGCCCCTTTTGTAATAAGCTGAAAAGTTTCTGATGAAAAGGTGAATTTGGCAAGCTGTGAGAATGAAGAGGGGGAATTGCTGGTGGGCAAGTCTGGAGGCTTTCTAGCCATGAAGAACAGAATGGGAAGGGCAGAAGGAAGAATCAGAGTGCTGTAGTGAGATGAGTGAGCCCACCTCTAATATTTGTGGGGCTCACAGCAAGAGAAAAATTTAGGCCCCGATACCAAATATCTAAATATGTAAAAGTTATAAATCAAAGCTAATAAACCATTAAGTAAACATGTCCTACCCTCTTATCTTGACAAATATATCAATATCAACTGGAAGGTTTATATTTAGAATTCTGGAATTCCTTGAAGTCCCTGTTTGCCTCATGTTCTCTTTCCATTCATGGCTCTGTCCCACTGCCGAAGGGGCCTCACACAAAAGTGTGCGCTCAGTAAGGCCATACATCTAAACTCCATCTGCACTACAGGCCAACAGGACTAGGAATGTGCCCCCAGTAGCTCAGTCTGTGCTCTCAAGAGATCAGCCCCCAGGAAGAGGCTGTGGGCTGTGGCCTTGGAAGGGGCTGCTCAACAGGGGATTCTGGTAACTGGAGCATGTCTAGGAGTGGGGAGAAATGAGTTCTGGGTAGACATATCCACTTGGCCTTAAGTTATCCTCCTTCTGGAGGAGGATGAGGCCGTCTTTAAAAAAAAAAGCACCAAAGATAAAATCCCTCTGGCCAAGTCTAAAGGCATGGACTCCAAAATGATATAGAGCTAGTTCAAATCCCTATTGTAATATTTCTTTATTCTTGTTTGAACCTGAGCAGGCTCTTTGAGGCTCCATTTTCTTACTTGTAAAATGGGGATAATAATAACTACCTTACAGCGTTATTGTGAGAATTAAGCAAATGTGTGCAAAGCACCTGGTATTTAATAATCGCTACTTAGTTCACATTGTTTTTCTTCCCACTCACTACCATGCTTCTCTTAAAGTAACCATGCAGGCTGGGGAAAAAAAATATGATTTTTTTTTGGTAAGGCTATCTGGCAGAAGTGAGTCTAAGAAAAAGGAATTTATAAAGAAGACAGTAATAATCTAGGCAGTAATAATCCCAGCTCAGCCTGGAACCATGTGGGAGAAAGAGGGAGAGTAAGTTATTTTGTATGCAGATAAATGAGAAGTGGTAATGGTGTAATTGCTTTTACAATCTGTTTGTTTTGCTGAGGGTAGCAGGTGGTTACTGTTTTGATTCTTGATTTTCATGTTAAGACAGAGGGAGAAAAGGTGTGAATAATCCAAAATAAAAGAAAATCCAAACACCATTCCTTGGTGACTAGAAACACAATCAGAGAAACACATGGTTGCAAACACATATGTATTCTGCCTTTAATTAAATTAAATTAATTAATTAATTCATTTATTTATTTTTGAGTTGAAGTCTCGCTCTGTTACCCAGGCTGAAGTGCAGTGGCGCGATCTTGGCTCACTGCAACCTCTGTCTCCCGGGTTCAAGCAATTCTCCTGTCTTAGTCTCCCAAGTAGCTGGGACTACAGAAGCACGCCACCATGCCTGGCTAATTTTTGTATTTTTAGTAGACATGGGGTTTCACCATATTGGTTAGGCTCGTCTTGAACTCCTGATCTCAGGTGATCCACCTGCCTCGGCCTCCCAAAGTGCTGGAATTACAGGTGTGAGCCACTGTGCCCGGCCCTTATTTATTTATGTTAAGACAGGGTCTCACTCTGTCATGCTGGCTGGAGTGTAGTGACACGATCTCAGCTCACTGCAACCTTTGCCACCTGGGCTCAAGTGATCCTCCCACCTCAGCCTCCCAAATAGCTGCACCATCATGCCTGGCTAATTTTTAAATTTTTTTGTAGAGGCAAGGTTTCCCCGTGTTGCCCAGGCTGGTTTTGAACTCCTGGGCTCAAACGATCAGCCTGCCGTGGCCTCCCAAAGTGTTGGGATTACAGGAATGAGCCACTGTGTCCAGCCTGTATTCTGTCTTTTAAACACAGACACTGAAACTCTCATTAAGTTGGTTTAGTCACTGTCCCTGAACATGTATAGATTCTTACCACATGCTGTCACTCTTGTCCAGCTTGCAGCTGGATGTCTTCTCCCTCCTCAGTCATTCCATATTCTATTCTTGTTGTTGTTGTTGTTGTTTTGAGACGAAGTCTTCCTCTGTTGCCCAGGCTGGAGTGCAGTGGTACCATCTTTGCTCACTGCAACCTCCACCTCTGGGTTCAAGCAATTTTCCTGCCTCAGCCTCCCTAGTAGCTGGGATTACAGGCGCATACCACAACGTCCGGCTAATTTTTGTATTTTTAGTAGAGATGGGGTTTCGCCATATTGGCCAAGCTGGTCTCGAACTCCTGACCTCAGATGATCCACCAGCCTCGGCCTCCCAAAGTGCTGGGATTACAGGTGTGAGTCACCATGCCTGGCCACCCAACCCCAAATTCTACTCTTTATTTTAGGCCCACTTCTTCCATGTTAGCATTCTTGCCTGCTGCCCTCCACCCTTACCTTGAGCTCTTCCTAGTCTATGTCATCTAGAACTTACTTATGTCTTAGTATGTTCATTGTCTTGTCTTGTTCTGTTTCTCTTACATGTGTGCAAGTCTTGCCTCCCCAACTAGAATTTTAGCTTATCAAGGGCAGGAACTGTAATTCTTATTCTCTAAAATTTCCCATGGTTTCTGTGTATTCATTCAACATGCATGTATTAAGTTCTCATGTGCAGCCAGGCGTGGCGGCTCATGCCTGTAATCCTAGCACTTTGGGAGGCTGAGGCAAGAGGATCACTTGAGGCCAGGAGTTTGAGACCAGCCTGCACAACGTAGCAGGATCCTGTCTCTATTATATTAAAAAAAAAATTATGTGCCTGAACTGTGCTAGGTGCTAGGGATGCAAAGGTTTTAATGAGGCAGGGCATGGTGCCTCATACCTGTAATCCTAGCACTTTGGGAGGCCAAGGTGGGAAGATCACTTGAGCCCAGGAGTTTGAGACCAACCTGGACAACATAGTAAAACCCTGTCTCTATTTTAAAAATAATTTAAATTAAAAGTTTAAAAAATTATATATATATCCCTGGAGTAGCTAATAATGTAATGGACTCATGGTTTGATAACTGCCTATAAAAGTATTGAGCACATAATGGTACTTTACTACAGGTTTGATGGATTGACAAATCATGCTGCTTTTCCAATAGGCATTCAATGAATGGAAATTAATTAATGAGACAACTGAATAACAAGCTACTGATACGGCTGTTCCAGGTGTACCTCTCCTGTAAGAACCTAGATCTAGCTGTCTTAATGGTGTAAGAATGATTTGAGAGGAGAAGTGTTCTTTAGAGTCACCAAAGCAGAGTCTACTGTCTTTTCAAGGCAGTGCTAACTCCTTTCCTTAGGGATTTTACAGGTGTGATGAATACCTTTTGCCAATTGTGTCATTCAGGTTGGTCGATTATGAGAACTATGTTCATCATCATAATAAAAACAGCTATAATTGAACACTTATTGTGTGTTAGACATTGTGCTGATTCCTTCCTTCCCTCCTTCCTTCCTTCCTTCCTTCCTTCCTTCCTTCCTTCCTTCCTTCCTTCCTTCCTTCCTTTCTGATGGAGTCTCACTCTGTTGCCCAGGCTAGAGTGCAGTGGTGCCATCTCAGCTCACTGCAACCTCTGCCTCCCGGGTTCAAGTGATTCTCCTGCCGCAGCCTCCTGAGGAGCTGGGATTACAGGTGCGCACTACCATGCCTGGCTAATTTTTGTATTTTTAGTAGAGACGGGGTTTCACCACGTTGGCCAGGCTGGTCTCAAACTCCTGACCTCAGGTGATCTGCCTGCCTTGGCCTCCCAAAGTGCTGGGATTACAGGCGTGAGCCTCTGAGCCCGGCCTGATTTCTTTACATTAACTATCTAAATCCCAACTCCATGAAGTGGAAACTATTATCATCCCTACTTTACAGAAGAGGGAACTAAGACACAGCTAGTAAGTAGGAGAAGCTATATTTGAACCCAGGAAGTCTGATTCCATACTGTGCTGTCTATAAAAGAAACTGGGAGAGTGGAGAATTGAGTTTTTGAGGTGGCCCTGCCATTCACTCACTGAGTGAGCCGCAGAAGTCATTTCAGCTCTCAAGTCTTCAGCCCCTTCTGATCACACAGGGACAGCCCCAGACCTAAGGTTAATTATTCTGAATTCAAGGCCAGTGCTCTTTCCACCAGCCTCAGCTGCCTAAATCTGGTGGTGATGATCCTTTAAATCTCGTCTTTCTTTTCTCTTTTCTTTTACTTTTTTTCTTTCTTTCTTTTTTTTTTTTTTTTACATGAACAATTATACTGCAGAAGAATCTCATCTTTCATCTCCCTGTGGTATCAGGGGCAGCCTGTAGTATTACCATTTACAAGATGGGTGTCCTTTTTCTTTGAGATGGAGTCTTGCTCTGTCGCCCAGCCTGGAGTGCACTGGTGCGATCTCGGCTCACTGCAACCTTCACCTCCCAGGTTCAAGTGATTCTTCTGCCTCAGCCTGCTGAGTAGCTGGGACTACAGGCATATACCACCATGCCTGGCTAATTTTTATATATTTAGTGGAGAAGGGGTTTCACCATGTTGGCCAGGCTGGTCTTGAACTTCTGACCTCAAGTGATCTGCCCACTTCGGCCTCCCAAAGTATTGGGATTACAGTCATGAGCCACTGCGCCTGGCCAGATGTCCTTTTTTGAGAGATTAAGTGTGAAGACTTTGATGGCTTCACGAAAGGCTTGGCTGATGGGGGAGTGTAGAGAGAGCTGCGGAAGAAGGACCCCTGATGCTAATTACTTCCTGTGACACCATTCCTCAATTCCTAGGTTTATTAATTATTATTATTATTATTATTATTATAGAGACAGGATCTCGCTCTGTTGCCTAGGCTGGAGTGCAGTGGTGCCATCATAACTCACTGCAGCCTCCACCTCCTGAGCTTAAGCCATCCTCCCACCTCATCTTCCCAAATAGCTAGGAATACAGGGATGCACCACTGATATGGTTTGGCTCTGTGCCCCCACCCAAATTTCATCTCGAATTGTAATCCCCATGGAGGGACCTGGTGGGAGTTGATTGGATTATGAGGGCAGTTTCTCCCATGCTGTTCTTGTGATAATGAGTTCTCAAAAGATCTGATGGTTTAAAAGTGTGTGGCTTTCTGGCCGGGCATGGTGGCTCACGCCTGTAATCCTAGCACTTTGGGAGGCCGAGGTGGGTGGATCACCAGGTCAGGAGATCAAGACCATCCTGGCTAACATGGTGAAACCCAGTCTCTACTAAAAAATACAAAAAATTAGCCGGGCTTGGTGGCGGGCACCTGTAGTCCCAGCTACTCAGGAGGCTGAGGCAGGAGAATGGCGTGAACCTGGGAGGCAGAGCTTGCAGTGAGCTGAGATCACGCCACTGCACTCCAGCCTAGGCGACAGAGCAAGACTCTGTCTCAAAAAAAAAAAAAGTGTGTGGCTTTCTTCACTCTCTCTATCTCCTGCTGCCCTGTAAGACATGCCTTGCTTCCTCTTCACCTTCCACCATGATTGTAAGTTTCCTGAGGCCTCCCCAGCTGTGCAGAACTGTGAGTCAAATAAACCTCTTCTGTTTATAAATTACCCAGTCTCAAGTACTTCTTTACAGCAGTGTGAAAATGGACTAATACAACAACTATGCATGGCTAATTTTTTATTTTAGTAGAGACAGGGTCTTGCTATATTGTCCAGGCTTGTCTCGAACTCCTAGGCTTAAGTGATCCTCCTGCCTTAGCTTCCCAAAGTGCTGGAATCACAGGCAGGAGCCACTGTAATACAAATAGAAACCATTTCTAGGTTTATATATATACTTTCATGGTTGTAAAGGTATATCGGCACAATTTCTAGGTTTAAATGAGAACATTTCCCAGTATACAGAATGCTTGCTATCAAGAGTTCATTCACAGAGCATATAACCAAAACCAGGCTATGACTAAAAGGAAGGGGGTGGGTCAATTTTTTTTTTTCAGAGACATGGTCTCACTCTGTTGCCCAGGCTGGAGTGTAGTGGCACAATCATAGATCACCGCAACCTTGAATTCCTAGGCTCAAGTGATCCTTCTGCCTCAGCCCTCTAGTAGCTAGAACTACTAGAGATGGGGGTCTCACTGTGTTGTCCAGGCTGGTCTCAAACTCATGGCTTCAAACCATCCTCTGGATTTGGCCTCCCAAAGTGCTGGGATTATAAATGTGAGCCACTGTGCCTGGCCTTTATTTTTTTAATTATTTTTATTTTGAGGTGTCTGCTATCCACAGACCCCTTCCTCCACAGGCAGTCTTCCCAGCTCTCCCTGTATCATCTCCTCTATAGGTCTCTTTCTGTTGCCCAGGCTGGAGTACAGTGGCACGATCATGACTCATTATAGCCTCGACCTACTGGGCTCAAGTGATCCTTCCACCTTAGCCTTCCAAGCAGCTGGAACTAAAGTTGTGTGCCATCATGCCCAGCTAATTATTTTGTTTTATAGTGACAGGATCTTGCTATGTTGTCCAGGCTGGTCTTGAACGCCTGGCCTCAAGTGATCCTCCTGCCTTGTCTTCCCAAAGTACTGGGATTACAGCTGTGAGCCACTGTGCCCAGTCCCCAGTTCGTTTTTGACTGGATAGTTGGATCAATACCATTAACAGACTGAGACCAAGTAACAAGAAAGAGCAGGCAAAGGCTGACTTCTTTGAGGAGCCTCCACATAGAAACCAAAGCTGCTTAAATCTTCCACTTTGTCCTTTCATAGATGGGATTTTGCCTCCCGCATATGGAGACAAAGGATGATAATTTTATTTATTTATTTTTTAGACGGAGTCTCACCCTGTCACCCAGGCTGGAGTGCAAAGGCACAATCTCAGCTCACTGCAACCTCTGCCTCCTGGGTTCAAGCGATTCTCCTGCCTTAGTCTCCCAAGTAGCTGGGACTACAGGTGCGTGCCACCATGCCCAGCTAATTTTTGTATTTTTAGTAGAGACAGGGTTTCACCATGTTGGCCAGGCTGGTCTCGGCCTCCTGACCTTTTGATCTGCCTGTCTCGGTCTCCCAAAGTGCTGGGATTATAGGTGTGAGCCACCATGCCTGGCCAGAATGATAATTATCTGAACAAGTGAGCATGTTTGGCTGGCTTCAGTCAGTGTTTTAAACTTGTGCTTAGGCCAGGCACGGTGGCTCATGCCTATAGTCCCAGCACTTGGGGAGGCCGAGACAGGTGGATCACTTGAAGTTAGGAGTTCGAGACAAGCCTGGCCAAAATGGCGAAACCCCGTCTCTACTAAAAATACAAAAATTAGCCAGGTGTGGCGGCAGGCGCCTGTAATCCCAGCTACTCGGGAGGCGGAAGCAGGAGAATCACTTGAACTCTCGAGGTGGAGATTGCAGTGAGCCGAGATTGCAGGACTGCGGGACTGCACTCCAGCCTGGGTGACAGAGCGAGACTCCATTTCAAAAAAATGAAATTTAAAAATAAAATTGTTGTGCTTAAATAAAAATTGGTTTGCTATAGTCCTCATGTTGTTATTTGACTCAGCTCTCCCTCTTTAGTTTCCCTTGCCTGTGTGTCAAGGGTAGCTGTGTATTTTGTTCTCACCATGTATATAAGGAAAATACAAATATATTACATACACATGCACACTGATCCCAAACCGCTGGTCCCCAGGCCCTCAGCTGCAGCCTGACATAGAAGTAGATGCTTCAGAATTTCCGCCTAGGGCAGACTGGCTGCAGCCTCCACTGAGGTGCCTGCTGGTGTCCTTCTGTAGGGCTTCTTTACCACCAGGCAGCCTGGCAGGACGTCATTTGTTTCTCTGCCCTCATCACCTTCCCTGGCTTCCAATTTCATCTTGTCATTTTTCAGAATCATTTACATGGTTCTCCTGTATGCTTTTTTTTTTTTTTTAACTTTCTCCATTCCTGCATAAAATTCTATAGAGACCAGGGAGGGAAACCCACCATCTCGCTCTCTCTCCCCACTAACCCCTTTCTGTCTGTCACACACACACACACAGTGGCAGGCAGACTTCATCTCTCCCCTAACCCCTTTCTGTCTGTCACACACACACACACAGTGGCAGGCAGACTTCATCTCTCCCCTAACCTTGCCATGCTCCCAAATAGCAAATCAAGATCACTTCCCTTTTAGGAGATGGGTCCATCCTTTTGGTGGATTCACCCGAGGTTGCTGAAGGGCCGAAATTCTGAAGCATCTACTTCTATGTCAGGCTGCAGCTGAGGGGACCAAATGTTTGGGGTCAGTGTGTGTGTGTATGTCATGTTTTTGTAAAGGTATTTTCCTTAAGCAAAAGGTAGCTTTGACTGTAGGTTAGAATTCTAAGTGTGAGTGGGAGGGGAAGTTGGGGGGGTGAGGAAAAAAAGTCCTGTTCTGACCTTTGCGGATGGGGATTCCAAGAGAAGTCTTGGTCCTTGCCTTTCTGGGAACCCTCAGTCTATGTGGGGAAAACTCCAGGTCAGATGGGGTGAACCAGAGGGAACAATGCACTTCTTCACAAACCAACATATAAACACTTGCGAATGAAATCACGCAGAGACATTCATCAGCTTCAAAAGGAGAGCGGAACTGGGAAAGCAGTCGGCAGAATTGAGAGAGGAGAATTTGGGAAAGCTTCTCCATGAGAGCGGTGCCTGGAGAGGTGGGTTGGGAACCGTCGCTGAGAATAAGGCACAGGTCAGCCGCCTTTCCCAGCATCTCCTCCTCGCAAACCCCAAGCCAAGGCAAGCTGGATGAAGCGCTCCCTGGGCAGGCCCGGCTCTCCGTGTCCCTCCATCACCTGACCCCGCCGGCTCTCGCAGACCCCTTCCTCCACACTCACTCCTCCCGGCTCTCCTTCTATAATCTCCTGACATCTCTTCAAATCCAATTATTGAATTAATTGACGTGCGAACCCAGAGGCAAACAGAAAGGGGCGGCAAACACTGGGCGGCTCAGATTTATCCTTCGGCCTCCGCAGGGCCCGGCCAGACGAGATTTACTGGGCCTCGAACACGGCGACAGTTCAAACCTTTGATTAATCATGTTTTTCTGCCGGCCCCATAATTTAGTTGCTCTTTTTCCCTCCCTGCCTTTTTTTTTTTTTATCAGTGGAAACAGAGACGGAGTCCTCATCAGCTTCAATTACAAATATTAAGGTCCCGGACAGCACTTTGACAGAGAGGCGGCCAGCCCCCCACTTCGTACCGCCCCCCTAAATCATCTCCGAATTAACATCACAATCGGCGGCTGGCGCGCGTTCAGATTTAAATGGTGGCATATTGTTCGCGGACGGTCTAGCTCAGAACCGCGCGCTCGCAGCTCCCGCGGCGGGCCCCGCCTCTGCCCACACCGGCCCCTGCGGCCTCCCGGGAGGCTGTGACTCAGGAGTCGCGGGAGGCTCCGGGCCCTGTCTCCAGCAGGGGACTGCAGGCGAGGGCGCGCTGGGGCGGGGGCGGGCGGGCTGCACAGAGGGGTCGGATGTGGGGCGAGTTGGGCAGAAGAGGAACCGCAGATGCCGGGTGGCGGGAGAGGGGCTGGGGCTGCAGGGAGACAGGTGGGTTTGGTCGGGGTGGGGGTTAGGAGGGGAGGACAAGCTCTCTGCAAATTAGGTGCAAACGAAGGCTCAGAATGAGCGAGTTTGGGAATGCCACTACACAGACCTTTGGGTCTGGGATTTTGACCCCTCGCTGGATCTGGAGGGCACCCTTGGGTGGAGAGGCCAGGAGGTAGGGAAATCTCTTGCTCCTTGAGTCATGCGATATGAATGAAGGACGAGTGTGGAGCAAGATTTCTCTATTTCCTGAGCATGTTAGAGAAAATTGGTCTTAAACTACAGTCAGAAGGCTTGAAGATAGTCTTCTGGAAGACCTGGGGTGAGGTTGAAATACCCACCCTCCCCGCCCCCGGGGGGCTTTCGGACTAGAAGACCCTCGAAATAGCCAGATTTCTTGGAAGGCTTTTGGGGGAACACATATAACTATTGGGCTCTGTCCCACTCAAGAGAAGGAGAAAAGGGAGAGTCATTCCTCTGACCCCATCAATCCTTTGAGAATGAAGGAGCTCAGGAAGAAACATGTCAATCCAGGACTCTAGGTTTCCAGATATTTTTCTATTCATCTGTCTCTTCCCTCTTGTCCGCATCAATCTCCAGGACCCGATTTCTGCCTAGCAACATCACAACCAATCAAGATGCAATTAAACCTGTCAGTTCGGCTCATCCTTAACTGGGATTGGCTACTCGCAGTATGCTTATCCCAAGTTTTCATTGGCTGACGGCCACCTGTATGGAAATAAGAATTACCCGGGACTCTCAGGCCCTTCTCAGCAGTACGGACCTGTGGCTTAGTGCGCTGAAACCTGCAAGGTCGGAGCCGAAACTCCTGGGCTTGCTTGTTGTCCTGCCTTCTCTTCCTCAAAGGAGATCTCTTGAATATTCCCTTTTCCCTCTGCGCCCCTGCCTAAGGCCTAGTCTGAAAGAAGTCCGACCAAATAACCTGAAATAATGCGGATTTGCATGCTTTCTGCATCTTCTTTGCATTCTCTAGGTTCAAGGTCAAGATTTTGCCCCTTCCCTCCAATGCCGCCAGTGTTCTAGCCCCTTTCTTCCACGTCCACCTAAGGGGCAGCTTCTCTCCGTGTGAAGTTCCTCCGTCCCGCCCCGGGTTTGCCAAAACCCTCCCTTCTGGCTCAGCTTCCTCAATTCCCTACCGCCCCCTCCTCCATTTCAAGATCCAGGCATCTCGCACAACAATCCAGTTTAGGAGGGAGTTAGAGGGGGAGAGGACCCCCCCCCAAAAAAACCCTCCATCCTCTCTCCCCATCCATTTTCTCCGAGGGAGCCGAGTTTGACAGCAAATTCATTCCGAGCGGGGAGGGTGATTTATTTTTCAAATATACCGACAAGTGCGGGCATGATGGAGCCCATTAAAATGTTGGGAGATTGTTTTTATGATTGAAGTCTGTATTACTCCAACCATAAAGAAAGAGAGCAAGGAGTCATTAGCATTTTCATGATGGTGTATTTCTGCTTGTCTCCGCGCCATCACTCATCTTTACTGCCCGTCCCTTTGCTCTCGCGCTGCTACAACGAGGAGAGACTGCAGCCTGAGTCGGGGCTGGGGGTGGGGGGAGATGGGGGCCAGAGATCCGCGCCCCCCACGCCGCTGTGCCCTTCACGCCAAATCCTCACCCTCCCTGAGACGCAGATCGGGGGTGAGAGGCTGGAAACAGACGTAGGGCCTCAGCTTCCTTCTGCGGCTCCTCCTGCCCTTGAAGTGTGGGAGCAGGGGGTCCTGCCCAAATGGTGCTTGGAGATCCGAGCACAGTGGGGTGGTGGGGGGGTTACACCCCTTCCTTTCTCTGGCTCTTCACTTGCTGACCTACACTGAGAGCTCTTCAGGGTTATCCACATAGGAGTAAATTCAGAAATTCCTGGCTGAGTGCCTTGGGCTGGAGACATCAGTGTAGGAGAGGGCAAGAGGGAGGAGACCCCAAATCCTTGGGTTTGGAAAACTGGGTTGGCAGGAAGTTGGGAGCCCGGACATTTGGTTTCTGTCTCTGCGATCCCCTAAAGGGCCCTTTGACCTTGCTCCGGGATAAGTTCAAGCCTCCAGTCTCCACCCTGATTCCCCAGCTCCTGCTCCCTCCTAATTCCCTAAATCCTTGACTCTTTCTACACAGTCATTTACAACCAGACCCTCCAGTACTCCAAGGAGCTAATTTACACCCTCCATGCAAATAATGGAGATCAAAATAGTTACTGCCAAGGAATGAGCTTAGAGACAGTTGGCTATGGGTAAAACACTGCCTCCAGATGCCCGAGGATGGTTGGAGTCCCCTGTCCTCATCTCTGTTGTCTTCTTCTTGTTCTTCTTCTTGTTCTTCTTGTTCTTGTTCTTGTTCTTCTTCTTCTTCTTCTTCTTGTTCTTCTTGTTCTTGTTCTTCTTCTTCTTGTTCTTCTTGTTCTTCTTGTTCTTGTTCTTCTTCTTCTTCTTCTTCTTCTTCTTCTTCTTCTCCTTCTTCTTCTTCCTCTTCTCCTCCTCCTCCTTCTTTTTTTTTTGAGATGGAGTCTCGCTCTGTTGCCCAGTCTGGAGTGCAGTGGCGCAATCTCGGCTCACTGCAACCTCCGTCTCCCGGGTTCAAGCGATTCTCCTGCCTCAGCCCCTGGAATAGCTGGGATTACAGATGCATGCCGCCATGCCCGACTAATGTGTGTGTGTGTGTATTTTTAGTAGAGATGGGGTTTCACCATGTGTGTATTTTTAGTAGAGATGGAGTTTCACCATGTTGACCAGGCTGGTCTGGAACTCCCGACCTCAAGTGATCCACCCGCCTTGACCTCCCACAGTGCTGGGATTACAGGCATGAGCCACCGCACCTGGCCTCATCTCTGTCTTCTGATAAGACACTAACATATAGAAACATTCATTCCAGGTTGGGCACAGCCTGCCTGCATATCTTATTGCCCCCTATTTGAGTGGGGGTTGGTTGGCATATAGGCTAGGTTAAAGGGTGATGGGGAAGAGGAGGCAGAAGTAAAGGTGGTGAAGTGGAAGTGGTAGCTAGGAAGACATTAAGAGTGATAATAAAAATTAGTGGACCCCCTTCCTGTTGGTCTACTGCTTTCCCATTTTATTTTATTTTATTTTATTTTATTTTATTTTATTTTATTTTATTTGAGATAGAGTCTCACTCTGTTGCCCAGGCTGGATCAGGGCTCACTGCAGCCTTGACCTCCTGGGCTTAAGCAATCCTCCTGCCTCAGTCCCTGGAGCAGCTGCATCCACAGGTGCATGCCACCACACCCGACTAATTGTACTTTCCCATTGATGCCTCAAAACAACCTGAGAGGTAGGTTTCATGTCCTCCATTTCACAGAAGAAGAAACCAAAGCTCAGGTTGGGAGATACCCAAGGACAATTAGGTGGTAAACAGAAGAATCAAGATCTGAACCTGGACTGTCTTCATCACCTGAAGCTGCCTGAGAAGGAGTTCAGGGTCTCTAAAGTAGAAGCCAGGATGACTAATAGCTCCATATAATTCATCTGGGTTCATAAGAAAGTGAGGAAGTCTGTCTGGTAAGAGCTTAAGAATTTTGAGAGAAATTTTACTAGAAATATTTATCTCGTGGTGATTGGGTCTAGGTAGTCAGGTAGTTACTATCATTGCTGGGATCTACCTCTCCCTAATCATTTAGTGAACATTTATTAAGCATCTACTATGTATCTTCTTTTGATTGACCCCACCCTCCCCTTTCTCCACTTCCCCTACTGAGATGGGTACCTAATAGAGTTCTCAGGTCCTGGGCAGGGGTAGAGGCCCAGGAGAAAAGGAAGGTGTGGAGGTGAGAGCCCCCCATAGCCTGCACAGTGCCCAGAGGTGGCTGCAGCGGTGGCTCCAGATTTATAGCTGCCCCGGTACTGATGCAATAAAAGGAAACGATCCTTTTCTGTACTAATTTCTGTGTAATTAGATCTCTCCTGGCATGGAAAGTGGGGAGTGGGGGTGGCCAGGAGGGGAGGGTGCCAAGGACTCTTCACAGAGTCCTCCTTGGGAGGAGGGACTGCTGGACACACATGGCTTCACGTGGGGCTGGTTGGACAAATGGATCTGCACGCACTGTGATGCACACAGGAAAGCAAGGAGGTGGAGGAGTCTTGATATGTCAACACACTTGAGTGCAGGATGGGGACAGACAAACCTGGGATCCTGCACAAAGATCCTGGAGCCAGAAGAACTAACTCCCGGGTAGTCTGTACACACAGAAGATATTGAAATCCTCAGAGGAGCTGCATACAGATTTCCCTGTACTAAGCTAGACACCAAGACCCCAGACCCTTGTTCAGAGAGGCTTGAACAGCAGAGAATTCCTTCAGATTCATCCACATTTACATCCACAGATACAAAACAATATATACATACACTTGCAGGAATACATATACATACATACACTTACTTGCATGAAAGCACATACACACCTCTCTTAATCAAATGCAAAAATTACAATGTCTACACTTAATAGGAACTCAGCAAATGTTTGTTCCCTCTTCCCATCCTCATTGCCTGCCCACCTCCTATAGGCAGGAAACTAAAGGATAAAAAAAGCTCTTTCCTTAAGTAAGGTTTTCTTTAAAATACTTGAAGATGGATACTATGAAGCCAAGACAAAGATGAATCAGACAAAATCAAGAAAAACGTGGGGATGGTTAGTGGGGGAATGATTCTGGACTCTTTCCTCTCTTTTGGGAGAACAAAATCTCAGAGAGGAAAAGAACACCATTGTTATTATTACTACGCCCTTACCCCGACTCATGGTGACAAACAGTTACTATGGGTATGGCAGTAATGCCGTTTGGAGCGACACTTCTACCGAGCTAAGTATTCATCATGCACTTGAGTGTGTTTGTGGAGGAAGCTCAGAAGGCCTCTTATCCAATCTCCCTCTGCAGCCTGAATCTCTTTCACAGTCAGCCTGCTGGGGAGCCAGCCAGCTTCAGCTTCAGTACTCCTGCTAAAATGGAGCTCTTAATAAGCAGTCTGCCCCTATCGATGGACAGCTGCAGGGATTAAAATATTCTTTTGTGCAATTGAAATCTGTTTTCTTTTAAATTTCAGAATATACTATTTCTAACTACCTGTCATATCTCCTTGAGTTATTCTAATGTTTGAATACCAGTTCAATCTAAGCATTAATTGTCCCTCTACATTAGCAATAACAATTAGATACCCATTGGGAAAATCAGGAGATTTTGATCTCCACAGATGACTGTCATGTACTTATCTTAAACCCTTGTTCTAATGGGTAATTCCTGATTAACCTGAGTAATGAAAATGTATCACAATAAAGAAAGATTTGTCATGCCTTGTTATCACTTCATAAGGCCATCTTTCTAGATACCTGCCATAACATCAGGATATTTCCATCCCAATAAAACATGATCATGATGTGCTTGGCTAATAAAAAGGAAAAAAGCCGTGTGTTAAAAATATGTTTAAAATGATTTGCATGAGTGGTGTAAATATAAACCACCACCATCATCATTGTCAACATTATCCCCAGTTTATTTGCCTTTTGAAATCCCTGCCTGACCTTGAGGGTGGGAGGTTGATAAAGGAAGAGGGAGGCAGAAAATTAGCATCTATTAAATGCTTATTATTGCTAGGCACTGTGCTAAACACTCACAATAACCCTCTAAGATAGGTATTATTATGCTCTTACAGATGAGGAAATTGGGCTCAAAGAAGTTCAGGAACTTGCTCTAGGTCATACAGTTAGTAATCACAGGATCAAGATTTCAACCCAGGTAAGTGTAATTCCAAAGTCTGCACTCTTTCCCCTACACCTGGACTGGTTACATTTACTTTGACCTCAGCAGTGCCTCACTGAGTGGATCTATGCTGCTACTGATGTGACACTGGTCAGGAGACATGCTGGGCTCAATGATCCTTCCTGGACACCCAGAGTCCCAGAGGGGAGCCAGAAGTTCTGAACCTGACCTTTGGGGCTTCTGTGTTCAGTCACATTACTGCCTTCACCCAGGAGTGCCCACACGTAATCATGGGCACCGTCATTGTTGTGTGCAGTGTCACATCCAACACGCATTTGGACTCACACAGGCTGGCTACACCTTCCCATCTCCCAGGCGGTGGTGTGTACAGCCAGCAGGGGTCGCCGGCACACCAGGAATTACCACTTTCTGGGTTTGTCTCCTGGCCCAACAGGATGGAAATGTTCCTCTTCCTGTGTTCTTCTAAAATCTTACATTAATCCCTGGCCTTCCCCGCCTTTCCCTCCTATCTCCTCCTATCCCCACAGAGCCAGTAGGTTTCTTACGACAAGCTGGGTAGTAGTAGCCCAGTAAGTAACACCCTAAGCTGCTGAACCCCAACCTAGACCAGAGATCAGGGATTCTGGCAGCCAGTTCTGCTTCAGGAATGGCCAGGGAGCTAAGAAGCCTGGAACACCCAAGCTTCTGGAGCAGCCTTGGCTGGGGAGGACTCTCCCTCCTCTCAGTGCTTCCTCCAACTCATCTCAGCATCTGCCACTGTACCTGTCTTGACCATTCTTTCCTGTCTCAACGTCCATGTAAGCATCTGTCTCAGGATCTTCGGACCCTCAAGGCCCTGTAGCTCCCTCATCTTGGGAGGGCCTAAGAATGCAGGAGGAGGCAAATCTCTAGTGATCTGTGGCCAGGGGTTTCAGAGGAGAAATCATGGTTTGGGTAATACAGGGGAGGGATCCAGGTACCCTGCCTCACAACAGTAAGTGGGGGCCAGTCATTTGCTATCTGTAGGAAAGGAGTCCAGACACTGTCTGTGGAGGTAGCTGTGTCTGCCTTTTGGGAGGGACATCTCTTTTCTGCACCTCATCTCTCCCCTGCTATAGCAACAGTGCCTCAGCTTTTCCATCCCCCCATCTCTCTGTTGACCCCCTCCCCTCAACTCCTGGAGCCCACTGATTGGCGGCTGCCTGCTGCAGGGCCAGCTAGGTTTATGGCTTTGCGGCAGCTGGGGAGAAAACGAGGCCAGAGACAGAAAAATGGAAACCTATCAAGAAATCAAGGATGGTGAGAGTAAGAGAAAGAGAGTCAGAGATAGAAGCAGAAAGACTCCAAGAATAATAGAAACAAAAAATCAAAATGATGAGAGGCACAGACTGAAGCGGAGACAGATACAAAGAAAATTGTAGAGATACTGATAAAAGATGATGAAAAGGTGATAGGGATGGGGAGAAGAGGGAGAGAAAAGCACAGACAAAACCATTAGGATAAATCCTGGGAGTAGGGATGTGCATGGCTTTCTAGGGCGACAGGAGTTGCTGGTAGTAGGTAGAGGCTGAGGCTGTCATTTAGGGACTCCCAGAAATCATTTGGTGGTACAGAAGAGGCTGGGGGATCTTGCAGCCAGTCCCAGTTCTTTCCACACCTGTTCCATGTCCATTTCCACACCCTCCTCCTGGAGTTGTTTTTGTTTGTTTTAAGACAGAGTCTCTTTCAGGCTAGAGTGCAGTGGCATGATCAGGGCTCACCACAGCCTCGACCTTCCAGGTTTTAAGTGATCCTCCTGCCTCAAGCCTCCTAAGTAGCTGGGACTACAGACATGCACCACCATGCCTGGCTAATTTTTATATCTGTGGTAGAGATGGGGTTTCACCATGTTGCCTAGGCTGGTCTCGAACTCCTGACCTCAAGTGACCCACCTGCCTTGGCCTCCCAAAGTGCTGGGATTACAGGTGTAAGCCATTGCGCCCTGCCTCCCTCCTGGAGTTTTAAGGCTATTGCAGGTCCTCCTTAAGGATGACCCATGACCTAGTATGGAAGGATCTTGTTCCATGTTCCATGAAATGCATGGGAAAACTGAGGTCTGAGATTTGGGAGGAATTTTAATATTAGAGCTACCCTTTTTTGGGCATGAAATAACTTGCAAGGTTGTTAGTTCTCTGTCATGGCATCTCATTTGACACATATCACTTTTACCTTATATTATGGTTATTTCTCTGTATTGTCTTTTTGCTAATATATAAGCTCCTTAACAGCAAGATCTGTGTCAGCCCTTCTTTGTGGCTCCCACAGTGCCTTGTTCTTATTAAGTGAACCAATGAATGGCCCCTGGAGATGTTTAAGCAGAGGTTGGATGACTACCAATGAGAGATGTGGTCCAGGGAATTTCTTTACTGAATGAGTAACTGGAAATATATCTCTAAGAGCTCTTTTGGTTTTGAGGTTCTGTGAGCCCATACATATGAACCGGGCTTTCCTGGTTCTTTCCCTACTTCTCCAAATATGCAGAGGTAAGAGGAAAAGTGGGAAACTCAAGATTACCGAGTACCTACTGTGTGCCAGGCTTTGTACAAGGCATTTTACACATCTGATCTCATTCAATCTTCTCAATAACAGGCAGGTGTTAGCCACAGTTTGCAAAGAGGGCTTAAGATAGATGAAGTTTATATAGGGACATAAAGCCTGGGTGATTTCCATAATACCATGTTTCTTATAATTCGAAAGATTTACATAGTTTTAGAAAGGAGGAAAGGCAAAGAGGGAGTTGAGAAATGAAAGAAACAGGGAGAAGACATGGCTTCTAAATTCAGGGTTGGGAGAGAGATTCTGGACTCCAAGCCAGGAAAAAAAAAATCTACTTTTGTAAGTTAGAATGGGACATCTCTGCTGTCATGCGAGTATCAACAGACTTGGGGAAAGAAAAAGCGCGAAGGACACGACAGGGGAATCCTGAAGATGGGGTATTGAGGACTGAAATCTTTTTTTAAAATTCCAGTTTTTAAAAAATAAATAGGGATGGGGGTCTCACTACGTTGTCCAGGCTGGTCTCAAACTTCTGGCTTCAAGCGATCCTCCTGCTTCAGACTCCCAAAGTGTTGGGATTACTGGTGTGAGCCACTGTGGCTGGGCTTGAGGACTGAAATCTTTGGCCCTGGGTTATGGGACTGGCAGTATGGGGCATAGAGGTGCAACAAAAATGCAGTCTTGGAGATTTCAGGCATTTGTTTTCCAGCTAGGAAGGATATTGTGAGTCTGAGGTGATTAAAGAACATTTGGGAGTCTGGGCATGTCCAGGCTGTGGAGGTCCTATTCTGTGGCAGGGCTTAGACAGTGCTGTGCAGTAGAAATGTAATATGAATCAAACACATAATTTTAAATTTTCTAGTAGCCACATTAAAAAAAAAGGTAAAAAGATCCAGGTGAGGTTGGGCGCAGTGGCTCACGCCTGTAATCCCAGCACTTTGGGAGGCCAAGGTGGGTGCATCACGAGGTCAGGAGTTTGAGACCAGCCTGGCCAAGATGGTGAAACCCCGTCTCTACTAAAAATACAAAAAAATCAGCCAGGTGTGGTGGCGGGCCCCTGTAATCATTCCAGCTATTCGGGAGGCTGAGGCAGGAGAATTGCTTGAACCCAGGAGGCGGAGGTTGCAGTGAGCCGAAATCACACCACTGCACTCCAGCCTGGGTTACAGAGCGAGACTCTGTCTCAAAAAAAAGAAATTAAATGCTAACATTTATTTAAGCCATATATCCAAAATGTTATCATTTCAATCTGCAATCAATATACACTTACTGAGCTATTTTAAGTTTTGTTGATACTAATTCCTTGATATCTGTTACATAATTTACATTTATATAATCTCAATTTGGACTAGCCACATTTCAAGGGTGGCTGGTGCAGCTGGCAGCTGCCCTAGTGGACAGCACAGGGTTCAGCTTTACATTACTTCGAGTGTGCCTCACATCTGGCTAGCCAGAGGCAGCAAAATCTTTGATGGGGCAGTCCCAGACATCTCGGTTCCTACCCTTCATTTTTCTTATACTTTGGTTCAGAAGCCCTTGTGGCTTTTTTTCTCTTTTTTTTTTTTTTTTGGCATAGTCTCACTCTGTTGCCCAGGCTGGAGTGCAATGGCATGATCTCGGCTCACAGCAACCTCTGCCTCCCAGGTTCAAGTGATTCTCCTGCCTCAGCCTCCCAAGTATTGGGATTATAGGTGCCTACCACCACACCCGGCTAATTGTTGTATTTTTAGTAAAGATGGGGTTTCACCATGTTGGCCAGGCTGGTCTCAAACTCCTGACCTCAAGTGATCTGCCCGCCTCGGCTTCCCAAAGTGCTGGGATTATAGGTGTGAGCCACTGCACCTGGCCTTGTTTTTAAAAATAGAGATGATGTCTCACTTGGTTGCCCAGGTTGGTTTCAAACTCCTGGGCTCAAGTGATCCTCCCACCTTGGCCTCCCAAAGTGCTGGGATTACAAGCATGAGGCAATGCACCAGCCTGAAGCCCTCATTTTTATGTCAGTCTGAAGACAAACTCCTAATTCCCACAGATCAGAAGAACTGTGTCTCTATTGCAGGTTCTGTGAAGTCCAGCTGTGCAGTAACTTCCACCTCCAACATTTTCCTCCAGCTCCTCTTGCTGAGCCACCAATGGCTGCTAATCCAGTGCTTTCCAGGAATTATTTCCCGGGCCTCCCTGCTGCACCTGCCACTACTGGCTTCTCTCCTTGATTCATTTCTCCTGAGTTTCTTCCTACCTCTCTGACTGATCCCTCTGTCTTCTCCATAATTCTGCATTCTCCATACCTCCCTTCCATGCTGTTCTCCTGAGTTCTGCCCTTGGTCCTCTTACCTTCTCTCTATACATGCAGGGAGACCTTTCTTTTTTTTTTCCTTTTTTTTAGACAGAGTCTCGATCTGTTGCCAGGCTGGAGTGCAGTGGCTCGATCTCGGTTCACTGCAACCTCTGCCTCCCGGGTTCAAGTGATTCTCCTGCCTCAGCCTCCCGAGTAGCTGGGATTACAGGCATGCACCACCACACCCAACTAATTTTTGCATTTTTAATAGAGACGGGGTTTCATCATGTTGGCTAGACTGGTCTTGAATTCCTGACCTCAGGTGATCTGCCCACCTTGGCCTTGCAAAATGTTGGGATTACAGGCGTGAGCCACTGTGCTCGGCCAGTTGTTGTACTGTTATTTTGTGTTTGTTTTTTTTTTCCCAGATATTTTTGATCCACGGTTGGTTGAATCTGCAGATGCAGAACCCACAGATACAGAGGACCAATTGTATTTATTTAGTGAATGGCATCATCAGTTATCTGGTCATTGAAACCAGAAACTTGGGATAAACTTGACTCCTGCTCACTTCCCATATCTAGTTTTCACCAAGTTTCATTAATTCGGCCTCCTAAATAATTCTGCTTCTTTTCCCTTTGACACTAAGTTTGATGCTCACCATTTTTACCTGGATTATTACAAGATTCCTAACTGGTTTATCTGGACTTTCAAGATCCGGCAATAGTGTATAATCTCCATGAGGGCAGAAATTCCTGTTTTGTTTTTGGTTTTTTAGGGACAGGGTCTTTCTCTGTCACCCAAAGCTGTAGGGTGCTATCATAGCTCATTGCACCCTTGAACTCCTGGGCTCAAGCCATTCTCCCACCTCAGCCTCCTGAGTAGCTGGGACTACAGGTACGTGTGTCACCATGCCAGGTTTATTTAAAAAAATTTTTTTTGGCCGGGCACAGTGGCTCACGCCTGTAAAGTCCAGCACTTTGTGAGGGTGAGGCAGGCGGATCATGAGGTCAGGAGTTCAAGCACAGCCTGACCAACGTGGTGAAACCCCGTCTGTACTAAAAATACAAAAATTAGCCGGGCATGGTGGCTCGCGCCTGTAATCCCAGCTACTCAAGGAGGCTGAGGCAGGAGAATCGCTTGAACCCGGAGACGGAGGTTGCAGCAAGCTGAGACTGCACCACTGCGCTCCAGCCTGGGCAACAGAGTGAGACTCCATCTCAAAAAAAAATTTTTTTTTGTTTAGAGAAGGGATCTTGCTATGTTGCCCGGACTGGTCTTGAACTCGTGGGCTCAAACAACCCTCCTGCCTTGGCCCCCCAAGTTGTTGGGATTACAGGTGTGAGCCACTGTACCTAGCCAATTCCTATTTTGTTCATGCAGTTTCTCCAATATCTAGAACAGCACCTGACACATAGTGGACACTCAATTAATACTTGTTGAGTGAATGTATGAATAAATGTCAGCAGTTCACCTTTCCAGCCTCACTTCCCACACTGGGTTAAGATCCTCACTTGGCAGCCCTACCTGAGTGTATAGACTTCTGAGTAAGTTGTCTTCGCATATTTTGTTCTTTCTGCCTGCACATGCTTGGCTCACGTCTACCCCACATTATCACCTGTGGGAAGCTCTGCCTTCCCCAGTCTTCGTTAAGTATCTGCCTCTCTGTGGTCCCATAGCATGCTGTGCATACCTCTAAAGTAGCATTTATCTTGTTTCCTTGTATCTGGTGATTTATGTCAACTAAGAGCTCTCCGAGGGTGGGGTTTTTCACTATTCTATCTCCATTCCCCGGCACCTGACCCATACAGAGCACTCTATAAGTATCCTGAATTAATAGAAACATCTCTATCCCCCAGCCTGACCAATATGGTGAAACCTTGTCTCTACTAAAAATACAAAAATTAGCCAGGGATGGTGGCGTGTGCCTGTAATCCCAGCTACTCAGGAGGCTGAGGCAGGAGAATCGCTCGAACCTGGGAGGCGGAGGTTGCAGTGAGCTGAGATCGCACCACTGCACTCCAGGCTGGGCGACAGAGCGAGACTGTTTCAAAAAAAAAAAAAAAGAAACACCTCTATCCCAAATGACATCACATTTTGTTCTTTGAAGCAACACATGGCACTTCATTTAATGGTATTGGTAATATTTATTTGAAGCTAGTTGGTGAGCTCAATGATGTTCACTTTATTATTCATTACATATATTATTTTGTATGTATAAAACATTTCATTAAAATAACTTAAAATTATTTCTGGAGGACTGGTCCTATGTTCCAGTCTCTATACTAGATTTTAGGAACACAGTGATGTATAAGCATAGAATCTGCCCTCAAGTTGCTTACAGTTTAGGGAGAATAAAAAGTTGTAAACACATTTAGCATCTTTTTATAAAGTGCTCTATGTGGTATGTCAAAGGATAACTGAGGGCAGTCAAGTAAGGCTCCATGCAGGTGGTATCCTTTGAGCTAGGAGGAAAGTAGTGTATGTTTTTGTGGGATGGTTCTGTTATACTGGAGTACAGGGTTCCTTAGGGTAGATGGGAAATGGAAGGGCAAGTTGGGACAGATGGTGAAGACCCTGACTGGCACACTAAGCAATCTACATTTCTCGTTCCTGTAGGTAACAGGTGGGCATTGAGGTTCGATAAGTGGGGGAGTGGTGTGTTTGGATTTGTTCTTTCACCACCAAATACTGACACGAGTTCCTATTTGCTGCTACTTGGCTGACATCTCCTTTCACATTAGAGTCTCAAGCCCATTCAGATCTATCGGCTTTTGCATGGATGCTGGGGAGCAGGGAGGAAAGGGATGATCCATTATAGAAGAGAAATAAGTAGAAAGGCTGAGTTGCCAAATACCCCTCAGTGAGTAGGAAAGAGAACTAGAACTGGAAGCTGGCTGCCCCTGGGTTTCCCCCAGCCCATGCCGTCAATTACCCTTCCTTGAGCCCCGTCTGTGTCGGGGACCATGCTTTGGATACTGGGATAGGCAAACCATGAGTAAGTAAGAGAAATGGCCCTACATTTTGTGGCACCCCCAGTCTGAAACTGCAAATTGCATGCCAGAAAGACACACAAAGGGCAGAGAAAGGAGCAGCTAGAAACTCTAGCTATCCATGTTGAGGAGCCTGGTGGGGGGTTGGGGGGCTTCATGGAGGAGGGGAGTATGAAGCAGATTCATGACAGTGAAGCAGAACAGGGCTGGAGAGAAAGGAAGGAGGTGAGAAGGACCCATGTGAAGTTTTCGAGGTTGGAAAGAACAAAACCTATACCGCAGTCCTCTTAAGTGCTTTTAGTCTGACAGTGTCTGTATCAGTGGCCTTGTGCAGCTAGCCATGTGGCTCCTGTGGGTGTATGTGCGGCTTGGCAGGGGCTGTGGCATGGGAGCAGGGGCCTGGGTTCCTGTTTGTCTACTATTCTCCTTTTTTGCACAAGGCAGCCACTCACTGGAAGCCAGGAGGTGTCGGTCCCAGATTCTTCTCGCCCCAACCTCCCCCAGAAAATAAATCACACATGATTTCATTAAATGCACCTCCTGCTGGGGATGTTGGCTCATAATTCCTCTCTGATTAACCCCCACTACCTCGGCAAGTTTATAGGCCAAGAGAGGGAGAGGGAGAGGGGGAAGGTAAAAGGAGGGATGGGGGGAATCCCAGGCGGGTGATGGATGCCTCTGTCAGCCCAGCTCGTATTTATTAATAGTCTTAATACGGGAAGCAATAAAGGAAGAGAGGGATTCTATTAATTAAATCATTGTTATAATTAACTTTCATTAAAGGAGGATCAATAAAGAGGGGTTGAGATGGAGAGAGGAGAGATCCATTATCTCTAATTTCCTTGGAAGGGATTCAGGGAACGAGATGGGGTTGCTAGGAGACGGAGACGTGAGGGAAGAAGGAACGATGTAAGAAGTCATCCAGGTGGGGCTGGAAAGGGGGTGGACAGGAGCATTTCAGGTGAATGGAGACAGGGAATGGTGGGGGTGGTCCACACAGGGGCCCTGAAGGGAGAGGAGGGCAGCTGAGAAGGGCGCTATTGGGTTGGAGGACAAGGGGGTTGTAGGCATGTGCTTGTGCAAGGCATTGCTGAGAGCCTTGGTGAGCGTGCAGGTCCTTAACAAATGCTTTACGATGCTGTGTATGTGTCTGTCTAGCCTGTGAAGCTGGTTAGAGTGGATGAATGTGTTTTTGTGACTGTTGAGGCAGAGTGTGCATACAGGTATGAGGGGATGGCAACAGAGAAAGAAACAGAAACAGAAACAGGAGGAATATAAAATCGCCTTTAGAGGTATGAGGCTTAGGGCATTTTTTACTAAGTAGATACTCAAAGGTGTACGCTCTTGACAGGAATAAAGCCTGTCTTTTGGCATAAGGTACAGTGATGGCTGCTATGAAGGGTGAAGGTCTGGGCAGTGGGAAACTTGTCCCACTTTTCCACGGCACGCACCCACCCTGGGACTAAACCCTGAGCAGAAGTGACAGGGACCCATGAGTTTGCTCCCTCCCCAACTGCCGCATTATCCAAGCCAGACTCCCACTTGAGACAACCCACTCATGGCCAGCACACCAGGAGGCATGACAGGACAGTAACTGCCCAGCATCCCCTGCCATGAGGCAGGGATGCGTCCCCTCTTTCCCTCCTCCCTCCACCAGGGTCTAAGAGCTGGAGGTCTGGGCCCTGTGTTCCAGTCACACCTCATGATAAGAACACATTTTGTGACAACAGTCATACATATCATATAAATATATTTGTTCAAACTACAAAGGGATGGATATCAGGGGGAAGCTTTTATTGCTGTGGGGGGACCTGGAGAGGGAGGGGGGGCTTGGAAATGGGGATACCTGGGACCACTTGTTCCCCCCATCCCTCACAGAAGGCACAAATACATTATTTCTTTCCATGTGAGGAGATGCGAGGAGAGGATACAGAATACAGGAATCCTCAAAAATACAAAAAACCCCTCCAAACTGAATACCTAAGGTTATGGAAAAGGCTGGGGTGGGGCACAGAAGTCAATGGGGGAACAGAAAGAGGAACCAATGAAACTGAGAAAGAACCAAAAGGGACCTGAGAGGCCATGATGTCCATGCTGCTGCCTCTGTGCAGACCCCAGAGAAAACTCAGGTAAACAAACGGAAACTCCAAATAAGAGAGGGTAGGGTGCCCCAGGAATTGGCTTTGGGGCATCAGCCAAGGGAGTGTGAGTGTGAGTGTGTGTGTGCAGTGGCTGTGTATCAGAAGCAACCAGGGCTAGGAGTGGACGATTCTATTCCCACAGGGGAAGGCCTCCTCCATCCCGGTTCCTCCAAAACCACTTTCAGGGGATAAATTCAGCCACTGCTTCCGAACAGGACCCCTCCCTGGGACAAAAGAGCCAGGTAGGAGAGGATGAAGTGAGAAATCTTGGGATGAAAACAGGGCACACAGAAGCAGTTCTTAGGGAACAGAATATCATGGAGCCCAGTGTGATAGAAAATGGGCAAGAAACCTAAGTGTATGCATGTGTGTGAGTGTGTGTGTGCATGAGTGTGTATTTGTGCATGTACGAGGGAGTAAGATCACTCAAAGGTGAAGGGGTCCTGGGTGCTGAAAAAGAAGTGTCCATCCATGTGGTCCTCCAGGGCATCCTTGTCACTCTCAGCAGGAAAGCGCTCCTTACAGATAGGACACTCCTTCCATGTGGGGGTGGCAGGGCCCCCAGTGCTGGTTTCTGACAGGGGACCCACTGTAAAGCCACTAAGAGAGACAGAGGGGAAAGGGAGAGGGTCGGCGTGCTCTGTTCCCTTCTTGACTTGCAGACTTCGGAGAGCAGGACCCATGTGCCTGGGTTCCCAGGTTATCCTGTGCCTAATGCAGCATCCTGGCCTCTCCCACAGCGTCTTTCTCCCCACAATCCTGGAAGGCTTATTTTTCCAGTTCCCCATGTCCTCTCTTCTTTAGTCCCTGCTGGTCTCTGCAGAGCAGAGCCCATCCCCCAGCCTCCTGCTCTCCTCCCTCCATCTCCGTCTGCTGCCTAATGAGGCTGAAAATGAGTCTGACATCGTCCTTCATCTTCCTGCTCCAGCCGAGAAGGATGACAGCATCACCCCCTCCCTGCCCTGAGCCCATCTCACATCCAGGCAAAACCGGGACTAGATGATCAAATCTCTCTTCCCTGTGCCTGCCCCCTTGAACCTGGGAATAAAAGGGAAGGCAGAAGGGGACAATCTGATACCTGAAACCCCCACCTCTATAGGTTCCCTTCCCTAAGGGTTACCCAGGGAAGTCAGGGAAGAGGGAAAGCATTTCAATTGTAGCCAGATGGATGCTGGATCCCAGTCTTCTCTCTGCTCCTATCCCTGGGGGCCATGGTCACCTCCCTTCCTCCCCGGAGGACCCTAGGTACCTACCTGGTGGTTGGGGAAGGGGTAGAGGCAGGAGAGAGGGGAAGCAGGGCAATTTGGGCTCTGCAGAAGATGGTGCTAGAACAACATAGAAGCCAGTTAAAGGCAGGACCTCTGAGTGCATTGATAAGATAGGGGTAGGGATTACCTGAAGGCATCTGGGATTTGGAGCAGTGAGTCATTTTCCTTGTTAACCATACCTGTATCTCCTTTTCTTGGCTGAGGCCAAGAAGGGCAGGGGTTGGGAGCAGGGCCTGGTGACTGTCCACACAGATGCCCTTTCCCTCTGACCTCCTCCCACCTCCCTCCTGGTCTTGCTGGTTGAACTCACCTGGCCATGTCATAGAAGGCACTGCCCAGTTCAGGAAGCAGTAAGTTGGCCTCCTCACCCCCACTCTGCACAGCTGCCATCAGGACTGACTTCTCATCTTCAGCCTCCTGGATGCCAAAGAGACAGGGTTGGGCTTTGGGGTGGTGTCCCAAGATGGGGGAGCAGCACATTGGGACAGGTATGGGAAGAGCAGCCAAGGCTAGGACAGTGACCTGAGGGGCTTAGGAAGAGTGAGGCAGGAGAGGCGTTTTGAGGGGCTGGTGAATAATAAGAGAATGAGTGTGGGGGAGAAGCAGTGAGGCTATTGGGCTGGTCTGGGTTTTGGGATGATATCTACTGGTGTGGCACTGAAGAGAGGCTGGGCCTGCCTCCTCTCCCCTGGGAAAAAGAGAGCCCTGGATAGCTAAGATTCCTTCTCTAATTAGCCGGGGGTGCCTGCCTGTGGTCCCAGCTACTCTTGGGAGACTGAGGTGGGAGGATCGCTTCAGCCCAGGAGGCAGAGGCTGCAGTGAGCCAAGATCGTGCTGCACTCCAGGCTGGGACACTTGGGTTTGGCCCTGCCCCTCCTTACTGCTTCTGCACAGGCTCCTCCACTGCTCACCGAGTCAGAGCTACTGTCCTCAGCTGGCCCAGAGAGGTGAGGAGAAATGGGAGCCGGCTGGCTGATGACAACAAGGGGAGAAGCCTCTCGAGGCCCAGCAGGAGAGGAGCCTGGGTCTCCACGCTCACAAAGGCCATAGGGTGGGAGCCTCATATCTTCTGGGGACTCGTCCTCTGAGTCTGTCAGAGCTGCCGGGCAGCCTGTAGGAGATGAAGCAGGCAGAGAAGAAAAAAGGATGTGTTGTGAGGAGTTGGACCAGCTGTCTCCTCTGGATGAGGGGTATCATTAGACTAAACAGGGGCCAGGGTCTGGGAAAGAAAAGGCAAAACACAAAGAAGGCAAAGGCAGCTCCCAGCAAGGTTACATGGAGCCTTCCTCAACAGCGGGAGGTAGAGTGGGGAAGAGGTGTTACAAGATTGGGGCTACACGGACTCAGCCCCACAGCGGCCTCCTCATCCTCTGTGGTGGCATCCTCATTCCACTTCTCATCTGCCACCTTCTCCAGGCGGGCCTCTAGCTTTCTCATGTACTCTAGCAATTCCTGGAATTGGGAAGGAAAAAGGCAGGTGCTAGAGAATGGGAAGGTGCCAACCTTGCTAGCCTGCAGAAGCTGCACCCAAGAAGAACTCTTAGCTCCTCAGCATTAGATGCCTTCAGCAAAGATTGGGGCAACTTCAGGCAGACACTCCCCCCAGCACCCCTGCTTCACCACTTACATCCCTCCCTTCTCCCAGAGATCATCCCCTGTCCTGCCAAATCGGCTAATAAGAGAAGCCAGGGTACGGGCCCTCTTGGAGAGAACAGTTTCTAAGCCAAGAGATGATGGGAATTTACAAAGTTTCTAGCCCTCAAGTCCTCACCTGTGGCATCCACGGGGCCTGGGTTATGGGTGCTCACCTGTTTCTCCTCCTGTAACTGCTCCTTTTCCTTCTGGAGCACACGCAGGGCTGACCGCAGCTCTGTCAGCTCCCGCTTACTTTCCGACAATTGTACCTGAGGGAAGAGGGCCCAATGGAATCTGGAGCCTAGAATGTACCTCCAAGAACCTGGACTCTGGGACCAGGACCAACAATCTAGAACCAGGTCTCCCCATGCCTCTGCTTCTTCCCTGCTCTGACACACACACACAGGAATTCCCAACACTTCCTCCATGAGTACTTTGTCTTGGGCCACAGAGACTCAGTTTTCTAAGTCTTAGTCTCTGCCTCTCGAGTGGGGACCTGCATGACTTCCTCTAGGCTGGGGTGCAGAGGCCTTGGTCATACCAAGGGGCCACTCTATAATTCTCCTAAGTCACCTCTACTGGGCCCAGATGTGTGCCCTGAGAGCAGAAAAAAATGCACATTTCAAACCAATGAGGGCTTGCGTGTGCAAGTGAAATGCCACCCAACATGGTAGTGGACACCTAGCACTTCTGAGCCCATACCCAAGACAGAGAGAAGGGGTATGGATGCCTCAGGAGGCCATAGGACAGGACCCTTGGTGGCTGGGTGCCTCACCAGGCTAGAATCCTTCTCCCGGGCCAGCTCAGTCTTGAACACTTGGTTTTGGGTCCTCTCCTCCTGAACTGCCTTCTCCAATCGAAGTATCTCTGCACTCAGCTTCAGGATCTTGTCCTTCTCTGCCTGAGAGATAGCCAAGAAGGAAAATGGGAGGGTGGAGGGGGAAGAAAAAGGAACGCCACTGTCAACAGCACCATCCCTTACTGTGTCCTTTCCTTTATTTAAAGCATCATTTTTAGAGCACTTTCCCCTTTTTGCCTTCATTTCCTATACCCTCTGAATGAAGGACAGGACATGACAGCAGGTGCTGCTTGATCAGGAATGGGCATTATGGCAGGGCCTGGGGTCTAGGACAGAAAATGTTTCTGTTCCAAGGAAGGTACTCTGGTGATCAGGATTGGGATACCCCGGTTAGGGATGGGTCATGCCTAGAAAGTAAAGTGTACCTCCCTCAAAGCCCCTCTCCACCCAAGTCCTCTAAGGTTCTCAACCCCTCTTCTCTCCTCCCAGAGGGTCTGACCACATGTAGGAGTCCCCACAAAGGTGGGGGCAGTGGCCATCAGATTGCCAGGTACCCCCCATCCCTCTACCTCCACACTCTGCAGCAGCCCTGCCCGCTCCTTGCTCCATTGGCATTTTTCTTCCTTCAAGTGCAAACCGAGCTCAGCCAGCCTGCTGTTAACTTCAGCCACTTCCAGGCGGCTGCGGTGTAGTTCGGCTATGGTGCGGTCCCTGGCTGCTGCTGCGCTGGCCAACTCCTCCCCAAGAAGGGTGGCTTTCTGCTGGCTTGAGGCTGCAAGCTCCTGGGCCCCTCGAAGCTGCTCCTTCAAGGGCTCCAGCTCGGCCTCAGGAGAAAGGAGGAGATGGAGATCAGAGTTCCTAGTGAATCATTCGTCAGCCGGGGAGGTAAACAGGCTCCCTCCACTCCACTGCATTAGGACTCGGGGTTGTGTTGTTTAGTCTTTAGCCATGTCTCTCCCCTTCTCTTTAGACACTCAGGCTTCTCTACAACTTGCCCTTGGAATTTCCCGTTTCCTGTTGCCAAGGGGCCTCACTCACCACCCGCTGCTGGGCCTGGCCTAGGGTGTCCTTCATCTGGGCCACCTTGTCTTTCAGTCGCTGAGCCTGAGCACTCTGCTCCTCTTGCCAGCTCTTCGCCTCCTTCAGGTCCAAATTTAAGTGATGGTTC
The DNA here is from genome assembly GCF_029289425.2 of Pan paniscus. Classification (NCBI taxonomy): domain Eukaryota; kingdom Metazoa; phylum Chordata; class Mammalia; order Primates; family Hominidae; genus Pan; species Pan paniscus. Next base: position 40,469,747 of record NC_073259.2, on the reverse strand, counting down.
TCCTGTTGTGCCACTTGGAGCTCAGCCTGAGGGAAGTGGAAAGCAGGTAAGGAAAGGGGTATGTGTGTTGGGGTGGCTCGGGAGGTGAACCATTGTGATGAGAGAGGTCAAGGTTCCACTTCTCAGATTTAACACACACTCAAGCCTTCAGCTATTGCCAGCCCTTCTTGGGTTCTCAGCTCAAATAACTCAATCCTGCATATCCAGTCTCCAGCTCCCAAATTGAGGTATCCAGCATCGCAGCCTCGGGTCTTCTGTGTAGGCATTCCATGTACCATTTCTGCTACTCTATCCTTTCTCTTAAATCAAAACTCAGTCTTCATGCCCTACAGGCCCCTTAAACTCAACAGTCTACCTCTCACCCCATCCCAGTCTTTCCTACTCTTATTTCCGTCCAGGGTACCAACTAGCTCCCACGTTACTCAGGATGGAGTAACCTGGTGCCCTTGGTGCCATGCTTGGCTCCGTCCTCTCCCTAGCGGCCCACAGAAAAACCTATTGCTTCTCCATCCTGGTCACAGCCATTTTCCCTTCTCTATTACCACCACAACCACGTTATCTCAGACTCTGGTCATTTGTTGCTTGGACTACTGAATAACTTCATAAATAGTTCATTCTCCACAAGGGAATCAGATTATTCTTCTTTAGGTACAGTTCTGATTCTTTAAATACAGTTATTTTCTTTTTTAGAGATAGGGTCTGGCTCTGTCGCCAAGACTGGAGTGAAGTAGCATGGTCACAGCTCACTGCAGCCTCCAACTCCTGGGCTTAAGCAATTGTCTCAACTCAGCCTCCCCAGTAGCTGGGATTATAGGTGTGTGCCACCACGCCTGCCTAATTTTTGTATTTTTTTGTAGAGATGAGACAGGGTCTCACTATGTTGCCCAGGCTTGTCTTGAACTCCTGAGCTCGAGGGATCCTCCTGCCTTCACCTCCCAAAATGTTGGGATTACAGGCGTGGGCCACTACACCTGGCCATAAGTACAGTACACGTCACCCCTGCTTGAAAAATCATCAAAGCCTTTCACGCTTGTGGAATAAAAATGAAGCTCAAGATCCACCACAGTCTAACCTAGGCCTTATCTCAAACACTTCACCCGCACATTCAACTGCCCTGAGTGTTCTGGCCTTTAAGCCTTTGCTCATGTCTTTCTCTGTTCCTAGAATAGCCTCACACTCATCTCTGTCTACTCAAATTCTACCTATTCTCACTGCTGAGCAAAGGGTTTTTTAACAATCTTCCACATAAACCCAGGGTACTGAAGAAGGGATTTAGGAGTTCTGCAGATACTTGATTTGAATGTCTTCTAAATTATTAACAATTATGTTAAAAAAAGAAAAACAACACAAGGCCAGGTGCAGTGGCTCACGCCTGCAATCTCGGCATGATTTGGGAGGCCGAGGTGGGCGGATCACCTGAGGTCAGAAGTTCAAGACCAGCCTGGCCAACATGGTGAAACCCCATCTCTACTAAAAATACAAAAAATTAGCTGGGCGTGGTGGCGGGTGCCTGTAATCCCAGCTACTCAGGAGGCTGAGACAGAAGAATCTCTTGAACCCGGAAGGCAGAAGTTGCAGTGAGCCGAGATCGCGCCACTGCACTCCAGCCTGGGCAACAAGATGAAACTCCGTCTCAAAACAAACAAACAAAACAAATAAAACCCATAAAATCACAAGTTAACACACTGGAGATCACCAATTGACATATGTTTCCAGGTTAATTCATTTTTTTGCAAAGCTCAGAATAGTTTCTACTGTATTTTCTATTGAACTGAAGAGTAAACTGAGTTGCAAGGTGGACAGTTTAAAAATTGTTATTTGCACCTACTTGTGTGTGACTCAAGGTGTTCTTGATATTGTACAACCAAAATAAAATACGGAAATACATTAGTTGCTGAGGCTGGCAGAACAGTCATCAATAGCCTCTCATTTCAAAGTTTGGTATGCCTCAAAATTACCTAAGTGCTTTCATTACCTTTTAAGTAAAGGTTATACATTCAAATTTATAAAAATAAATTTATAGTAATAAAACATTGTTTTTGTTTATTCAGTGAGATTCCACACAAGATTAAAAACTTTATTGGTGGGAGGAGACGAAAGGGTTCTGCTAAAAAGGTTTGAAAGTACTAGGCCCCACACCCCACCCCTTTTTTTTCTGAGACAGAATCTTGCTCTGTCACCCAGGCTGGAGTTCAGGGGTGCGATCATAGCACACTGCAGCCTTGACCTCCTGGGCTCAAGCAATCCTTCCACCTCAGCTTCCTGAGTAGCTGGGACTACAGGTGCATGCCACCGTGCCTGGCTAATTTTTAAAATTTTTTGTAGAGATGGGGTCTCACTACGTTGCCCAGGCTGGTTTTGAACTCCTGGGCTTGAACAATCCTCTCGCCTTGGCCTCCCAAAGTGTTATGATCACAGGTGTAAGCCACCACGCCCAGCCATGGCCCTCCCTTTTTTTTTTTTTTTTTTTTGGGACAGAGTCTCACTCTGTTGCCCAGGCTGGAGAGCCGTAGTGTGATCTAGGCTCACTGCAATTTCTGCCTCCCGGGTTCAAGTGATTCTCCTGCCTCAGCCTCCTGAGTAGCTGGGATTACAGGCACCTGACACCACACCTGGCTAATTTTTGTATTTTTAGTAGAGATGGGGTTTCACCATGTTGGCCAGGCTGGTCTTGAACTGACCTCAGGGGATCCGCCTGCCTCTGCCTCCCAAAGTGCTGGGATTACAGGCATGAGCCACTGTGCCTGGCCTCCACACCCATTTTAAAAAGACTTTTCTAATGTCTCTAACAAGATGTGTACTCATACACCTCCCTGGAGCTCCACAATACTTTATTAGATTTCTCTTGAGGCCAGGCGCAGTGGCTCACACCTGTAATCCCAGCAATTTGGGAAGCTGAGGTGGGTGGATCACTTGAGGTCAAGAGTTCGAGACCAGCCTGCCCAACGTGGTGAAACCCTGTCTCTACTAAAAATACAAAAGTTAGCTGGGCATGGTGGCACATGGCTGTAATCCCCGCTGCTCAGGTAACTGAGACGTGAGAGTTGCTTGAACCCAGGAGGCAGAGGTTGCACTGAGCTAAGATCGTACCACTGCACTTCAGCACAGGAGACAAAGTAAGACTCTGTCTCCAAAAAACAAACAAACAAAATTTCTCTTGTGACACTCTTATATTCCACTTTTCCACTCTGACTAATCCTGATTTAGGTATATGTCTTATGTTCCCTAGTAGAGTGCACACAATGTCTTCTTTACATTTTTATTCCCTTTGGTGTCTGGCTCTCGAGAGGGAATCAAACACTGGCTGGACAATGGAGAAAGCAAATCAACTCTGAGCCCCTTACCTCACTTTGCTCCTTGTCTGCTTGTACTTCTTTCAGTTGCCCAAGGAGCTTCTCTTGTTCCCGAGTCAGGGCCTTCACTGTGTCTCTAAGCCTGTGATTGGTGGGATGACATGTCAGACAATCTGCTCCACCCAGAGAAGGAATGGACTCAGGCCTCTGTCTTGTGCTCTGCTGCTGCTGCTCTAGGCCCAGAGCTCCATTTCACTCTGGGATGCATAAATCCCCAAGCCAGCTGATCCAGTTCTAAGCCCCAGGAAACCAAGATTCCAGGTTCTAGAGAACAATTTAGACAGAAATAGTTTTTCTTATCTTTTTGTGTAATATTTTAAGGAATGTTTTGCTGATGGCTCCCATTGTTTTCACTCAATCAAGAGACTAGAATCTAGTCTTTTTGAGACAAGGGCAGTCATTATTGATTATAAACTTTTGATCTAGACCAGAAGTTGGCAGACTCTTTCTGTAAAGGGCCTGATAGTAAAGATTTTATGCTTTGCAGTCCATGTGGTCTCTGTGGCAACTACTCAACTCTGCCATTGTAGTGCAGGACCATCCATTGACAGTATGTAAACGAATGAGCATGATGTTTCAATAAAACTTGAACACAGATTTGAAGTTCATACAACTTTCACATGTCACAAAATATTCTTCTTTTAATTTGTTCTTAACCAGTAAAAGATGTAAAAACTATTCTTACCTGTGGGATATACAACAGGTGGCAGGCTAGATTTGGCTTGTGGGCCATAGTTGTTGACCTCTGGTCTAGATAGCCCCTAATCTTTTCCAGATGCTCAATCTGAGCACTGCTTTTCTAACCTATGACTTAGAATGTAGACATCTAATATCTCCCTAGGGTGAGACTAACATATCCTGAAGAAGCCTCTCAGACGAACTCACTTATTACTTTGGGCCTTGGATAGAATGCCTCTTTCTTTTAAACAGTTTTTTAAAATATGACACCTACCAGTAGTAAATGAAACATAATTTTGTCATTTAATGAAATAAGGAACTAGAGTGTTTAAACTGGTGAAAATTTGAAGGATGGACATGGGAGGTGGTGGTTAATATTTACGCTACTTGGTAGAGAAAACAATTTTCTGGAAGAAGAAAGAAATTTATTCTATGTGGCTCCAGAGGTCTCAGGACTCCCTGGTAAGTTATAGGAGAGGAGAGTTTGGCTCAATACAAGAGATACAAAAATGACAGCTGTCAAATGTTAAAGAGGCTGCCTCCTGAGGGTGACCTCTTACATACCCTCATACATATCTTACAATCCCAGTGCTAAGAGTTTATGATTTGTATCTTTTTTTTCCAGGGCAGAGATTCCATAACATTCCTGGATCACCAGTTATAATGTTTCTTAATAGTAAGAACACAGTCTAATCTTATCTTTCCTGTGGCCAAATCTGAAATCCATCCTCTCTTATCTTGCACTGACTTCCATCCATTCTCTTCTTCCAAATCCTCCACTCCTAGCTCTTGCTCAGCTTTTGCTGTACAATAAGTGGTAACTTTGATTATTTCTTAAGTGGAGGAATACAGAATAGCATTTGGAAAGATGGTAGAGAGCTCGGCAGAAAAGGGTATCCCCAGTAACTAGCTTGAGTGAGGGTGAGAGGGAAAGAGAAAGCGTGTGAGGCAGACAGCAGGTCTGCTTGCCTGAGAGAGGGGGCTGGAGTGTGGGGGTCATGGAAGGGAGAGGAAGTGACGGGGTCAGTGGACTCCCCTCACCTGTCCAGCTCCACTTCCTTCGTCAGCACTTTCTCACTGATGGTCTGGATGTCATCCTCTAGCTCCAGGATGCGTGCCACATGGTCTCCCTGTTGCCGGCTCAGGATGTCCCTCTCTTCTGTGATCTCCCCATGGGACCGGGAAATCCCCTGAAATTAAGTTTCCCCCAGAAGAAAAGGGAGGTTGGGACTCATCTCTCAAGTGGTGGAACAAAGGCTTAGGAAGAGCACACCAGGGTCTGACTGCTTCCACCTGGCTATCACATTGCCTTCCTTGAAAAAGAAACTGTAAGGGAACATTCCCTTACCTATCAATGTGGCCACCTCCACCTTACCCCAGCATTCCTATGTTCAAAGAACTGAGTCTCATTATAAGTTTGGAACATGTCTCTTGTCACATCAAGTTTAATCCCAGCCACTACCCCTTAAACCTATTTCCTTGATGCCAGAACCATTGTAAAAGCCCACTAACATCTCTCCTTCACCCTCTTCACTGGGTTCAGATTTTGGATGCTGGGTGAGCAGCCAGGCCCTGTCCCCTACCTGGCCCAGCTCCCACCTTGTACTGTTCCATCAGCTCCGTGTGCTCCTGCCTGGCAGTTGCCAGAGCCCTCTCGAGCTCCTGCACTCGGCTCCTCAGCTCTGTCACCTGTCCCTCCAGCTGCAGCTTCAGCTGCATCAGGTCATTCCGTTCTTGCTGGCTCTCATCGAGCTGGTTCTACAGGCAGCAGAAGGAGAAGGGGAGTGTGCTGGTGGAGTACCCCTTCTAAGGTCCCATCCTCACCACTCTCCAGGTGCATTTTGGGTTTGGGAAGTTACATAGCTTTGGGTTATAAAGAGGTGAGGAAGGGGATGCTCAGTGTGCTACCGAATCCTGTCCACCACCCAGTCAGATGCACCAGCTCATGGCACTCTGAATTGCCCATCTCTCTTACCCCTCCCCACCCTAGGCCTGGCCCTTTCCTCACCCAGCAATTGCAGGAATCCCTCATGTGGCACAAGTCAATGAACACAGACACAAGGGATGGCTCCCCTAATTTTACCCTATCTGCTCTGGAGTTGGACAGACTTGGGTTCAAATCTTCAGTGCAATTTTTACTAGCTATGTGATTTTTTTTAAAGATAGGGTCTCACTATGTTGCCCAGGCTGGAGTGCAGTGGCTAGCCATAGGTGCAACCATAGCATACCATACCTCAAACTCCTGGCCTCAAGCCATCCTTCCACCTCAGTGTCTCCCCCAGTAGCTGGGACTACAGATGCATGCCACTACACCCAGCTAGCTATGTGATTTTGAACAAGCTTCTTAACTTCTCTAAGTCTCTGTGTCCTCATCTGTAACATGATCCCTTAGTCTGAATTGTTGTAAGGCTCAAATGAGAATCATGATTGTGAAACCGCAACAGAGAGTAGGAGCTCACACATCTTTCACTTACGTGAGATATAAACATCTTCCTGGATGACAGAGCAAGGCTGTCTCAAAAAAAAAAAAAAAAAAAAGAAAAGAAAAGAAAAACCCAAAAAACAAACAAAAAAACCCCAAACAGTATCATTTCAACATGTAGTCAAAATAAAAAATATTGAAGTCTTTTACATTCTCTTTAAAAAATACTAAGTCTTCAAAATCTGGAGTATATTTTACCCTTATAGTACATCTCAGTTTGGATTAATTGCATTTGAAGTGCTCAAGCGCCATATATAGTTAAGAGCCTTTGGTATTGGACAGTACAGGTCTGGGGCCTTGCCTATCTGCTCTCACTCCCCACTCGTCCTAGAAGCAGGTCTTGTGCTCCCCTTTCTCTGAATGTTCCCTGGAGTAGCCTCTCTCCACCCTTTGATCTTCCTCTAGGGCATAGGGCAGGATGCAGTGCATGGAGAAGGAAGGCTGCGAAAGTTCTTATGAAATCCTGAGTTACACTGGCCTGTGGGTGGTCTCCTTTCCTGCCTTACATGTTCGTGTATGTCTATGTTAGACTGAGACTCTCCTGGAGGCCGGACTTTGTCTAACTTTCAATGAGGTCTTTAGTTGGTGCCACAGATGAGGGGAGGGTAAGGTGGGAAGGGTCCTCTTGCAATGCTGTCTCCCACTCCCTTGTCTGGGAATAACTCTGTTGCTCTTTTCTCACCTGTAACACAGTTGCCTTGGGGACAACCAGCAGGATGTCAGAGCCCCCATCAGCCTCCTCCAGGGTCACCAGTTCATCCATGGGCCTTGGCTCTCGGAACTGGAAAGGGGGGCTCTGCCCACACACCCGGCCCTGGCGGTTCACATATCGGAACTGGTAGAGCTGAGCTCCTGGTTTGGGCAGGTAGCTGGCTGTGGGAAGAAGAATGGACCCAGGACCCCAATGATCCACTGTCCTTGGCCCCAGCCCCTTGCTCGGTGTTCCATATACTGTTTCTTCTCTTCTCCACCTCCCACAGGCCATACTCTTCTCCCTCCTTTCTGCCTGTCCCTCTCCTTCCTTTCTTTCCCAAACCCACTGCCCCTCTATCATAATCATAACAATGCTAGTTACCATGTAGTGAGTGCGTACCATGTACCAGACACTGTGGTAACACTTTTTATTTTATTTTATCTTGAGACAGAGTCTTGCTCCATCGCCCAGGCTGGAGTGCAGTGGCGCGATCTTGGCTTGTTGCAACCTCTGCCTCCCGGGTTCAAGAGATTCTCCTGCCTCAGCCTTGTGAGTAGCTGGGACTACAGGCATGCACCACCACGCCTGGCTAATTTTTTTGTATTTGTAGTAGAGACGGGGTTTTGCCATGTTGGCCAGGCTGGTCCTGAATTCCTGACCTCAAGTGATCCACCCACCTTGGCCTCCCAAAGTGCTGGAGTCACCACACCTGGCCTACAGCTTTCATTTTAAATCCTCGTAATGTCCCTATAAGCCAGGCATCCCCTTTTACTGTTAAGATAACCGACACAGGGAGGTTATATAATTTGCCCAAGGCCAAACAGCTTGTAAGTGTTAGAGGTGAGATTTGAACCCACGTCTTTCCCTCTTCTCACCACATAATGCTACCTTTCCCTCTTCCTTACTCCCCCATTTTTCCTTCTTTGGGTAGGACAGGGGACTAGATGCCCTCTGAAGTTCCTTCTGTTTCTATGTCCCTGATTCTGCGATAATCCCGTGATTCTCTATCTGCTGAGCGCTGTTGGATATATTCTCATTATATTTATTTTCGTTTATTTTTCCTTGTCCTTTGTGCCTAACTTTTAATGTTTCTGAGCCCACTACCTTCTTTCAAACCTCCACTCCCTTGGCTCCTCTCTCCCAATTTTCCATCTTCCCTTGTACCTTGGAACTGGACACTGGTGTGAATGGGGGAACCATCAGTTGTACTTTCAGGCACGGAAGACCACACAAATGTGTGGTAATCCCGAACACAGGCAGCCTCCACCTGTGAAAGCCCAAGGTTGGAGAAAGGTATGGTCATGGAACTACCTTCTATGGATGGAAGAAAGGGCTGAGGGGTTGAATAAGGGGGGCAGGATGGAGCTACAGTGGCAACAATGACAAGAGAAAGGGAAAGTGGAGGGACACTAATGTGTCAGTAAAGAACAAGGCTAAGATGGAGAAAATATGTGCTTTGGTTATACAGACGGCCTCTGTCATCTGTGACATCTTTCTCTCTTCTTCTCTATCAACCTGAGGTTGAGAATCCAAGAGCCCAATCATTCCCCTTATTCCAACCAACTCACAGCCCATAAACCTAAGCCAAAAGGGGTTCCAGAGATACCTTGAAGATGCCAATCCAGTCACTGGCACTGGGCATGGTGCCTGGGGGAAGGGTGTAGTGACATTCCACCTTGGCGTTGGGGATGTAGGTCCGGGCTACATTGAGAAAGTTGACTCCACCACGGGATGGTGCCCGGCTTAGTGGTGATTCTTCCATCCTGGCCTTGAGATATCTGTCCTCCTATGAAAGAAAGGGTTGATAGCCTAAAGTCTTTCCAGTCCACCTCCTTCCCCCCACAGCTCCAGCACCACACACTCACAGCCCCTGCCACTACACCTGGAGATAAGGCATACCTGGTTCTAGTCCCTGAGGGTTACGGGACATTTTTGAGGTATCACTCTTAGTCTCTAGGATGTAGGTCTGGCCTTCCAAGTCCATCCCCATCCTGTCTCACACTGTACCCGCTCTGGCTCATAGACCCTTCTGAGGGTTCAGACTTCTCTAATTTTGCTCCCAAAAGGACACTGACGGGGACAGAGCCTGGGATACTGCGACTTGGTCGACAGCCTCCATTTCTCCATCCCATCTCCCACACATCCTGGCTCTTGAATACAAAATCCAACTGAGGTGTGGGGCCCTCTCATTGAGAGAGGTGTCCTTACCTACTCCTAAGCTTGTTGACCCAGCTGTATCCAGGAATGAGTTATGACATCAGAAAGCAGCAACTAATCTCTGAAAGGAATGGCTGAGTTTTCAGAGCTAGAATATGGCTGGGGGTCGAGGGGAACTGACAGCCCAAATCCTTAGGCTCCTGAGCTCTCAGCTCTTTTCATCTCTCTGAGCTGCCTACCCCCATGAATTCTAGGGAAGCAGAAAGCTTCTGCTGGCATCCAAGAGACAAAGGGAAGGGGAGGATATAAGGAAAGACAGGTTCTGTCCCTTGACTTATTATTCCAGGAAGTCAAGAATTCTGGAGGCGGCAACTTCAAGGGTGGAGTGAGGTGCTTAGCAGGAACGTGGTGGGGGTGGGGAGATGGAATGTGGGGGCCTGGAGCCAGGAAAGCCCCACCCCAGGGCAGGGAACAGACTAGAAAGTGGGAAGTAAGGGGCCCCAAGAAGTGGAAATGTATATTTAACGTTGAGGAAAGGGGAGATAGTTCAAAAAGAACCTAACATTCTTCTCTCCAGACTGTGCCTGCAGCAGGACTAGAAACCTACTAGTTTCACTTTAGTATTTCTCTCCTCATTTTCTCTCTGCTCCCCTCAGCCTCCATCCTTCCATCTGTTTGTATTGGTAGCTGGAGACACACTACAGGATGGGGTTGAGAGGAAGGGGTGTTCCAAGTTAGCTGGGGAGAGTTAATTGGAAAATATGAGGGTGGGGTGAGGACAGATAACAATAATAACGATCAAGAGAACTCCTCAGTCCAGGGCTGTGAGATGGCCCTCTTATTCATCACTCCTTTCCAGCCCACTAATCTATTTCCTGTGTCACTCACAGCTGACATGTCCAACCAGCCATTGCCACTAGTCATATGCACGCCCCCAAACATCACAAACCCACACCAGGCTGAAGTCCAGGGGACAGGAGCTTTAAAAGAAAACAGAAACTCAGTGGATAAAGGTGAGCCAGCAACACAAAAAGGAGCAACTTCTGTCCCCCAAATAGGTAGAACAATAAGTTTTTTTTTTAATGTTCATCTCCCTGAAAAATTCCTGGTTGAAACTAGTCCATGTTTTCTCCAAATGCAATTCTTCCAGCTTTCTAAGGGTGGGGGTAAATTGTCCCCAAAGATATACCTGGAGAACCCTAAAATACACCCCACAAAGAAAATCCGTAACAGCTGTAAACGTTCTTCATGTCCGAAAGAAAGTTCTGGGCACCTAAGATGTAGGTGTGTAGCCTGATTCAGATGTTCACATGAGGGGGCGGAGAGCGGGTGTCCCATCCCCTACTCTGTAGGGCTCTAGAGTTCCTTGACATTCTACACCTTGGAAGGTCCCCCTTCCTCCCCAGGGATTCAGCGTCGTAAAGGCCTTTGGATTTGCGTAGGGGAGAGAGGGAAGACGTGTAGGGGACACGTCTTGCCTGGGAGCGAATAAGCAGATTTCAGCTCCCCTAAAGGGATCAGCTTTATAGAGACGCATTGAGAAGACGGAGAGGACGACGGGGGGGGGGCGCCCCCCCCCACAATCAGAGTCCCCTTGAAACCAAGAACTCCCCAAACAGCGGGGGTGGCTTCTCCAGTACGGAAAGCGTTACAACCCAAACGCTCCTGTATTCCCCTTCGACAGTACCCTTACGTTATCCTTCCCCAAACTGGAAAGTGGGGTGACCCTCCCCTCCCATAAGATCGCCCCCAATTAGGCCAAGTTTCTTACCCAACAGACGGATCAGCTGTTCCCCTCACCTTTCACCAACAACAAAAACAGCACTCCGACTTCTGGAGGGGAGGGAGAAGAGTGGGCGCGAGGGCTTCTGGGGTTTGTGGTTCTTCTGCGCCCTTTTGCCACTGCGTGCTCGGATCTAGGACTATACATCCCAGAAGGCTAGGCGGGGAAGAGGGCGTCCGTGACGGCGGCCTCACCGCGGCATCCTGGGAGGCGTAGTTCTCACTCCTATGACAGAAAACGACGGTGTGGCCAGCAAAGGACTTCAAGGCCCATGATCCCTTAGGAGGGGGCCGGCTGCATTAGGGGTGGCTGCTGGTTTGTAACGTGCGTTGTTGGGGGCTGGGGAGGATTTACGGCTCTAAAGCCTTCTCTATAACGCTTTAACGGTGGGCAGAGCGGTTTCTGTTGCGTCCTGTCCTGTACTTTTCACACCCACCTGTGAGATAGGCGTTAAGCGTTATGTACGCTTTATAGATGTAGAAAGTGAAGTACGGTTAAGGAGGCGGTGTGAAGTGTCAAAGCTATGAAATGTAGAACTGCATTAGCCTTGGCTAATTCCACGTCATATATTCTTGCCACTACACCACAGCTACCCACCATTTTGGGGATGGGAAACTGATAGCTGGGGTATAGCAGTTTCTTCTTTACTTCAATCTCAGGGACAGACCTTGTAAGAATGATGTCTTCTGCACAGCTGACCATTTTTTTCCAACTTGAGGATTTCAGTGCTAAGGGGCCTGACCATACACATCTGGACTGGGCTCCCCCAGAGTGGCTTCTGGGTCTAGGAAGAGGATACAATTGACTGAGGTGGTGGTAGGAGCGGTGGAATGAGAAGAATGAAATTGAAAAGGGAGCTTGGCATAATTCAGGACCTGTCACAATTCACAGACAAGCCACTTATGGGGCCTGTTTGCCCAAGCCTTTTAAGTGGCTTAAATTAATTAGGATAACAATACATGTTGACGTTCCGGTTTTTATTTAGGAGAGGTGAAAGATTGACACGTCTCCCACACCCCAAGTCACGTTATAGACTTGGGCATCCTGTCCCCCCTCTCGCTATTCTCCATCCCTGTAGTCGGAGGCATTCAGAATTACCTTTCTCTGGCTCTGCATTAAAGGATTACAGTCTTAAGGATTGATTTCCTCTTCCTAGGTGCCTGCTTTAATTCTCTACTGCACTAAGTTATGGAGCTTCTGCCTTTTCCAAGTTTTTTGGTAGTGTTTTGCTTTTATGACTGAATGCGGTGTCTGCCCTGAGTGTCTTTCATCTGAAGATCTCCAGACACTTAAAAATTAGTTACTGGGCTGCACAAACATTAAGGTGATGTGTCTGTGTCATTAGTCAGGATTTATGAGTTAGGGAACCAGTTTCTGGATGAGGAGGTAGCTCAAGGTCTGGAGTGGGTTAAGAGTGAGGTCTGTTCAAGGACCCAAGTCTCAAGAGTTCTTGGCTCTTGTCTTCCGCCCAAAATAAAGGTCTACGAGAAAACAGTCTCGGAGCTAAAAATGGTAACAACTTCCATTTCTTGGGTGCTTATGATCTGTTCAAACTATGCTAAGAATTTTCCCATTTAATACAACAGGCTTATGTAATACGCCTTGTTATTATCCCCATTTTACATATGATGAGATTGAGGCACAATTAATGACTTGCCTGGAGTCATCCAGCTAGTAAGTGGCAGATCAAGATTTAAGCACAAGCAGTCACCATACTCCCAGTCCAGAAACTCTGGCATGTGATATTAACTCCCATTGTTCTAAGGAACAGTGCTGGTTCATTAACAGGAGACAAATGTTCACTGAGCATTTATGTGCTCAGTGCAAGGCACAAGGTAATGTGAAACAGATTCATTCAACAAATATGTGGCAGGTACTATGCTAGGTATTCAGTTACTTTTATTGAAAGAACGAATAGAAAATATTCATTATTTTAAAATAATATATGTAATTCATTATTTTAAAATAATAAATGTAATTCATTATTTTAATTATAGTCATTACTTTCAAATATTCAAGTATTTGAAGGATAGATTAAATTTGGATAGTTTGGCAAGATGGGGACTGGGGAGGGTAAGCTTCTTCTAGGCCAAAGCAAAGATTTGGAGGTGGGAATGGATGATGAGCCTAGAGTCACATAATAGCACATCAATTTCAACCTTTATTTATGTATTTAGGCAAACTCAGATTATTGGTAATGTCTGCCTGAAATGTTGTGTTGAGGATTCTGAGGAAAGAGTGCTGGGTAGTAATGTCTGCCATGTACTCCAGATGGAAAATGGCAGTTGTAGTGGATGGACTAATTGTTTGAAATTATTTCCTCTCTCATTCCTGCCCACTGCCATGTGACTTGCAGTATCTCCTGTAGAAGGAATAGATGTCTCATGTCATTGACTTTGGGCTTTGTCATGTTTCATAATTTGGCTGATGGGATGTGAACAGATGTGACTCATGCCATGTTTGAACACATGAGTTTCCACTTTCTTGTTCTTCTCTGCCACTAGAATGGGAATAATCCACATGACAGTTGCTCCTTCTGCCTGGGCCTGGGAATGAGAAGACCTGTGGAGCTGAGCTACTGCTTACCCACAACCTGCATATACATAAATCAGAAGCCAGCACTGGTTGTTGTGAGTCGCTTAGATTTTGGGGTAGGTTGTGATTGCAGCAAAGCTGAATAAAAGCTACAGTTGGAGGCCAGGCGTGGTGGCTTGCTCCTGTAATCCCAGCACTTTGGGAGGCCAAGGTGAGCGGATCACTTGAGGTCAGGAGTTCAAGACCAGCCTGGCCAACTGGTGAAACCCCGTCTCTACCAAAAATACAAAAATTAGCCAGGTGTGGTGGCGTGTGCCTGTAATCCCGGCTACTTGGGAGGCTGAGGCAGGAGAATCGCTTGAACCCAGGAGGCAGAGGTTGCAGTGAGCCAGAATGGTACCACTGTTCTCCAGCCTGGGCAACAGAGTGACACTCTGTCTCAAAAAACAAAACAAACAACAACAACAACAAAAAGAAGCTACAGTTGGATAATTGGATAATGGAAGATAAAATTGGGAAGACAGACTTAAGCCAGAGTATAGAGAGTTTTGAATGTCAAGTGAGCCAGAGCCTACATGTTTATCAGAACCTGTTTCTTTCTTTTTCTTGGACACACAGCTGTACCACATTTTTTAATTTTTTTATTTTTATTTTTTATTTTTTAATTTTTTTGAGATGGAGTCTTGCTCTGTTGCCCAGGCTGGAGTGCAGTGACGCCATCTCAGCTCACTGCAAGCTCCGCCTCCCGGGTTCATGCCGTTCTCCTGCCTCAGCCTCCCAAGTAGCTGAGACTACAGGTGCCCGTCACCACACCTGGCTAATTTTTTTGTATTTTTGGTAGAGACGGGGTTTCACCGTGTTAGCCAGGATGGTCTCAATCTCCTGACCTTGTGATCCGCCTGCTTCGGCCTCCCAAAGTGCTGGGATTACAGGCGTGAGCCACCGCGCCCGGCCTAGCTATACCACATTTTTAAGCTTCTCCTTTAATTAATGTGTTCCATTTTCAAGTCTGGCCCATAAAACCCTCCAAAAAAGTTCCTTCATATTTTTTTTCCTGTCTAGCTTGATGAAGATGACCTTAGGCACAGTGACCCTGAAGGCCACATGTTAAAGACAGTGGAGCCACAGGATGGAAGGAAGCTGGTTCCCTGAATCATCACTTGGCAGAGAGCTGACCACTAATCAGGATCATGTGTTTTAGATTTCACTTGACCAATAAATCAATTTCAATTTTGTTACACTGCTAAAATATGGGGTTTATTTTTTATAGTAGCTACTGTTTTCCTAATCAATACATCATGTACAAAGGTTTGGACTTCACTCCCATCAGGAATGGGAAGTTAGTCACTGAAGATTTTTTGAAAAAGGGGAATAATACTGTGAAGACAGGTGGAAGTTACAGTTACTGGGATCAAAGAATATTTCTGAGTGAGAGTGGGAGATTTGGGGACTGTTGTTTTTTTTTTTCAGAATATAGTTTAACTCTTGTCTGGGGAAGGGAGATGACTGCCATGATTGTCGAAGGGCTCCGTAGAACTGGGGAAGGAGCTGCTGAAAAATGAATCCATTTCCCTGAAATGTTGTCTCTTTTCTCTTTTGCAAAAGTCCTAATTCTGGTATTGCCTCATGTAGCTCGGTGCCCACCACATAACAAATGTTTAATGGAAGCTGGCCCTGGACTCTGGGAATGCTTTGAGGAGCTACCACTAGTTGAGTGCCTACTATGTGAGAGGTGCTCTTTCACCCATTGAATCATCACAATAACTGTGCAAGGTGCTATCCAGATTTTACAGATGAAGAGACTGAGACTTTAAGAGTAACTTACTGGCTGGGCGCGGTGGCTCATGTCTATAATCTCAGCATTTTGGGAGGCCAACGCCGGCAGATTGCTTGAGCACAGGAATTAGAGACCAGCCTGGGCAACATGGCAAAACCTGTTTCTACTAAAAATACAAAAATTAACCAGGTGTGGTGGTGCACACCTGTAGTCCCAGCTACTTGGGAGGCTGTGGTGGGAGAATCACCTGAGCCTGGGAAATCAAAGTGAGTGGTGCAGTGAGCCATGAATGCACCAACTGTACTCCAGCCTGGGCGACGAGAATGTGACCGGTCTAAAAAAAAAAAAAAAGCCTCTAAGAACAATCTTATTCTGAAACCTATACCTTTCCCAATATAACGAGATGCTTTCTGAGAAAATAATGATGGCCAGTGTTATTAATAGTACTGAGTGTCTGCCATGTATCAGGCACTCTGCTGGGTGCTTTACAAACACTCAGAAGCAGCTCTATCAGATATTGTAGGCTGTTCTGAATGTTTCCAAACTGTGGACTCTGTGGGAAGTAGGAAAAACATTGACGTAATTTTAGTGCGAAGTTTGATATCCTTGGGGCTTTTCTTTAAGGTCTCCGGCCATTTTCTTTTGTCCTCTTAGTTCCTTGGTTGACCTAGGGCTGGGTGGAAGAATGGTTTAGAGTTCTCAACTATACTCAGGTCTGCAGCTCCTTCACTCCGCAGACCCGTCAACCCACTCTACTATCAAAGTGTTCAGATCATATTATTATTATATAATTTTTATCAATGAAAAAAGCCAAAGTTCAAAAAGATTAAATAACTTGAGCAAAGCCACATAGCTAGTATGAGGTTTATTTATTTATTTTTGAGAGAGAGTCTTACTCTGTCACCCAGGCTGGAGTGCAGTGGCATGATTTCAGCTCACTGCAAACTCTGCCTCCAGGGTTCAAGCAATTCTCCTGCCTCAGCCTCCCGAGTAGCTGGGATTACATGTGCCTGCCACCATGCCTGGCTAACTTTTGTATTTTTAGTAGAGACGGGGTTTCACTGTGTTGGCCAGGCTGGTCTCGAACTCCTGATCTCAGGTGATCCGCCCGCCTTGGCCTCCCAAAAAGCTGGGATTACAGGCATGAACCACTGTACCCAGCCCCTAGTATGAGATTTAAATCAAGAATTCCTGACTCGAGAGTGCTCTCCTGTGCCCTCTGCCAGTCCAAATTCGACAGTGTTACAAGTCTGTTTTTTTGCCATTTTGGCCTAATTACCTTGATTCATGTATTAGAGTACATATAACAGCTGCAACAGACAACCCCCAGATCTCAGTGTCTTAACATGATAAGAATTTATGTATCACATAAGTCCAGTGTGGATATTTGTGGTCAGGTGACTGAAGAATCCAGATCTGTTCATGCTGTGGATCTGCCATCTGAAATATGTGGCTTCAGATTGCCCAGGTGTCACCGCCAGCAGATGGGGAAGAGCGAGCATGTGGAGAAGGCACACACTAAACTTTCACAGCTTGGGAGTAACACTTTACTTCCACTTATATCCTATTGGTGAGAACCCATCATATGGCCTCATATAATAGGGGCTGGAGATAGAATCTAGTCTTGTGCCCATTCCATGCTCTATCAACATGGGTTGAATCAACATTCTAGAATCAGTAGAGTTGTCCTGGGAGAAGAGATACCTCTGATGAGAAGACTTTTGATTCTAATCTGGCCACATGCTCATACTTCTATTAGTGTCACATTTATTCCACTGAAATTTATAGAGCATCAACTTTGTGAATCACACATAAGCAAAGATCCCCTGCTGAAGAAAGACTGGAATTCAGCCAACCAAAATGTTGGTGGGGCATAAGGCCACAGGCTGATTGGTCATGAATGTGGCCGATTTCCCTCAAGATAGTGTTATTCATATGGTTATAGGGTTTCTTTATTTTTATTATTCTATTGATAAAAAGTTTGAAATTTTTTACCCTGTCACAAAATAAATAGCTGTGTGTTGTGGTCACAATTTAAGTAGCTGATTTAATGTACTTTGCAATTCTATCAGCTTTCTGGCAGTTTCAAAATACTTCTCTCTGGGAAACTGTGTGTCTTGGCCTGTCCCCTATGCTTCTCTGGCCTCCCTAGCGCTATGGGAATCGGGGGAAGCGGGGAGGTTAACCCTGGAGCCTGAGAACGCAACAAGGAAGCAGCTCAGTTATCTTGCTAAGACCTGTCTCTCGTCTGCCACAGAGAATGCAGCAAATTGGATAGACACAGAGATATTTAGGAAGTAGCATGCAGGATGTGGGCAATGAAGGAAACAGGACATTTTGATTTTTGAAGTAATGATTTTGAATGTCTGTAGACATGTGATGCTAAAAAAGTTAAACTTTTAGCTTAAAAAAATCACTTAAGGGGGTCAGGTGTGGTGGCTCATGCCTGTAATCCCAGGACTTTGGGAGGCTGAAGTGGGAGGATTGCTTGAGCTCAGGAGTTCAAGACCAGCCTGGACAACATGGCAAAACCTTGTCTTTACAAAAAATACAAAAATTAGCTGAGCATGGTGGCATATGCCTGTGGTCCCAGCTACTTAGGGGCTGAGGTGGGAGGATGACTTGAGTCCAGGAGGTCGAGGCTGCAGTGAGCTGTGTTCACATCACTGTACTCCAGCTTGGGTAACAAAGTGAGACCCTGTCTCAAAAAAGAAAAAAAAAAGTCACTAAGTCATTTAATACATGCAACAGGCTCCCATGTCTCATCCTAACCTGAAGGAAGGGTCATGGCTGATCCCAGGGTACTGGCTTGGGCATCTGAGTGGATGCAGTCCTTCCCTGAGAGGGGACGTTGGCAGAAGGAGTAGGTTTATTTATTTATTTATTTATTTATTTTTGAGACGAAGTCTCGCTCTGTCACCAGTCTGGAGCGCAGTGATCTCCGTTCACTGTAACCTCACTGTAACAATCGCTCAGGTTCAAGCGATTCTCCTGCCTCCACCTCCCCCAGTAGCTGGGATTATAAGCGTGTGCCACCCCGCCCAGCTAGTTTTTGTTGTTGTTGTTGTTATTTTTAGTAGAGACAGGGTTTCACCATGTTGACCAGTCTGGTCTCAAACTCCTGACCTCAAATGATCCACCCGCCTCAGCCTCCCAAAGTGCTGGTATTACAGGTGTAAGCCACCGTGCCCAGCCAGGAGTAGGTTTACAGGTGGGCATGGGTAAGGCTGGCATGGGGGAGGTTGCTCTCCTTCTGGACAAAGAGGATTTGAGGTACATCTGAGTCTCCAGAAAGCCTTTCCTTGTATTGTGGATCCCAACCTTTCTGGCCATCTTTGTGTAGTTCCAAACTTGCTCTTAAGGGATAAGACGGAAGATAGTTTAGAAACCTACGTGCTGGGAAAAACAGTCCAGCTAATCATAGAGAGAGAGAGAGAGAGTGTGTGTGTGTGTGTGTGTGTGTGTGTGTGTGTGTGTGTCTGTATTAGTACCAAGAGGAGCTGGTTCGGGATTGCAAAGGCAATAGATGTTCATCTGCATTCCACATAACATTTGTATATTAATTAGCTCACATAAAAATGCATGCAGACCTCCCAAGTCTCAGCCCCTCTCCTAATAGAGGAGTCATTCTTATTATTGTTTCTGATTGTACCCCCACAATCTAGTTTTGCTGTTGGTGAGGTTGGGCTAGTCATTCTTGAAAATAACTGGTTGTCCTCTCTTGTTTGTGGTGACTTCCTTTGTGCCTGGGTCAGTGTTGTAGGGGTGGGAGCGGCTGTTGAAGGGTCAGAGATTGACTTAGTCTGGTCTCAGGGGGTGTCCTCGTCTGAATCTATCTGAGTCCCTCTTTCTGTTTCTCTCCACTCACAGATTGTGTGGCATTTTGGAAGGTGGAGTGCCTGGGCACCTAGCCCACCACTTCCTGCCCCAATCTGGCCCTGGGCACAAGCCACATGGTGCTGGCCATCAGCCTGGCCTCTTGCCCATCTATTACAGCCTCAGCTGCCAGGCTGGCACAGGTGCTAAAGGAACTAGGCCCTGCCCTCCCCCAGTGCTGTTCCTGGGGCCTAAGCAGGAGAGAGTCAGATGGGGAGAGCACACTCTGGAGTGGGAGGCCAAGTCCAACATCCCTTAATGGTGGAAGGGAGGTGTCTGTGCCTTAAGGAGTACTGCTGAGGTACTATAGTAGTGGAAGAAGACCAGCTGCTTAACATGTGCATGGGCAGGGGACAGTGTTGGGAGGAGACAGGAGCGGTTGCTGTGGTGTGAAGGAAGACTCCCCACTAGGTCCTAGGAGATGTTTCTTCTCCTCCTTCCATGTCTATGACTATACAAAGCTTGAGAGACTTGCATATGTTTCATACTTGTGGGCATATTCCCAGGTGGGAGTGTGGGCAGGGATTCCAGTACTGTGGGGAGGGACCTGTAGCTATGCCCAGGTAGCACTGAGGTGGACTTGGAGTGAATACTGTATCTCAGGACAGATGACTCTGTCCCACGTGACAATGTCATCCGTGAGACTGCTAATGGGGCACAATATAGACGTACACACATTGGCTAAGGCATGGGACCTTTCACCCCTTGATACGGGACATGTGAATCTGCTATATGGGGCACCATATACTTGGACCCACCCTGGTTGTGGAAGACATGAACCCTCATTTCTGATGACAGTGGCCAGGTCTGGGTGTAGACTGGATCTATGTATGGGCAGTGAGGGATGGGGTGAACGCTGTCTTTGTGAATGCTGTGTCCGTGGGGAGTGCTGGTCATGCCTTGCCTTTACACCCATGTGAATGGCATGTTCAAATATGTGAATACCCTGGAGAGATGTTGGGTGGTGAGGGGGTGGGAAGCCTGAAAAAGATGTAGAATTTATGAGCTGCTTTTGTCGGGAGACAGTCGTAATGAAGAAAATTCAATTTTCTGCAGCTCGGAGAGTCAATATGTTAAATCTCGGAGAAGCTGTGGAATGACAGCAGAATGGCAAAGTCAATGGGACGTGTGTGGGAGGGAAGCCGTCTATCTGCGTCTGCAGTGAGGCCGCCTCCTCTCTGTACCCTTGAACTGCAGCTGAGGAACAGGGTGGCACCAGATACCTGAGTTCCTGGAACTTCCCCTCTTTCCCTTCCTCTTCCACCTCACAGGCCATTTTCCCTTGGCTGCTTCTTGTAGGAAGAAAGGCTGTCCTTTGTCAGGTCCAATTCTACCATAGCAATGGCCTCATCAGGAGGTCCTTCTTGTAGTCCACCAGCACACCCTCTTATTGCAGTTACTAATTCCATAGTGTCTGTTTACAGCCTAAAGTGATTTGTAGGAGAATTCTTCTTTCTAACTTTTCAGTCCCACTCTCACCTCAGCTACTCCATGGCTGGCCTCCTGTTCCCCAGCGTTTCAACTTTTCCCCATCTAGTCTTCACATCCTCCCTTCCAGCCTCCTGTTCCCAGAGGCAGGAGTGTAGGGGGAGGTGGGAGGAGGGAAGTGGGGATTCTTCTGTAAGCCACAGTGTCACCAGGAGCCGTGATTAGCCGAGCTGCTAGCTGTGTAATTGGCGTGTGCCCGCGTCCCAGGGGTCTGGTATCTTAACAGCGGGTCCCTGTGGTGAGTAACGAGATTGTGCCTATGGCTGGTTGCACACGCTAATTAATTAGTGCTCCTCCGGTGTTGAGGAATGAGGAGGAGCTGGGGGAGTTTGTGATGAGGGTGTCTCAAAGCCTAAGAGGCCAGCTCTGCAGAGCCCAGAGGTCACCTAAAGTCCTGTTGGAATGGGAGCATTCAAGCTGCAGTCCAGGATTAAGGGTGACAGTGAAGGTCAGAGATCTAGGGGCCCCGGCCGAAGACAGGGTGTGTGTGGGATACAGCCTCTTGGTTGTGGGTATCCTGTGTCCTGGGCTGGGCTGGATAGAGGCAGAGGGAAGGGAGGACACCCCCGACTCCCATGCAGCTTAGGGAGGTCTCCAGGCCCAGGGCCTATCTCACAGCATCCTTTCCCCAGGTGGCCCAGAAAGGAAGGGAGTAGAAGGGGAAGGAGGCATGTCAGATGCCTCCAGCCTCATTCCTGTCCCCTCTGCCTGCCCTCTCATCACTCAGGCCAGCTTCTGTCAGCCATTGCATACTCATTACATGCTCACTGCGTGGACACAGCTCCAAAGGGCTTTGGGGCTCCTCTCACCTTAACAATCACTGCTTTCCCCTTGCTGCCCATGCAGGCACCCAGGCTTCTTAG
Source organism: Pan paniscus (assembly GCF_029289425.2). Taxonomy (NCBI): domain Eukaryota; kingdom Metazoa; phylum Chordata; class Mammalia; order Primates; family Hominidae; genus Pan; species Pan paniscus. Next base: position 40,448,061 of record NC_073259.2, on the reverse strand, counting down.
ACGCTGGGTTAACTTTGGGGTCCAGAAGCCTATTCTGAAACCGGGGGTCTGGAACCCAGATATTTGAGGAAAATACCGTGGAAAGCCTGAAGAAGTGGCAGTAGGGGAGAAGGTTGGGAGAGAACCCCACAGCCTCCCAGTACAGTACAGTCACTTAGAGCAGCAAGAAGGCTGAAGGTGAGAGGGGAAGGAAGGACTCCCAGTGAGCAAACAGACTCTACCTCGTGTTTTCTGAGGCAGAAAACCTAGGCCTGATGTCGAGAGGGGTCAGGATGAAATGGGACCCCGAGCAGGAGATCCCCTCCGCCTGAGTTTTGGGATTCAGCGAGGTGTGGCGGGGGAAGGGGAGACAAAATAGAGAAAACAGGCAGCAAATGAGATGAGACTGCGGCGGGGAATCTTTGGCTTCCATGTGGAGGCGCGAGTCCCGTTCCCGCACACGGTAATTGCTAAATTACCCGCCATCTGCTCCGCTCTCAGACATAAATTACCTGCGAGGAGGAAAGACGCAGAGGCTGCGCACTTTCCTTCCTCTCCCCCAGACCCGCGCAGGGCGCTGAGGGGGTCCTCCCTCCGGCAAAGGCGGAGGGACGGCCTGACAGGAACAGTGTGCACTTGCCTCTGTCCTCCCCTGAGGGACAGTGGCCTGGGGTGACCGAGAAACCTGGCCCTCCCAAGGTCCCCGGGCTGCCAAGGAGGACCCTTCGGCCTTAGGGCGGGGCCTCCCCCGCCGCTCAGGGGAGGTGGAGCTCGTTGTGGTGGGCGGGGCTTTCTCCAGGTGGGACCCATGGCCTGGGCAGGTTTCCCCGGCCACCCTCTTCCTTCTCCCCCACTCCCTGGCGCCCACCACTCTGCTGGTGGGGAGGTGTCCCCAGCTATCGTTGACTCCCCTCCCAGTATCCCAGAAAGAAGAGAGGAGAGTAGGCAGAGGGCAGGAGGAGAGAGAAAAGGGTCACACCCCCTTCCTTTCATTCTGCTCTGAACTTTGTCCCTCCCCCGCTAGATTCTGAAGGGTGAGCGAGGTGTGAAAGCAGATGTAGGAGAGATGACTTGAAATGGGGCACAGTGTAGGGTGCAGCCGGTTGGAGCGAGGGAGGGAATGGGAAAGCTATGCCCACTGCCAGGCGGGGTTGTCTGGGGAGATGGGCAGGCAGCCTGGGTAGGGTGGAAGGTGGTCAGGCTGGGGAAGTGAGCAGAGTGGGAGGTGGGCAGGAAGAGGGGGTCGGAGGGATGGAGGCGGGGCAGGATGGGAGGTGGGAGAAGCAGGATGAAGACTCAGAAACGAGCAGGTAGTGAGTCGTCTGGGTGATGAGCTAGAGGAGGATCAGAGTCGGAGAGAGGGGAGACAGCAAGACGTTTAGAAGCAGTTCAGGCCCTGGAAGGAATGCAGGGAGCAAAGGCTATGGCAGGGAAGGCAAGGGTGTTTGTGGGTCCTTGCAGGGTCCCAGGAAGGTAAGGGTGAGAGCCCCAGAGCCACTTCTTGCTCTGTGGCCGAGACCTGACTTCGGAGGGGAGCCGAGGAGGCCACCTATGCAGCAGGGATGGGCGCCAGCCCTCCTTCCCCAACCCCAGGCACCTGCAGGGGTGTGCCCATCAGGGTGGGAGACGGGCTAAGCCGAGTCCCAGCTCTGAGCGCAGAAGCTAGTGGGGTTTCTTCGGAGCGATTGTTTAGTATTCATGGGGCGACGCAATCTCTCCCACATCTGCTTAGCACAGCAAGTCCTGTCATATAACTGTCTCCCGCACTGTCTGTCCATAAAGAATGTCTCGGAATTGGTGTAATTCAGAGAAATTAATGACGACTTTCCGCGGGACGGCTCCCTGGGGGATGATTAACACTTCATCGTCCATCTGATGCGCGGGGCCCAGCGCTCCATCGCGAACATTTGGGCCGTGGCCAGCCGCATTAAAGGTTATTACGGAAAACGCGACCTGCAAACGGGCGAGAGGCATGATGGACCAGGAGGGGCGGGGGCCGAGGGCGAGGACGGGGGCGGGGGAGTCAGATCGGAGCTGCCCAAGTCCGAGATTAAGTTTCCCGAAGTTTGCGCACCTGTGGGGTCTGAGGCTGAAGGAGACTGGGTTTCTGCTTCAGTGACGGCAGGACAGGGAGGGTGTTGGGGAGCCGCTCTCCCTCCACCTCCACTGCAGGGGCTAGGGAAGGGAATGGGGACCCTTTTCGTGGGTGGGCACATTGCTGTTGGAGGTTTTCCCCGCCTTTTACTCCTCACAGCATTACTGGGTTTTATTAACCTCACCTTACAGGTGATGAAACTGAGGCTCAGAGAGGTTATGTAATGTTCCCACGGTAACACAACTTGTTGAGACGGAGGCAGGATTTGAACTCAGGTCCTTGTCTCATGAGCTCTTGCTCTTTCCACTACACTAGGGGGCAGAAGTTCTTATGCTTTTATGTGTCTACCTCAGCTTCCTGCACATAGGTGGCAGGTGTTCGAAAACGTTTGTTGCATGAATGAATGAGTTACCTTTGCAGGCTCCATTTCCATGATCTGGACCAGAGGTCCAGAGATCTGGAGGCAGGGAAGAGGATATGGTAAAGAAGTTCCAGTTTGGGCTAAGAAACTCAAAATAGGTTTCCTGTGAGTTTACATGCATTCTGCTGGACATTCTAAATCTCTAGAATCTAGAAGCCTGGGTTCTTGATCCTTAGTCAGTAGAAAGGAATAGCAGAGGATGTGCGCATGACTGTGAACAAGTGTGTTTGATGAGTGAGTATGTGTAAGTTTGCATGTGATGTGTGTCTGTAAATGTGGGTGAGTTTATGAGTGTGTATGTTGCATGTATGTGAGAGTGTGATGAGGGTGTGTGTGCATATGCGTGTATTTTGAGGTTATGTGTGTCCATGTATGATGCATGTATGAGTATGCACCTGTGTATCTGCATGTGTGCAGGCGAACGTGTGCATATGTGTATGTGTGCATGTGGTGTGCCTTGGGGGAGCTGGAAGACTCAGGTGAAGATATCTTTGATTTACGCAAATCTCTAGCAGGTTCCAGGATGTGGTATGTGGTGATGCTGAGGTGGGAGGCCAGGAGAGGAAGGCTGTTCCTACTTGGTTGGGGAGCCTGAGAAGTGTGTGCTTTTGCCCTTCCAGGCACAGGGGGACAGCATCAGGGTCCGGGGTCTGAGATGGAGACTAGGATCTGAGGCCTTCACTCAGGGTTTGAATTGGAAGTGCTCAGAGGCTCTGGTCTGACCTGGGAGGGTGATAAAGAGGTGGGGTCAGGATGGGAGGCTGCCTAGTCTGTGAAGAATTCAGGCCTACTCACTTCTCTCCTCTGCCACCCACTCCACAGGTTTTGACCATTAGCTTCTAACCAACCTGCACTTCCTAACTCTAGATTCACCCTACTCCACTTTAGGGTGGTAGAATTACCAGAAGTCTTTTTTTTTTTTTTTTGAGATGGAGTCTCGCTCTGTCACCCAGGCTGGAGAGCAGTGGTGCTATCTCGGCTCATTGCAAGCTCTGCCTCCCAGGTTCAAGCAATTCTTCTGCCTCAGCCTCCTGAATAGCTGGGACTACAGGCGCCCACCACCACGCCAGGATAATTTTTTGTATTTTTAGTAGAGACGGGGTTTCACCGTGTTAGCCAGGATGGTCTGGATTTCCTGACCTCGTGATCTGCCTGCGTTGGCCTCCCAAAGTGCTGGGATTACAGGCGTGAGCCACTGCGCCCGGCCCCCAGAAGTCTTTATGTGCAACCTTCTAACTAGGAGGACTATAACCACAGTCAAAACTTCTCTCTGTCTCATTGGCACTATTCAGAGGTCCAAAACAGTTTCCTGGTCTCTTGGACGCCGTTGGTATATATTCCTTCTTTCTTTCTTTTTCTTTTTCTTTCTTTCTTTTTTTTTTTTGACACAGAGTCTCACTCTGTCGCCCAGGCTGGAGTGCAGTGGCACCATCTTGGCTCACTGCAACCTCTGCCTCCCGGGTTCAAGCGATTCTCCTGCCTCAGCCTCCTGAGTAGTTGGGATTACAGGCACACGCCACCATGCTCGGTTAATTTTTGTATTTCTAGTAGAGATGGGGTTTCACCATGTTGGTCAGGCTGGTCGGTCTCAAACTCCTGACCTCATAATCTGCCTGCCTCGGCCTCCCAAAGTGCTGGGATTACAGGTGTGAGCCACCGTGCCTGGCCGGCCACTAGTATATATTCTTAATGCACTTCACACAAGCTGAGGTTTTCAGGCCACTTGTGTTGGGAAGTTCTTCCTTGAGTCTAACTTCAGATCCTCTTCGTCATGTTTGATGCCCAATAGGCCCAGGCTAAGTTCGTGAAACTGGGGCCTTGCACCTCCATCCCTCCACCACAGAAATGGAGTAATTTCTTCTGGATGGAGGAGTGTGTCTGGAGTATAGGGACACTGAGAGAAGGAGGACTAAAGCCTGGCAGGTCACAGATGAGTCAGATCATTCTTTGGGAGGAGGGCAGTCATCAACAGGACAGTCTCAGGAAAGGGAGGTCAGAGAGCATCAGTTTCAGCCTGTACAGACAGCAGCCAGAGTCCTCAGAGGTGGGAAGATTTACCCAGTGTCCCCTGTTATGCAGTAGCTGCTTCTGAAAAGCCCAGGCCCCTGACTCCTGGTCTAGGAGTCCTTCTTGTGCCCTGTTTGGAGGATCCTATATTCTGTTCTTATTCTCCTGGCTATGTGGGGGTGGGGGAGAGGGAGGATATTCAACTAGGCCCAGGTGCTGCCCAGCCGTGCCAGCTGGGTCTTGAGGCCTCATTGCCTCACATGCACCATGCCTGTTCCTTCAACTCCCCATTCTCCCGCTGCAGGGTGGTGTGGTCTCTAAGCTCCACCTGAGCAGCCATCCACGTATTTAGTCGTCCCCTGACCCCAAACAGTTTCATACATATAGTCTGTCTTCAGCCTGAACTATCTCTCTCCTTTTTCCAGACCAGCCTCTCAGCATTTTACAAGATTGTCCCATACTGTCCTCCTCTAGGAAGCCCTCCTTGACTGATCCTCCTGGTTCCGGATCCCAAATGTTTCCTTTCGAAACCACTGCCAAGGTGCTTGCAGGCCTCTTCCTGTTATCTTGCCTGTTCCCCACATACTGGCACCTCCCTGTGAGCAGGGCTGTTTTTCTTTACTCTAGAGATCTGCCTTCTTTCTTCTTTCCTGTCTTCCAGGACCCTCTTCCCGCACCAGGAGAATCAGTACTGCAGGGGAGATTGACTGAACCCTTCCCTGTTTAATGTTTTCTGGGAATGGCAGGGATAACGGAGTCCCGTTGGGTCTCATGGTCTCATACTGAGGAGGAGGAGGTGGCGCAGACCCTTTCCCTGACCGGATCTTGGTGGCTTACTCTGGTGTAGGCTCCCCCAACCCCAGCTCCTGGTACTTCTGCTCTGGTTGCCTCTGGGCAAGTTAACAGCTCTAGGCTGCTGTGCTGGAGCCCCTGGGGCGCTGGGTGTGGTGTGGGCAGCGGCAGGCAGCCCCTCTGTGATTCTCAACTTGGGCTTCTCACCGCACCTGACTGCCTGCTCCCCCACTTCCAGGTTCGTGTTTCTCCGGTTTGTGTTTCTCCGGTTTCCCTTGCACCTTCCCTTTCCTTCTCCCTCCCAATCCTCACCCAGCCCATTTATCCGAAGAGCTGGAGTCCTTCCAGAACGTTTCTCCTTTCCTGGGTCCTTCGGGGTTGGCAGCCCCCAGGTGGGGAAGGGGTGAGTGGAGAATGGGTCCTGGCTCTAGTGAGGCACCAGGTCTACCTCTGGATCAATCGATGCTTTGGCCGCCACCTTGTGGCAGATACGGAGAACTGCAGGATTGGGGTCCCTGCGCTGAAAGTGGGACCTTCTGGAGAGGGAGGAGGAGATGATGGCAGGGGTGTACATTATGAGGGTAGCAAACCTCAGATTTCCAAATTGACATTGGGGTCTCCTAATTCCTGACTGACAGGGAAGTAGAAACCTGCCAAGTAGCAAGGACACTTAAGGATGGAGACAGAGAATTAAAACACTATCCTTCAGTCTCAAACCTATTGTTCTAATCCTCCTTCCCTAAAACAAAAACAAAAACAAAAACAAAAACCCTAAAAGGGCAACAGCCTGAAACTGAAGCAGAAGGAGCTGAGGTCTGATCTGCAGAAGTTCCTGTAAGTCCCAAAGTGTATTTGGATGCTCTGCCTGTGACTGCTGCACGGCTTTTTCACAGCTCCTCTCCACCCCCAGTCAGTGAGTCTCCCACCTTCTCCAGGCTCCTTAATCCCATCATGCTCAGTTCATTGGTCCTATTCAGAAAATCCTAGGTTCCTTAGCCTTTCTACCCAATCCCGGGTTGTGCCTATGACCAAGATGCTGATCTGGGAAGTCCCTTCTCTAGTCTAACTCCAATTCTTCCTATAGCACTGGAAATGGAGAGAACCACCATACAGCTATCAGAGCTGCAGATGGGAAGCTGGGACCCTAAGAAAGTGGGGAAGATGAGGAAGGTTCTGAGGGAGGGCGGCTCTGCCTCAGTTTCTCCTGCCATCTTCCTCTCCCCTGCCCCCTTGGATCCTTGGAGATGAAGGGGATGCGACAGAGTGGCCCACCTCACTGGAGAATTCTCTCCACTTGGGCTCCAGGATTCATAGGTACTGGGGGAAAGCGGAACTTCTGAGTTCCAACCATGAGCCTTGTTATTCTCCTCTGTAGAGTGGGTACTGGGGAGAGTGAAGATGGGGGTATTTGTCTCTATCAGGCCTTCTGGTCTCACTTAAGAGTCCTTCTGAAGCCTTTTTCTTTCTTTCCACTTAAATCCCAGGCTCTCAGAAGCTCTTATAATGATTCTTGGAGCTCCTATATCACTCCCCCTCAGTCCAGCTCCCTTCTCTGGTGAGCCAAGGGTCACCAAATCCTCCCTGTCATTCTCTCTCTGCTTCCCCTGGCAGTTCTTGGAGATCTTGGCCAGGAGCCCCGGCTCTGCAGGCCCCGGCGCCCTCCCTCTGAGGTGCCATTCCTCCCCTGCCTCATTTGCTGCCACTGACCTTACTGAGTTAAATTAAAAAGCAATGTTCTGTGTGCGGCTCCAGCCCTGTGGAGCTTGACTCTGGGAAGACGAAGACAATTACTGGCCCCTCCATCTCCCTCTCATCTGGCTGCCTTATAATTTTTCCCCCCGCTGCCTGGTATGCAACATTTATGTTTTTAATAACACCAGAATGGTTTTGACCTTGGGAATTCATAGCAGAATGGGCACTGCAAGAGGCCCCGACGTGATTGGCGTTTGTCTCAGTCCTTTGCAGGGACAAGACTCTAGTGCCTCCTGGATTCTGGGGAAGGTGTGTAGGGGCGGCACCCCATGCGGTTTAAGAAGAAATCTCAAAAACCAGAGTGGACAAGGACATGGGAAGGGGGGAAACAGAGGGGGAGGGTGTTGTCTTTTTAGGTTTCCCCTGGAGGATGAAAGTTAGAATAAGGTGTTTGAGAGGTTGGGATTTTTTCTCCTCTTGTTTTATAGGAGGAATCCTAGATTGGGGATGGCATGGAATATGTGTGTGTGGGGGGGCAATGGGGAAGGGGTGGTGTGTGATGCAAGTGTATACACACACTCAGGCCATCAGTGCACAAGCTTGCACATATACCCCCGACACAATTGGATCCATTTCTCCTCATTTACTCTCAGCTTCTCTAGCTCTTTAGCTTCAAGGAGAGTAGATAAAGTGAGGACTAGCCAGAGGACTGAGGTCAGACTCTAAGTAGAACTTACCAGCTGAGAGTAAAGGGGGCAGGGACAGAGTCCTCTTCTGGCTTGTAGACAGATTTTCTTCCCAATCCCTCCTACCTTTCTTCCTTTCTCTTTTCTATGCCTACCTCCCTGGGTGGCTCAGCTTTTGAGATGAAAGGAGAACCAGTGGCAGCAAGAAGAATCTGGAGGAGGCATGGGTTGGTCAGCAGAGGGACAGGAGAGGCAAGAAGCAGTGATGGGACCAGGTGAGGGGATGCCTGGGAAGAGAGAGCTGAAGATCACGTGCAGGCCCTCTCCTCCAGGTGTAAAGGGCTGTGGTAAGATGGACCAAGGTTAGAACTGGGAAAGGGCTTCTGTGTCTACAGCTCTGAGGAGTTTCTGGAACTCCAGTGAAAAGCCCAAATTATAAATGAAGAGAAGCTTCTTTTGCAGTTCAGAAAGTAGGAAGAGAAGGGACAGAGGGCCATGTACCTGAGGATGAGGGGTGCACAGCCAGGTAGCTACAGCACACATCTGTGTCCTGGGTTAACAGTCTTGTATGCACCAGTTCCATATGTAAACATATGGAACACAGTAGCTTTGGCACTGATTGTTTAAGCCAGGGATTTGAGATACTGTCTGGTTGTGGCCTGTAGGGTATGGTTTTATTTCAGGAGCTGCAGCTGACACAATGGGAAGACCCCTGCACTGAGAACCAAGAAGTCGTGGGTTCTAGTTCTGGCTCCAGTTATCAGCTGGGACCCTGGGGAATGTCACGGAGGAGCGTAGGTGTCATCTGCTATACCATGAAGGAAAAGCCACAGGGTCCTTCTGTGCCAGCAGCCCCAGTGCTAGGAGAACGAGAAATGGAAGGGAGGCTGAGGAGGGCGATGGCATTTCAGGGACTAGAGAGCTTGAGAAGGGATGCAAGGATTCCTGAATTCAGAAATTCATGGGTTTTTGCTCGAGCTAAAGACGTCCCCAGCCCAGGGCAGCCCAGCCTGGCCTTGCCTGGATTCCAGCCAGCATCCAGGGCCGTCGTCTGGATCTGTAGGGAGCGCTGTTCTCTGCCGCCCTCCTGTGGCCGCTGAGCCCTTCGCAGGTCGCTGCTGAGAAGATTCCGCTCCTCCGCAGAGCCGCGTTCCTCGCCCCCTGGTGGAAATTGCGTATATTACAAGAAGCGATCTTGGGTTTCTAGCCGCAGCTTTCCCCCAACAGTTTCCCTAGTTTTGGAGGCATTCACAACCTCTTCAAAGCTGGGAAGGTCTTCTGGAGATTTAACACTCTATACCTTTGCCTGAAGTTTTAAGTTCTGGTTTTGGAAAGTGGATAGTGGAGACAAGGGGCTGAGATTGAACAGAGGGCAATTTCTCTTCTTCCTCTTTGGGTTTCAGCCTACAACCCTGTATTCCTAGGGTCACTCAGAGTTTTAAAATCAGGGTCTGGTGACATTCCTGGAGAAAATGGATCTGGAGCAGACCAGGCATTGTGCTTCTGGGCTTCTTGGCAGTTGCACCTGAGCGCAGTCCGTCAGTGTCGGCAGGGAGATGGATTGGCAGGAGCCAGGAGGCAGGAGGCAGGCATGATGGAGGGAGATGGCATATTTGACAGATGCTGACAGGGCTCGTTATTTGCTAGCTTTGGAATCCCCTCCCACCCACCAGGCTGCCCTTGGCCCTCCCCTCCCTGCACTCAATGCTCATTAGTGATTGCCTGTCTTTGGGGGAGAAACCCAGTGGGCCAAGCTGCGTGGGGGTGGGCAAGGGAGGGAGAGGAAGAGGAAGAGGAAGGGGCAGGGACACAAGGCAGATGCTGGATAAGTCGTGGTTGGAATGACTGGGATTTGGAGCTGGGATTTGATGATTACTGGGGTGCTTGGAAGGTGTGGCTGGGGATATTGTCCAGGGGCCAGATACTGAGTTACTGGGGGTGGTGGGTTGGGAGGCATATTAAAAGGAATTGAGTTCCACTGATTTAGGCACTGATTTGGGGAGAACTGATAAAATAGGAGCTGACCATTTTACTGGGGACTTACTATGTACAGGGTAGGTCTACAGGTGCTATGAGGGGATAAAAGACGCACGCCACCTATTTCCTGCTCCCCTTCCTGTGTTTTGAGACCTGCCACATCTCCCTGCACTTGTTGCTCCATGTGTGTCTGAGGGGTGCCAGGTGCTGCCGGGCTGGGGATGCGGAGACAACTCTCCCAAGCACTTTGTGACCTTCCCACACCCCCTTCCAGTAAAGCTCTTCCAGTCGGCTTCCCACCTCTCCTCATTCCTTTTCTCTTAGAATGTACAAGACATGTAGATATCTGGGTGGGAGAGGGGGCCCTTGGGTGCCCTCCCAGAATTTCCAGTGGCTCCCAGTGGAGGAACTGGGTTGGGGGCAGTGGTAAGCCATACTATCCCGAGAGGCCAGGGGAGCAGGCAGGGAGGGGATCTCCATTTGGAGTGTGGAGAATGTTCGATGAGGAGGAGAATGCTGCAGTCGGAGACCGCGCTGCATCCTAATCAGCGCTGCGGAGGCTGCACCGCGGGCCGTCAATCTTCCACACAAAGGGCCGCCCGCCCCCTTCCCTCTCCAAGCCCTCCGCGCCAGCGCCCCCCCAACTCCATCCCCAACACTGCGGGGCAGGAAAAGAGGCAGAGAAGGGGGGAGACGACGGACACACAGACAGGGACAGAAAGACCCAGTAAATTGAAGCCAAGATGGACAGAGTGGGACCCATAAGGCAGAGTGGGTCCCAGCACTCTGGAGATGAAGAGAGACGGACAGAGGGAACAGAGACACTGCCGAGTGGAAAGGGAAAGACAGAGGAGAGACAGACCTAGAGACAGGACAGAGCCAAGACAGAGGAGCATCCAGAGAGCAGACAGAAAGATCGAAGACTCACACAAGGCCAGAGCCACCCAGAAACCAGCCATAGCAGAGCAGCCACGGACACAGAGGCATGAGAAGGTCCCAGGCCCAGGGAGAAACTGAAAGCCATGTACCCTGAGCCAAAGGCACACTGACCCAGGGCCAGGACCAGGGCCAGGGCTAGGGCCGATAATATACCAGAATGTATCAGTAGACTGAGAGAAGCAGAGAAGGCGAGGGAGAAGATGGGTTTCCAAGGAGAAAGGAAATGAGAGGGATGGTGGGGAGGCAGTAAGAAGGGTCAGGTAGAGGTTGCAGGGGGTGAGATGGGGATTCTGGGTTGAGGACTCTGCTGGCCTTCCAGGGCCTGGGACTCAGGTGGGCGGGGAGGCCTATATGTGTGAGTGTGTATGGGTGTGTGTGTGTTGTGTGTGTGTATGAGCAGGAACCTGGCAATTCCAAGCTCTTCAAAATGCCAGAGTTGTCTGGTGCTGAACCAGACAGCCACACTCCCTCCCTCTGCATGGACAGATTGGAGCAGTTATGGTGGGGTGTGGGGGAGATAACAGAAGAAAGATGGAAGTTAGAGAAAGAGTGAGAAAGAAAAAGAATGGCAGAGCCCCAGCAGAGATCAAAGGGAGAGAAAATGATATTGAAAAAGGGAGTAGAGAAATTGGCAGAGGACAGTCAGAGAAAGACAGAGGTGGAGAAAGAAATATGATGGAGGCAAGAAGTGTGTGTGTGTGTGTGTATATATATATATGTGTGTATATATATATATGTGTGTATATATATATATATATATATATATATATATATAAAAGACAGGGAGCAGAGAGTGCCTCTAACTGCAGGAGGGCGAGAGGGGCACGGAGAGAGAGGGGGCTGTTGAGAGGGAGGCAGACCAAGGGGAAATGGGGAGGGAAGGCAGGCAGGGCACCTATCTACCTGGAGATGCTGGGCTGGAATCAACCCAGCATCATGTTTACCTGATGAAACAACCCTGCAGTGAGTTGGGGAGGCAATCAATGAGTTTTTCTTTCTTTCTTTTTTTTTAGGGTGACCTTGTCATTTTCTTTAAGTACAAAGAACCTATTCCAATGCGTGCTATCTCCTTTAACATAGCAGGTTTCAGCAGCTGCTGCAGGTGCCTGGGTCATTCCTGGCAATTTCTCTTTGGGGATCACCTTTAGAGCCTGCAGTATAGCTCTGAGCATCTGCACCAGAGGTAAATTTGTATCCTTTAGGGGTAGATCTAATTTTTGAAAACAGCCTAAGTGTTAGGAATCAAGGCAGGAGAATGAGGTGAGGACCCAGCTGGGGAGCAGTATTTCCAGTTAAAAAGAAGGTGAAAATGGGAAGACATAGAGGAGGGTGTGCCCTCCTCCAAAGTGGCTCTGAAAGGCCATCCTGAAGGGGAACCTTGCAAGATATGACAGAAGGAGATCTTCCAGTGGCTGCTTGAGGGCCAGTTTCATTTTTCTGTCTGTTTATTAAAACTGGGCAGTAATGTTCCCAGGAGCATTCACAACCTGGCATTGGAGGGATGAGGCCTGGCATCTGATGATCTTGGGCACAGTGGTGCTGGCCTTGGGGATCTTACAGTCATCCTCCCTGCCAACATTATGTTTATAGGTGCAAAGTTACCCCGTTGACATTCACCACAGCAGAGATCAACAAGTGCAAATGACTAGGGCAAATTCAGAATCCAAGCCAGTTAGTTCATCAGGGAAGGCTGCTAGGAGTGGGGGAGTTAGAGAGGTGTGCAAAGAGAAACCCAATAGGGCATGCAATAGATTAGGAGAAGAGCAGGAGTACCTCTGGCTGATGGTGCTGAGGCAGGTGAGCAAACCACAAATGAGGCTGTGGACAGCTTTGCTAGCCTGGAGCAACGAGCTGGATTCAGGAACCAGCATGAAGGGGAATGGAAGGGGGCAGGTTTTGAAGTCAGGCTGGGTGATCTCAATTTGCTGAGAGAAACTGGGGCCCAATGGGGATGCACTAACGTGTCAGGTAGAGTGTGTGTGTGTGTGTGTGCGCACTCACACTTGTCTGGATAGGTGTGTACTTAAGTTTGCATGTTTTTTTCTGTGTGCGTGTGTAGGGGCATATACATCCAGGTGGCTTTGTGCCATGTGGCTTTGTACCCCAGGCTCTTGTCTATCCATCTGTGTGACTGGCATGTGGCTATGCCTGAATGTGTTTGTTCATTTGTGTGTTTCCATGTGGTCATGTGCGAATGGTATCTCAGTTGCTTTTTGTGTATTTTACTTGGCTACGTGTGGCGAAGGGCAGCGTGTGTGTTTTGCGCGCGCGCGTGTGTGTGTGTGTGCTCGTGTCTGCAGGAGGAGTGGGGCCGGCAGGGAACCCTGGCTACCCAAGCATTGCCGTCTGTCTCTCTCCCTCCACTGGCTCCATCTGCCGTCGCTGAGGTCGTGACAAGGAGGCAAACAGCAAAACGGCAAACAGCAAAACGGCAAACAGCTACGGCGGGAGAAACAAGAACATTGTAAGCCCCGCGCAGACAGTCCCTGCGGAGGAGAAAGGCACATGAACAGCCAAAGGGACGGACACTCACACACACACACACACACACACACGCACACACTCACTCCTGCGCACACAGGCTGCTCCGCGGACACGCTTCACGGAGCAGGTGTGCCCACGGGCAATACCCTCCTGGCCCACAGGCCTCCGCACGCACAGGACACACACACACACTCGCTCCTGGCCTCCCTCCCGCCGCCCCTCCTCTGAGCCCTGCGGCCCGGCCTTCCGCACCTCCCAACGCCTGCAGGGGTTGGGGGCGCTGGGGCTCGGGGCGCTCACTCGGACCTCGGAGCCAATCGCCAGATATCTAATGGCTCCTTTGGCCGTGGAAAGGGGTGTGCGTGGGTGTCCTCTCGTTCACTCTTTCCCCAGCCCCGTCGCCTCCCACCCCCCTTCCGGCCCGCGGCAGTTTCCGAAATCGCCCGGTGGCCGCGAATTCATTAGTGGGGGGCGGATGTAAACGCAGCGCGGTGGAACGTTTTAATTAGGCCTGAACAATAAACAAGCTAAACGAGGCGCGCAGGACTCCCTGGCGGGCCCTCAGCCTCCTCCGCGCGGCGCGGACTCATTACGGCTGCAGCCAATTTCATGCCAGCGCCGAGCACTGGCTGGGCCGGGAGTGGGGTCGGGGGTGCGTGCGGGTGCGATCCGGGCCTGCAGGGTGCGGAGCGGGGGCGTCCCGGGGCGAGGGCAGCGGGCCGGTGCCTGCCCGCCCGCCCGCCCGGGGCCGCGGCTCCCGCATTTCTGCACCATCCACCTGCCTTTTTCAGTGTCCTTGAGATGACGCTCCCTCCCCACACCAGAGCGGCCGGCTGGAGCGTCTAGCTTGCTTTTTAGGGTCTCTCTCCCGCCTCTTTTCCTCCCCCGCTCCCTCTCTCCTTGCGGCTGACTCCAGCTCCCCCTCGGTGCCCGTAACCCTCCTTTCCTCTTTTTGCCGCAGTCTCCGTCTCTCTTCCACAGGGTCTCTCCCTCCCCCTCTCCCCGTGGTTGTCAGAATTTCTCCTGGACTTTCTCCGCCCCGCACCGGCCGCCCCGGATGCCGAGCGTGGTAGACTCTGCAGCCGGGCTCCTCGCTGCCCGCCGGCGCTGCCTACACCCCCTTGGGCTCCCCTCCAAGGTCCCCTCCGCTCGCCCCTCTCTGCCCGCTGCCGCCGCCGCCTTCCAGGCCTCTCCCCACCCTCTGTCTCTTTCTGCCTGGGTTCTTCCTTTGGGCCGTCTACCCTCGGGTTTCAGGTTGGGCATTGCTCCCGCACCCTACTAATAGGGGCTCTTCTGGACCGATCCAACCAGCGAAGTCGAATTTGGCTCGTGTCCTTCTCTCCCTTTTTTGCGAAGCTGCAGACACTGCTTGCTGGCCCTCCAGCTCTGCCAGGACTTCCCTGGTTCCAGGTGGCGGTGGGTCTGTGGCTAAGTTTGAATCCCAGCCCTGGGCCTCACCATGTGAGTCTTAATCTGGGCTTGCTCAGCTGTAAAATGTAGGAAATAATTTTAGGTGCTTCATGTTGTGGGAATTAGCGCTGTGATAACGAATGTAACATGCTTGGCACATGGGACTTAGTCTATTAGCTCTTCCCTTCTGCCTTTCCTCAATCTGCTCCTCTCCCTAGCCTGGAGCTTTCTTAAAGGGTTTTGAGGAGAGAAAAACCAAAGTCACAGACTTTATAGGCCCCCAAAAATTGAATATCAGAAATTGTAAATGGTTCAACCTAACAAATGCACTAGGCTCTGATTGCAAGAAGTGCTGCTGAGTGTGTACAAGAAGGGAGGACCGGGCTTGGACTGAACTGCAGAACAAAGGAAACCATGTGGACTGGCACACTGGACTGAGCAAATTAAAACCTAAGGGACACGTCAACCCGCATTAGTCCTGCCTCAGCAGTATGGCTGCCCTCTTAGGGCTGCAGAGTCATGGGACTGTGTCCTCTTGGGGGCTGCAGTGGATCTAGGAGTCCAGCTCCCCCAAGACTCCTGCACCAAGGCAGGAACCAGACTCCTAGAACCTCATACCATCATACTTCTCTCCCATCTATACATCTCACACACACACACACACAGACACACACACACACACACACACACAGACACACACATCCTTTGAGATTTTTAAAGGAAAATTACAAAGTGTGGGCCTGGAATTCTCTCTCTGCTTCAGTTTCTTTCCCTAGTTCCCTCCTGACTCCTAAGAAGCAGAATCAGCGAGTCGCACACCTTCCCCTGTGTGTGCTGCCCATTGTGTTGGGCACTGAGGGGTGATCCAGAGGGAGGAGCACAAATCCTGCCCTGCTGGAACTCCTAGGCTCATGGTAAGATGAGGCTGGTCGTCAAGACCAACCAAGAGGCACGGAGCTCTGGGCACGCCCTCAACAAAGGCTTATCAGTTGAGTTGGTCAGGAGCAGCTGGAACAAGTCCTGTGACTCTGGCACTGGGGAGACCAGGAATGACCAAACAAGAAAGGGTGGAGGAAGATCTGAAGGAAGTCTAGGAGGGTTCCTAGAGGATAGGGAGAATGGTATTCATTTAGTTAGCAGGGAGCAGCAAAACTGAAAGAAGAGAACTAGCAAGTTAGAGCTCTCAGTGAAGTGCATTATCTTGGGGTAAGGGATGGCTAATGTGAACCTTGGAGGCAGATGGGGAAGGAATGCATAGGGGTGTGTGTGTGTGTGTGTGTGTGTATGTGTGTGTGTCTGTGTGTTGGGGCATGTGTACTGAGGAGACCGAGGCAGGGAGGATGCAGGGCTTGGGAGGGCAGGTTTGCTGGGCTGCAGCAGAGAGCCTGGGCTGAGATGTTCTTGAAGACACCTGGGATAGGATAGCAGTGGTGGTAGAGGTATAGGACAGCAACGTAAAATGTCCTGCTGTTGTAGCTCTACCGTGACCCTGGGCTGGGTAGGCAAGAAGCTAGGAAGCCAGGCTGACTTCCTGGGCCCTGATATGTCCTCGTGGGGCGTGAAGATGAATAAGTCTGTATTTCATGGGCTAGTGAACCATGGCTAGGTGGAGACAGCTGCTCAGGCTATGAAATGTGGGGAGAGGCCTCCAGAGGTCCCCAAACACAAAGAGGGAGGAGATAGAGGTGGGGATGGGGATGGATAATGGGAAGATGGAAGGCTTGAGACCTCTTTCCTGGCTATCTCCTTTACTCACTCCTTTCATGGATTGAATTATTCATTTTAAAGCTAAAAAATCTTCAATAAGTTATCTAGTCTAGACTTTCACCTTCAAAGCGTTCGATATTACTTCCCCATTTCACAGATGAGGCTACACAAGTTAACCAACTTGATCGAGATCTCCCAGGCAGAACAGGTTGAAAAGGGCATGAGGAAGAAGGTCTTTTGCCCTGGGTAGGGGAGATGGGGGTTAATCTCTCTCTATGCAATCAGGCTGTAAAATTGGCTGCTTCCCGGAACAGAAACGGCAGGAGGTGGCATCAGAAAGCAGCAACTTGATTCCTGGCTACTTACCAGTTCCGTGACCTGAGGCAAGTTACTTAACCTCTCTGTGTCTTTATTTTATTATCTATAAAATGACAACACTAATACTTGCTCCCGGGGCTTGTTACTGAGAATTAAATGAGATTTATGCAAAAAGAACTGTGTACAGTTGAATCTCAGTTTATTAGGCTTTAAAAATCATCCTTCTCTTTGATATCATCCCAGCTTATTCTCTTCATACCTGCTAGGGACATCAGTCTTCCTCCTCCCAACCCCTTTGCACTCTCTCCAGCCTCTCAACCTGGCATTTACTTCCCTCTGATCTTGCTTCATACTTTCAATCTCTGTTTTCACTCTCCTGTGCATGTTTCAGCACTAAAAGGATCTGTTTACACTCTACTGATTTATATGCTGAATTTTTTTTCTCTGCTTCGGTTTCTTGTCTTTTGTGTCTTCCTTCTCACATCCCAGAGAGCAAGACCCTGTCCTCTCCTGCCTTTGCACTCCTTCCCTCTCTCCAGGACTGGGTTCATAGGGTGCGTCCAAATAATGGACACGAGGTGCGGAGAGGTTAAGATAAAACAGGAGAGGGAGGGCTTGGAGAGAAGCCACCAAGCTGCATGCAGGGCTCTTAACCACATGCTATGCGATCCTTGAGCAGGGCATTTGCCAAGATCTGGAGAGGGAAACAGTCATCTTCCTTCTGGAGTGAAGGGTGGGACGGGAGTTATTTTCCTTATGTTTAGAGAGGCTATTTTGTCCCACGATGTGGGACACATCACCTGGAGGCCAATCCCCTAGAAAAAGAATAGCAGTTGAGAGACGGCTTTCCTTTTCCTGTTTGGGGTATGTGTGTGTGTGTGTGTGTGTGTGTGTGTGTGTGTGTGGTAGGAAATGTATTGTTGGAGATTCTATATCATTTCATTTTCCCTAGCATTTACCAACCCTAACTCAAAGGAAATCCTTTCTAAAGTCTATTCTACATTTCTTTTGCTGACAGTAAGCCCACCTCTTTAGTGGAGGTATTATCTAAAGTCCAGGATCTGGTTCAATGTCTTTTGTAAAAGATGTGTGTATGTCGGGGAGGGCAAAGTAAAAGATGGAACTTGAAGAAATGGAATGACCCAGCTCCTGGCTTTAATTACACGTAAGCCCTGAACATTCTGAACTTTATTAACCTCTTAAGTGTCCACAGGGGTGGGATGGACCTGGTGGGTTTTGCTCCCTGGTCCTCTCTGCAGGGCGTCTCTGGAGGGTCCCCTCTCTACGCTCTTTGCCCATCCCAGCTTTTGGCTGCACACCATTTCTCCTGGCCTCAGGTGGCGCTATAAATCACCTCTCCCAGAAAGGAGGCTACCACCTACCTATCCAGTCCATGTCTCACCAGCTGTCTTCATCTTGCCCAAGATCCTCTGGTTCTTTCTTCTCTGCAAATCCCATATGCTTTCCCCAGCACCAGTTTTTTGGATAACCTGATTAGCTGTTTTGGAGAGAGGGGCTCTTTTTGCAGGGACCCCTTTCTCCTCCTAAGTGTCTTACTAATTACAAACAGAGAAAGCCTGGTCTGTGAAGTTAGCCTGCCCCCAGCTCCCTGGCTTGGTGGAGGGAGCCAGGAGCTAGGGGATTTAAAGTGCAATTTCCTGTGGCCTTTTCATTTCCTGCTGGGGGTTGTGGAGAGCAATAAGCAAGGTGGGTGGCAAGGGCCAGAAGGACCGGCCAGGTGGGGGATGGGCTGGGGGAGCCTTCCCTCCATGTACTCTTCTACCATCCCCTTTTCTGGCTCTCGAGGTGAGTTCTTTGGGGATGAAGCACCTGATAAATGAGGACCTGGAACTCCTTACAATCTCCCTCTTACCTCCCCAAAGTAAGAGAACGGAGTAGAGAGGAGTGGGAAAAGATCCGATTATTGTAATAATAGATGATACCACAGGAAGGAACCTTGGAAATCAGTTGGATCCCTTGAGGTTTTATTTTATTTTAAATAGAGATGGGGGTCTTGCTATGTTGCCCAGGCTAGGCCTTGAAATCCTGGGCTCAGGCGATCCTCCTGCCTCAGCCTCCCAAAGTGCTGGGATCACAGACGTGAGCCACTGCACTTGGCCTCTTTCAGGTTTCAGATGAGGAAATGGAGGCCTTGGAGAGGGCAGGTAACCTGCTCAAGGTTATGTATGTAAGTGGTGAGCTGGTGTGGCTGGGATTTAGCTAACTCTCATGATTCACTGTTTAGTGCTCTTTCCTCAGTCAGAGTCAGAGTGGGCTGTGGGTCAGTGATGTGTGTGTGTGTGTGTGTGTGTGTGTACTGGGGAGGGGGAATGAGATGGGAGGAAGTGGGGTAGGGAGCAGGGGATCTGGGGAGGTACCTGGATAGCAGAGGACTCCGGGTCCTGAAATGTTCACTCTTTGGTAGGTCCTGTGGAAGAGCGCAGGCAAGTCCTGACTTAGGGAAGCTTTTGTGAGCTGGCTCAGGAAACAGATGTGTGGATAAAAAGGAGGGGAGAGGGAGGAACTGTGGCCCTTGGAAACTATTAGCCCCACATCTCTTCTTCCCCTCTCCACAGTCAGAGGTGGATGAGGTGGGGGAGGGGGCATGGCAGAGGACAAAGGAGCCAATTATTGAGTGAGTGGATTAATTGATTAATTGTCCAGAAGCTTCCAGTGCTCCCCAACAATGACATCCCCTCCCCCGACCCCAGTCAGGCATGGCCTCGGTTGGCCTGGATTATTAATTAGCGCTTGAAGTCATTTAACGATGATTTCATTATCGACGTGCTGTCTGTCTCGGGCTCAGCCCGGTTGCCAGGGCGACTCTGATCGATTGCCTTCCGGTCTTCTTGGCTTGGCCGGCTGCTTCCTTTCTGGAGCCTGGCTGTTGGCGAGCACTCCCTAGCGGCCCCCTCTGGTATTGCAGAGCTTCCCGGTTGCAGGCTTGAGAGACTCAGGCGAGGAACAGAGAGCTACAGCTGCCTTGGGGGTCTTTCAGCTACTGACTGACCTAGCTGTTGCCTGGGAACCGGCTTTTCTCCTTTTCTCCTAGGTTGTGAAGTCCTTCTGATTCTGTCCCCTGGCCTTCTACCCATACCCCTTTGGGATGGGTGTAGGAATAGGTAGGGACCTCAGTTGTTTCCTCGCAGCCTTTCAATTTACCTCTGGGAGGCCCAGATAAGCTGTGATAAAGTTATTCCTGCTGCTAAGGAGACTCCTTAGGCTCTGGCTATCCTGGGACATCTGGCCTCTTGGACCTTGCATGAGGCTGGCAGGGAAGGAGTGGATGTGGGGATAATTTCTCCTTAGATTGCCTGAGTTAATGTTCTTAGGGTCTTCCCCGGCCCTGAGAGGAGCTGGGGGAGCTGGTCTTTGCAGAGCTCAGCTACTTCCTCAGCCTCAAGAAAGCCTGGGGAAAAAAGGCAGGGTCCAGGTTGTCATGCTAAGTCTTAGGTCTTCAGAAACTTGGCTGGTTACTCTATCTCTGGTCCCTGAAAACCTAGATTCATGCACATTCAGTGGTCTCAGGATCTCTACTCTACGCCTCAGTTTCTGCTTTCATGGGTTTCATGTATATATTTGTGGGGTCTGTTAGTAGAGAGTTGCTTGAAGGCATCGGTCATGGCTTCTCAGTAGGTGTCTAAATTGTTGACCCCAAAGTAATTGGGCGTCACTGGTGTCTTATCTCCCTTATCCTTTGCATGCTGCTAATTTTATTCTCAAATGCAGATCTCTCCTCAGTCCTTACCTCTCTTTACTCCTCTCCCCTTGACCCCTGACCAAAGACTGTCCCTAGCACCCTCCCCAGAACGTGCCTCCCTTGCCTGCCTTCCTCTATTTCTCCTCCTCCTCTGCCCCACTTCCCCTTCTACTGGTTGTGCCAGGCTGCGTTAGCTCTGAAAAATTAAGAGCTGGGCTTCAGGCCTCTCTGGACTGCAGCATTTTGGGACACAGGGAGGCAGGTTGGGTTGTCATGTCCATGTAGGGGTCTCTGCGAGCCCCCCAGGTTGGCTCTGGGAGA
Source organism: Pan paniscus (assembly GCF_029289425.2). Lineage (NCBI taxonomy): Eukaryota > Metazoa > Chordata > Mammalia > Primates > Hominidae > Pan > Pan paniscus. The sequence goes on along the minus strand of NC_073259.2, from coordinate 40,427,533 downwards.
GAGCCTCAGCATATCAGCTTTCTGAGCACATCCACCACCGAGCAGCACCTGAGAGGGGAAGCGGCTCAGCAGCGAGCTGAGTGAGATTGAAGAGGATCATAAAGAAAATATATATCCCCTTCCCTGGCCTCACTCCCTCCTCCTGCTCCACACTTGCCTCCTTCTCTCTCTTTGTCTCACCCCCTCCCCCCTTTTCACTGCAACCCTGTTTTCTTTGTTCCTTCTTTGCCTCCGTCACCCTCATCTCCGTCAGGCAGGTCTGTCTGTCTGTCTGTCGGCCATTCTGTCTATCTCCTTGACTCCACATATTTTTTGGTCTGAGTTTTTCTAGGACTGTGTCCGCCATCAGCCTTTCTCTCTCCCTCCCTGCTTCCCTCCCTCAGTCTCAGAGGGTCTCTCATACCATCATGTCTTTATGAGTTTCACTGTGTGTGCCTTTTAGTCTCTCCATCCACCTCCCCTCCCATCTGTCTCGTTTGGCTGTCTCCCCATCGCTCTTCGCATCTCTCTTCCCATCTCTTGCCCTCCCTTCCATCTCTCCTTTTTGCTTTTCTTCTCCCTGTCTCTTTCAGCATCTTCTCCTCTCTCTGGCTCACACCCCTGCCTGCCTCTCATCCTCCCCACTCCCACCCCTCAAGGTTCAGATACTTCATGTGAAATCACCTGGATGGGCTCCAACTGTCAGGGTCCCCCATTCTGTACCCCCTTCTCCCAGGGAGATTTACAGCCCCAACTCGGCATCTTCTGCATTCCCCCCCAGCCCTGGGCCAGTTCTTTTCATTACCTGGTGATTATCTGGGGGCCCTGGCATTTCCCCCAGCCTCCCACCCTCTACCCAGCAGGCAGTGAACAGCACAGGGAGAAAGGAGAAGGGATTGCTCTTGGGACAAGAGAGGCAAGGACATGGAGACCCTCCCCCTGTGCCGCCCTTCTTTCCCTCAAGCAGATGCACATCTGGGAAAATCCCAGCTTGAGGCAGGGGAAGACAGCTTAGGACTGTTGGAGCAGACATAAATCAAGCACCCAGATGCCCCTCCCCTACTGTTCTGTCATTAGAGCCATCCTTCCAATTCCTGCCTGTCTCCTTTGCCTCTAGGCATCCTGGCTCTGTAGTCTTGACTGGGGCCACTCATCCACTACCCAGCGTAGTGCCAGGCACAAAGGAGGTGCTCAGTTAATGCCCTTGGTCCATGTCTAATAGAGAAGCACTATCGCAAAGTCAATGTGATGTTTAGGTTTTTCTCAGTTGGCAATTCTTTCTGAGATCTGGAGCAATTCTCTCTGCTTTAACTCCAATATTATGTCTTAGTATATAATTAGTATAGACTCTGCTTCCAGAGTCTTGCCTCTACCCTTCTCCTCCCCTCTCTCGCCTCCACCCCGGTCTTTCTTTCATCTCATTTAGGGTGTAGAGGATTAGCAGCCCTATTGAGTCAAGGCAGCAGTACTCCTTTCCCTTGAGACCAGTGGCTTCTTGAGCTGATCACTTGTCCATTCAGCCCTTAGTCTCTATGCCGACTCCACCTATTCCGTCCCTGGGAGTCCAGTCTCGTCTGTTTGAAGATTGACATCAGGGAAGGAGGAGATACCTTCCTTTGGTCACCTGTTTCAGGGTCTTGGAAGCCCTACTGTTTGAATATCTCCATTCCAGAGAGCAGGAAACTCTGTAGGCAGGGACTATATCTTTTTCATCTTTATTTCCTCCATCACAATAATCAATGAGTAGTCAGTTAACATATGCTGTGAATGCTGAATGACTGTCTTAGGAGGTCTCCCACAGTGAAGCCTAAACCAGCTCCCTTTTAATTTTATCTCTGGGGTGAGGGACAATGTGGGTAGGGGGGTGAGAATTGGGGGATGATGGTAGAGGAACCCAGTAGGGGTGTTTCGAGAGAGGTTGGGGGCCTGGTGTGTCTATCCTTGTTGAAAGGGCTCCTGAGTGGAGGTTCTTTATCTGGACCTGGGACTGACTCTCATATTTTATTTTATCTTTTTTTTTTTTTTGAGACAGAATCTCCCTCTGTCGCCCAGGCTGGAGTGCAGTGGCGCAATCTCAGCTCACTGCAACCTCCGCCTCCCAGGTTCAAGCGACTCTCATGCCTCAGCCTCCCCAGTAGCTGGGATTACAGGCATAATCCACACCTGGATAATTTTTGTATTTTTAGTAGAGACTAAGTTTTGCCATGTTGGCCAGGCTGGTCTCGAACTCCTGGCTTCAAGTGATTCCCCCACCTCGGCCTCGCAAAGTGCTGGGATTATAGGTGTGAGCCACCATACCCGGCCCCGATCCCCGTATTTTCACAGGCAAGGCACCAACCCCTTCCCAGCCTCTCCTTCAACCAGTCAGGGCCTCTTCCATATCCAGTACTCCCTTGGCACACATGCTTACTTCAAAATCCATTTCCTGGCCAGGCGCGGTAACTAACTAATGCCTGTAATCCCAGCACTTTGGGAGGCTGAGGCGGGTGGATCACCTGAGGTCAGGAGTTCAAGACCAGCCTGGCCAACATGGAGAAACCCCGTCTGTACTAAAGATACAAAAATTAGTTGGGTGTGGTGGCTCACGCCTGTAGTCCCAGCTACTCGGTAGGCAGAGGCAGGAGAATCGGGTGAACCTAGGAGGCGGAGGTTGCAGTAAGCCGAGATTGTGACATTGCACTCCAGCCTGGGTGACAGAGCGAGACTCCATCTTAAAAAAAAAAAAAAATCCATTTCCTGTTGCCCGGTCTCCAACCAAGTTCCATTTAAGCCTCCACTCCACTGTCTCTCCGAACTGGGTGCCCCTGCTTCTCCCATTGCCTACCTCCAGCTTTCTTCCTGGATTCTGGGCTATGCCACCTCCCTCACACTGTTCCTCCCCTTTCCTAAACCCCCTTCAAAAGTTCCACTACTTCCAGCCTCCTTGGGGTCCCACTTCCTGCCCTCTCCCCCAACCAGAAAAAGACCATGGATAAGTGATTCCTCATGGTTATGGGGTTGGTAAAATAACTGAGATAGCCAGGGAGGAAGAAGGCTGAGCAGACTGGGTCTGGAGTGGTGCCAGTGTAGAACCCCTGAGGGCTTTGAGCAGAGAGCATTCCATGGTGCCAGGGCAGAGCTCTGGATTGAGGAGTGCAGACCAGAGGCCTTGTGGGCCTGAGGAGGGTGGGTAAGTTTGCTGGGGGTGGAGTGATTTGGGGGCTACATTCCATTCTACTCCAAGCCGGAAAACTTCAGTAGAGCTGGTCCTAGGAACTTGTAAGCTAGGGGAGGTTATTTCCTAGCCTTCCTCCTCCAGCATCCTTCCCTCCTTTTTGCATGCCCCCATTCCTGGCTTTCCCTTCTGGCCTGGTTTATTTATTTAGGGCTTGCTTTATTTATCTTTATCTTTCCCACAGGGTCCAGCACATTAGTATGTGCACAGACATGTTGTTTGAATGAATGAAGATTTTCCCACCTGGGTCTGCTGCCTCCTTCATGTTTTACCACCTGGTGTCACTTCAGATTCTGAAACTATCTGTGGCTCATCTACTTAGGGAGGACACTGATGTGGACATTGCAGAATATCAGCTCCAGTTTGATAAGGTGGTGCACAATGGTGAGAGAGAGGACTTTGAGGGTTTTCTTCCTAGGTGCTCAAGTAGCTAAAAATAAATAAAATAATAAAATACAATAAAAAGCAGTGGTGGGAATTACAGATTAGCTATAGAAGGAAAGATTACAAAATTCCGTTGGGGTGTGGCTGCTAGTGGTCTTTAAAACACGGAAGGCAGCCTTGTCTCAGGTCCCAAGTATATTGCAAATGAGCCAGCACTAAATAAACCTTGAAACCTGATGGCTCCATCCTCTCTCTTGGAATCTATCAATTTTATATACATGATAGGCATATTTATTGATTGATAAAGGCTTAGCAGAGAAGCCTGAAATAGGACTGGCTTCCTTGGTCTCCAAGAGGCAGTTTCCTTCTATCACAAAACATGTTTAAAGCTCTTTAATTTTGAAGGTCCTTGGAGTCTTAAATTGTTCCCCACCTCCCACACACATACACTTTCGGCAATACCCTCAATACCAGAAACCCAGACAATACCTATCCATGTATGACACCTGAGTTATTGACTATATGTGGCAATTGTTTAATTCTGGGTTCACTTTCTCTTGCCGTCCAGTGCTCTTGGAAAACATCTCCATTATCAGTTAACATGTGAGTCTCCAGAAGGCAGACTCATTTCAATCTTAGTTTAAGCAAAATCATGTGGAAAACCCAATTTCCTTTAAAAAGTGTATTCCAAGTTAATAAAAATAATTTTTGATTATTTTTTTTGGTTTATCTTTGTCACTTTTTTTTTTTTGAGACAGGATCTCACTCTGTTGTTTGGGCTGGAGTGCAGTGGCTCACTGCAGCCTCTAACTCCTGGGCTTAAGCGATTTCTCTGCCTTAGCCTCCTGAGTAGCTGGGACCACAGATGTATGCCACCACGCCTGGCTAATTTTTTGGAGGGGTATTTTTGTAGCAATGGGGTCTTGCTATGTTGCCCAGGCTGGTCTTAAACTCCTGGCCTTAAGCAATCCTCCTGCCTTGACCTCTCAAAGTGCTAGGATTACAGGTGTGAGCCACTGTGTCTGGTCTTTTTTCTTTTATGATCACAGAAATCACAAGGCAGATGAGGGAATAGAAAGAACCAGGGAATGAGGATAAGGAATGTACCCTAAAAAGCATGCTGTCGGAGGCTTTTTGTGGTAGATTATGACATAATAAGCAAGAGTGAGGCAGGTGGGTTCTGGTTGGAGAAGTCATATTGATCTATATGGATAAAAACTCAGGACTTTGAGATATGATACAGCCTTCATTTAACTCAGATGACCTGATGTCTTTCCTACAACAAAATAAAACAAATTAACTTTCTAAGGGCGATGGTGGGGGTATGGAGCATCTGCCTAAGTCTATGAGAGGAATTCAGCAGAGCCTTGTAAGAGAGGATAGAGAGACAGCCAACCATTTACAGGGGAGGACAGAATGATACATTTGAAGGCATGAAGGAAGATAACCAGAGAGACAGCTGGCATTTCCTGTGCTACCTGGTGTGTAGCACATTATGGTGGGTGTTGGGAGGAGATACATGGAAGAAGGGGCCATTCACAATGACCATTCACAATGGCTAGTCTAAGAGTAGAGACAGGATATAGTGATAGATGGGACCCCTGGGTGGACTTCTACAGTCTATGCTTACAAGAAAATGAAGGGTTTTGGGAAAGAAACAGAACCAAGTTTGGTTAGCAAGCCTTCTTAGAAAAAATGAGTGTGGATCAGGGTTCATTGCAGACAAAGGCCATCCTATGTTTCAGTTGCAGATTGGAAAGTAAGGTGGACATGCAGATGGATTTCCTTTTACTATTTTCTTGTGAGGACTTTTCTGAGGAGTGCTGGGTTGATACGATGCTGGGTTGAGAAAAGGGGAGTAGAGAATCAAAGGGGAGGAAGGGAGAAAAGTAACTGATTTTTGCTGTTCAATGTATCACATCACTTTTTTTATTTTTTGAGGGGGAGTCTCGCTCTGTTGCCCAGGCTGGAGCACAATGGCACGATCTTGGCTCACTGCAACCTTGGCCTCCTGGGTTCAAGCGATTCTCTTGTCTCAGGTGATCCACCCACCTTGGCCTCCCAAAGTGCTGGGATTACAGGCGTGAGCCACCGCACCCAGCCACACATCGCTTTTTAAATCTCTTAATCTTTTTTCTTTTTTTTGTTTTTGAGACGGGGTCTTGCTCCGTCACCCAGGCTGGAGTGCCGTGGCTTGATCTCGGCTCACTGCAACCTCCGCCACCTGGGTTCAAGCGATTCTCCTGCCTCAGCCTCCCGAGTAGCTGGGACTACAGATGTGTGCCACCATACCTGGCTAATTTTTTGTGTTTTTGGTAGAGATAGGGTTTCACCGGGTTAGTCAGGATGGTCTCGATCTCCTGACCTCGTGATCCGCCCACCTCGGCCTCCCAAAGTGTTGGAATTACAGGCTTGAGCCACTGTGCCCAGCCTAAATCTCTAATCTTTTACACCTTCCCTGGCTTTTCCCAGTTCTCGTTGTGATTCTGTTTGGAAAATCTAATTCTGATTCATCCTGGTAGCCCATCTAGTTTCCGAAGAGCTCTAGAAGCAGAAGCCCAGGCTTTTCTGATTTGTCAAGTTGATAATCTTTTTTGGTGTGATAGAAATGTTAAGAATTTCCAAAATTGGATTCTGACTAAAACTAAACCTGTGAAAGTGTCAAATCTTGAATGAAGAGATCCGGATTTGACTCTGCCATCTCTGAAGTTGTCCCAGAGAGACTCAGAAAAGCCACCTTATTCACAACCATTCCGAAATGACACCAGATAATAGGAAGTATGCGTAGCCTCTAGAGAAGCTTTGGATGTCTGATTATTTACCCAAATCATAGCACAATGGTACTAGTGTAGTGTCTGCATGTAGCTGGGACTGCATAATATGGAGGGAAGAAAGCAAAAATGTTCTGGTCTGTATCTAGATGAATTTTGTCTACATCTGGATAGATTTTGTCTACATCATTTTGGTGTACACTTGGCCTGTAGTGGTTTGGTCTACATCAGAATGGGTTTTCTTGGAATTTGGCCTCTGCCCAGCTAGAATGAGATTTAAGAGTTGCAGTGCTGGGGTGGTAGGGTAGGTAGGTGAATTGGAGGAGGTGGCTGTGTTTCCCCTTGGTCTCCTGAGCAGTTTGGGGGCTGTCATAGTTTTCAAGTTCAATACTTGGTTGAGCTAGTAATATTTATTGCAGAATTATAATTTCTAGCCTAGTGTGTGAACATAAAACAGTTTCTACCCTAAGGAGTTTTTGTTTTAGATAGGGAGACAAAGTATTCTCTCAAGTATCATTCAGACAGAATTCAGGACACAGAAAGTTCACAGGTGTGGGAAGATGCCTGATAAGCAGTCAGTTTTGTGGGGTCATTCTCAGAAGACTCCTGGGAGATAAGCTTGGATATTTATTTTCTTTAGTATGAGCTAGATTTGGTTACCCTAGCTTTCTTTCCAACCTTTTAGGGAAGCCATCTCAGCTTTACTTCTCTTGCCCTACGGAGAAGTAACACACTCATTGGTACTGAAATTGTTTCTTTCTATTTTCCTTTTCAGCACAGACCAAGACTGAGAATTATTATTATTATATTTTGGTATTTAGATTTGTATTAGAATCTGTAGTAAACATTTAACTGGATAAGTATAGTTAAGCGAACTGGATTTACTGGTTCAAAGCATATGTAGAGTTTATTTATTTATTTATTTTTGTTTTTGATGGGAGGCATGGAAGGAAGGCCTAAGTGAGGTTTGATTTATTGGCTTATAGCAAAGCTTCTCACCACCATGAAGATGTAGACTGAACTGATGTTTCCCAGGGAAACCAAATCCCCATATGGAGCAATTACCCCCTCTTCCATGAAGATTTCTCAGACTGACCTGAGGTGCAGGGAAGATACTCCCTAATCTTGCCAACACTGGAAAATGAAGCCCTTCCCGCTCATATCGTCTGTCAACTATGATGTCATCTGGGATCTTGGCATGCCCTTGCCTCTGATATAAACACTTTTCTGTGTATTTCTGATTGAGGATTATACCTTTCAGTCCATGGTTTACATATCTTTTACTTATTTTGAGGAGTGGGGAAGTAGCCACAAAATCTCTTAAATGTAAGCTCCCAAAGAGGGAAATTCTTTATTTGCCACCATTTGTCTTGCATTGTGTGTGAGTGTGTGGTGATTTGGTGGTCGTTGTGGTGGTAATAATTTAGGGAAAAAAGACATTGCTTTTGCTCGAATTCCTTTGCAAAAGGAATCATTTCGGTGCTTGAATTTTCTAATTGGGAATTTGTCTTTGTATTCACTTACACTTAGTTGAAATCTGATTTTCAGTAGTTTGAATCCAGCCTTTGTCACTTAGAAACTTTCAGTGGTATCCACTTGAGGGAAACATCAAACCATATAGAGGTCATCCAATTTCTCACTGTAGACCCAATCCAAACTAAACAGAATGCATCTGTGAACTTATTTATAGACAGTACAGGACAAATGGTAGTAAACAGAGAAAATTCTCTTTCCTAGGAGCTTACAATATAAAAGTACTTCATGGACACTTCCCCATCCTCCCAAAACAAATGAAAATCCTGTTCTAAACAATATTCAACCATTTGATCATTGGAGCACCCCTCCTTTCTGCAGTCTAAGCTGAGATTTGTTTATTGCAGTTTGAGTATCACACCAGGTTGCCTAATGCCAAAGTATTAGGTGACTTATTTTCACAATTAACTAAAGCAATGAAAGTAATAAAACTGTATTGTTTGTCAATTTGGTCATTGGACTTCAAGGGGTTGACACTGGAGCCAATAGTAAGTGTCACAGATAACGTCCTTAGTCCCAGCCAGTTTGGGTTACTTCCTTTGCATTTTCACTTTGTGGTGTGGAAGAGACTTGGACCTGCATTCTTGTTTCATTATCTCTGACGTCACCACATTGGGCTGTAGATCATGGGGTGCTTCCTTGGCTGTGGCCAGTTAACTCTGTACCTCAGGCTTCAGCTGGGGAAGAAGAGGCAAGCTGAAAGTGTCATCAGGCAAGAGCTGTGCTACTTCGCTGCACCTAACCATCTACCACTGCTACCCTCTTCCCTAACCAGGCGTTCTCCCAGTGCAAAGTTCTAGGCCAGTGAGTTATGCCATTCTGTCCTAAAACCTCCTGTGCAAGAGACTCATATTCACTGCCAACCAATCCAAAGGAAGGGGGAGCAGAGGAGGTCAGTCTGATGGAGAAGGCTGGACACATAATCAAGGCACAGACACTGGCACTGCAGCAAGGAAAGAAGTTAGGAGCAAATGGACAGAACTCTGGACAGTAATGAGGGGACGAGAGCAGGCAAAGAGGGCATAGCGGAGAGGTCAGATATCTGTAGGTGTGGTTAGATATGCTTCCTGAAGGAGAGTCTTGTTGAACAGTTTGGAAAAAGGGTGTTCTAGGCAGAGAGGGACTGTCCATGTGATGGTTGAGGTGATGATAGCAAGATGTTTGTATATGGGGAAAGATTGGTCCTGTTCAAGCAAAGAGCCACAGAAAAGGTTAATAATAAGAGTAACAGTTAGGGGAACAATGAAAAGAAAGATCTGGAAATACAATCTTAAAAGTTTGGATTTAACAGAGAGCAGAAAACTGCAGGTCTGGTAGGGAAAAGGTGTAGGGTGTGTGTGTGTGTGTGTGTGTGTGTGTGTGTGTGTGTGTGTTGCTTTCAATCCTTGAAGAACGTGTCATTTTCCAGAAGGAGGGTAGAGGGCACTCACACTTCAGTTATCTGCTGCAATGCAGCAATCATGGTGAATGTGATTTAGGGCTGTAGCCTGCTTTAAAGAAGGGCAGCACTCTCTGTTGGTTGCTGGGGTGAATCTGAGTGAGATCTGTGAGGATCTCATTGTTTAGAGTTACCAATGTTAAAGGCCAGGAGGGTGGATCAGGGAGTATAGCGGGAGGCTGGGATGCAGTCTTTGCCAACTGTAGGAATCTACTAGATAGAGTTCTGGTGGGAAAAATGGCATGTCAGCTAGGTTGAATTCAGGCCTTGGAAAATGATCCACATATATCTGAAACCAGTGATTTCAGCTGGGATTCCTTAGGTTTAATCCAAATTTTCATGCAACGCCCCCGAATAAAATCAGGATCCTTTGAGGCTGCTTTGCCAATCCCCTTGTCTTTGGCCATATCTGGGGCTTTCTTCCCTTGGAAACTGAAATGGAAAAGTAATTTATCTTCTTCGTGGATTTTCCTATACTGATAGCATGTTGAGAAAACCCATTATTTCTTATCTCAAGTTCATATTCTTTAATAACCTTAAAAAAGAACGAGGCAATCTAAAAATAGAAAGGCTAAGAGATCAGTGTTGATGCCGGATATCCATTGGTCTTTATGATTATTTCCATGAATGATTAATAAATATTAGAAATGCTCTAGTTGTCATGAGCTCAGAGCTAGACATGGACATGGGGCACACTAATACCTGTTTTTGATATTCTGCTAAGTAAGGCCTCTGGGTGTCAAGAACAACCAAACCAGACCGAGCAACGTCACGTAGCTCAAGTCCTTCTCCCCAGTATCACCATGAATTGTTAGCTATGGAATGGGGTTAATCATATTTTAGAATGACTGACAAGCTGACATTTTTCTGGTACTGGGTTCTCCTGAGTTAAGAATCAGGGATTGCCATTCTCTGGCAAACATCCCCCCACAGTCTGCTTCTGATTGGCAGCCAAGTCTGGGGAGCAAATGGCCAAGTGAATTAGAAAGCTTAAAAGATGTTTTGTTAAACCATCCTCATTAAACTGGCACCGTCTGCCTTCCTACTCTCCTTTGTCCCAGTTGGGGCTGTTCTTCGTGGCAGATGTTTCCTAACGGTGTGTGCTGGTAGCATCTGGAATCCTTAGGTGACTGCTGAGGTTTGGGAAGGCCAAATCTGGAGGTATGTAGATTGTCAGGGAAATTGCAACCATTTTCCTGCCATTGGGCTACCATAAAAAAAAAATACCCGCTTCCCTTCCCACCACCCCATTTTCCTTTGGCCAGTGAAAATCAAGCTTTCATTTCCTTCTCTAGCACTTCCTAACCTGCACTGAAGATGGTTTTTTTCCTCTCAAGAATGAGGTAGTGAGTAGACAAGATTTGGAATATGATGAAAGAACAGTGTGATGGAAGAAGTCTCAGAGGGGTTACTTATGTTTGGCATCTAGAGATCTTTTATCCTGTATTTTCCACTAAAAATCAAGCAAAAGCCAATGGGTTAAAGTTGTGGGAGTAGGAATTATAATTAGATGTAAAATTGTGTCTATGAACTATTGGAATAGTTACAGGGATGCTTTGGAATCTCCTTTCTTGGCATCTAAAAAGATTGTCTGGAGACATTTTGGCACCTGATTGGATTAGAATTTTAGCAGGAAATGGTTAAGATGGAACTTTCAGATTTAATGATTTCTCTGCTTCCAGCTCTGGCCTATCAGTGTCTATGTGGGAGGAAAGAGAAGGCATTGGCAGGGGATGATCTGGGCATAAGGGTAAGAACTGGTTCAAATCCTCTTTTAATAGCCATGCCCTTAGACTCCTTGTTCTTTGTGGAGACTGGGTGCCACAGTAGGAAGAACATGGGCTTTGACTTCATGAAGAACCATGTTCAAATTCTAACTCTTCTTTTTACTGGCTATATGATCTTGAAAAAGTTATTTAACCTCTCTTCATCTTCAAGATCGAATAATAATACTTCTCTCATGGAGTAAATAGGGGTTAAATGAAATAGCATATGAACCTTGCTTGCAGCTCAACACATTCTGGTTTCTTTCACCCCTCTTTCCAAGTAACTCTAATTCTTGCACATAATTCTATCCCTGGCATGCCATTTGCCAGATATTTTGCTCTGTCTCCAGCCTCTGCACATCTTCCCCAATGCTTCTTAGCATTCAAGCCTAGAGCTCTGATTTATTAATTTGTGTTAGTCCCACAAAATGGCAATAACAGTATGTACTTTTTATAACCATACTAACATGAGTCAAGGTTGTGGTTTCTTTCCAGGCATTTTTACTTGCTGACAATTTTGGTTGTAAATCAAAGACAAAGGAGTTCTATCTTCCCACCCACCTCTCTGATCTAGAGTTCTTGATTCAGGGCTAGATCATCTGGATAGGATTTCCTTCCAATAAAAAAATAATGGCAAGTTTGTTTATAAAGATTATTCAGAGAAGAAAAATCCATAACCTTTACTGTTGGAATATTCTTGTTTTCCTCCCAACCTTTTAATTTGAAAAATATTAACCTACAGAAAAGTTGTAAAATAGTGTAATTAATACCCATTCATTTTTCACCAAGATTGACAAATTGCTAATATTTTGCCACATTTGTGTGCTCTCCCCTTCTCTCTCATATATACATATATGTGTATATATACACACATATGTAAAGCAGTGCCTATTCAAATTTTGCTAATTGTCCACTAATTTTTTTTTGAGACAGGGTCTCACTCTATTGCCCGGGCTGGAGTGCAAGTGGCATGATCACAGCTCACTGCAGCCTCTACCTCCTGGGCTCTGGTGAACCTCCTGCCACAGCCACCCAAGCAACTGGGACTACTGGCACATGCCACCATGCCAGACTAAATTTTTTTTTTTTAATAGAGGCAGGGTTTCACTATCTTGCCTAGGCTGGTCTCAGACTCCTGGGCTCAAGTGATCCGCCCTCCTCGGCCTCACAAAGTGCTAGGATTACAGGTGTGAGCCACTGCGCTAGCTGAATAATTTTTTTTATAGTGAAATGTTTCTACCTAGCCCTGATCCAATTCAAGTTTATGCACTGTATTTTGTTATCATGACTCTTTATTCTCCTTTAATCTGGAATCATTCCTTAGCCTGTTGTTCATAGCATTCACAGTTTTGAAGAGTACTGGTCAGTTGTTTTGTAGAAAGTCACTGGGTCTGAATTTGACGGATTATTTTCATCATTAGATTCAGATTAGGCGTTTCTGGCACTTTTGGATTAGATAAGAACATTTTTAAAGACAGTGCCACATAGACAGGGAACATGTCTTTCCCCTGCCTGTTGTGTTCTTAGCACCAAGCACAGCGACTGGCATAAAGTAGGTGCTTAATACTTATTGAATGAATGAATGAATGACCTAAAACTTTCACTGCCATGTAGGTCCATTATTTTTCTACCTGAAGAGAGAGAGAAGAGCAGCCTTCTCCTAAATCCTAGTTTCATTTTTATTATAAATCTTTGGGCTGAAAAGGGTAACCCAAGACTTCTTTAATGAGACCACCGAGAAGGGAATATGAGGGAGGGACTATGGCCTGAGGGAAGCCATGGAGTTTCTGTTTACCCGGGGCGAGTGGTGGTGGTGTTCATACTTGTAGAGACAGGAGGATGAACAAGGTGGTCCTCAGATGGAAAGAAAAATAACACAGAGAATCCTAGAGTACCTGGCCTATTTTCTTACTGAGAAAAATTTGTCATTTAGGTTTCCAGATTTGACCATACTTCCCTCTCCTAGCCCCCATTTGAATCCTAAGAATGCCATAGTGAAAATTGATTTCTGGCCCTCCTCCTCTCCCAGAGGGGACAACTCCATAATTCTCTCTTTCTCCACTCTCCACCCCCCTGCCCTCACCACACACAAGTGTGTATTTTCTAGCATTTATAAACGGTGGTCGGGAGGCCATTCTCTCCAGATTATTTATTGTTGAGAAAATCTATAACTCCTTGGACTTCTCATTTTGATGTAGAAGCTTTCATCCCTGTCGCCTGGGGGAAGTGAGGTTATGAGAGGTACTCTCTGCCTCTCAAAAATGTGTTTTCAGGCTTCCCTTTGGGGCCCTTTCTCTCCCTAGCTCTGATCATCTCAGACATTTCTGACAATCCTTGCTGAGGCATCCAGGGCTTGGGACTGAATTCATCTATTTAATTTTGCAAGGCTGGTGAGTGCCTGATTCGCATTGCTCCTGCCCCTTTTCTGAGAATCTACCTGCCTTTGTCTTTGCAGTCCTTAATTTCACCAGTTTCTGGGAAAAAGTATCCTTCATCTCCATATCAGCTCTTGGTTACCAAGAAAAATGGAGGAGATAATCCAAAATAGTGAATGAGACAAAGATTATTGTTTTTTTTAAGTGATTGAATCCTGGCTAAAGATAATCCATAAAGTGAACACCTGGATGAAAGTAATCCATCATGTTACTCTCCCATGGGTGGGTATATGGCATCTGGAGAGGGAGGCTGGTGGGAGAGGGCCTCAGCTTGTTTACCTCTCACTTTTTTGTCAGAACCATGAGATGTCTGTGGAGAATTCTGCAGAACCCATTTCTATGCTGTATTTTCAAACTCTGGAGGAGGCCTGTTCCATAGTTTGAGAACCAAATACTTAGTTCGGAGAACATGACAATCAGTAGCCAATATGCAAAACTGCCACTTCATCTAGGGTTTCCATGATACCCAGTGTGAGAGTCAAAGTCCTCACAGTGACTCTATGGCCCTCCATGAATGATCCGGCCTCCTGATTTCTCTCTGACCTCATCCCCGACTACTTCTTCCTATCTCACTCTGTGCCAGCCCAAGATGGTCAGGTGCCATTCCACACCCATCAGGATGGCTATTATTAAAAAAACAGAAAATAGCAAGTGTTGGCGAGAATGTGGAGAAATTGGAACCTTTGTGTACTGCTGGTTGGCAAGTAAAATGGTGCAGCCACCATGGAAAACAGTAAATTGGTGATTCCTAAAAAAGTAAACTTAGAATTACCATATGACCCAGAAATTCCACCTCTGGGAATATATCCAAAAGAAATGAAAGCAGGGACTCAGATTGATATATGTACACCCACGTTCATAATAACATTATTCACAATAGCCAAAAGGGAGAGGCAACCCAAGCATCTATTGATAGATAGACAAACAAACAGATAAACAAAATGTGGTATATACATAGAGTGAAATATTAGTCACTCTAAAAAAGGAAGATAATTCTAATACACGCTACAACACGGATACTCTTGAAGACGTTATGCTAAATAAAATAAGCCAGACACAAGCAGACAAATATTGTATGATTCTATTTATATGAGGTACCCAGAATAGTCAAAGTCATACAGACAGAAAGTAAAGTGGTGGTTTCTGAGGAATGGGAGCAGGAGGGAATGGGAATTTAATGTCTAATGGGCACAGAGTTTTAGTTGGGTAAGATGGCAAAGGTTTGGAGGTGGATGGTGACGATGATTGACCCTCATGTGAATGTATTTAATGCTGCATTTATTTATTTATGAGACGCAGTCTCACTCTGTTGCCCAGGCTGGAGTGCAGTGGCACGACTTGCCTCACTGCAACCTCTGCCTCCTGGGTTCAAGTAATTCTTCTGCCTCAGCCTCCCAAGTAGCCGGGACTACAGGTGCCTGCCACCACGCCCAGCTAATTTTTGTATTTTTAGTAAAGATGGGGTTTTACCATGTTGGCCAGGATGGTCTCAATCTCTTGACCTTGTGATCCACTTGCCTTGGCCTCCCAAAGTGCTGGGATTACAAGCGTGAGTCACTGCGCCCTGCCTTATATACTTTTATTTTTACTTTTTTAGAGACAAGGTCTTGCTCTGTCACCAGGCTGGAGAGCAGTGGCATGATCACATCTCACTGCAGACTTGACCTCCCAAGGCTCAGGTTATTCTCCCACTTCAGCCTCCTGAGTAGCTGGGATTACAGGCGCTTGCCACCACATCTGGCTAATTTTTCTATTTTTTGTAGAGATGAGGTTTTGCCATGTTTGCTGGTCTCGAACTCCTGGTCTCAGAAGATCTGCCCGCCTTGGCCTCCCAAAGTGCTGGGATTACAGGTGTGAGCCACCATGCCTGGCCTAACGCCACATTTAAAAACAGTTAAAATGGTAAATTTTATGTTATGTACATTTTACCACTATAAACAATGGCCAAAGTCTTTATATTTGCACTTCTCAGAGATCTGCACCATTGCTTTTTCCTGCACCTGCTCCTGGCTGCTGGTGAAGTGTCATCTCAGCAAGGCCTTCTTGGACCACTTGTTTTAAAATCTCAACTCCCATCCTGATCACATCCTAACCTTTACTTGCTTTACTTTACAGCACAAACCACAATCTAACACCATATATATTTTTTTTTTTTTTTTTTTTTTTTTGAGGTGGAGTCTTGCTCTGTCACCCAGGCTGGAGTGCAGTGGCATGATCTCGGCTCACTGCAAGCTCTGCCTCCTGGGTTCACGCCATTCTCCTACCTCAGCCTCCCGAGTAGCTGGGATTACAGGTGCCCGCCACCACACCCGGCTAATTTTTTTGTATTTTTAGTAGAGACAGGATTTCACCGTGTTAGCCAGGATGGTCTCGATCTCCTGACCTCGTGATCCACCCGCCTCAGCCTCCCAAAGTGCTGGGATTACAGGCGTGAGCCACTGCGCCCGGCCTAACACAATATGTATTCTTACTACTTGTTGTTGTTTGCTTCTTCTTGCTGGAATGTAAGTGACTTGAGTGGAGGGATTTTTTTGTGTGTGTTTTAATTGCTGTATCCCCAGTGCTGAATAGTTGAGGACCGGTAAATATTTGTTGAACGAATGAATGAGGGACCATGACTAGACATAGACTTCTAGAGAAGGCACACACAGAAAGAGAATATGAGAAGATTCTGTTTTTTATTTGGCCTTAACTAATTTCTTCTAGACCTTGGATATATAACTCAGACCCCGTGTTCATGATGGCTTTTATACAGTTTACCTTTTCTTACGTGTTTTGAACTGTTTGCATTTAGAGCTGTTGGTGCACTGCGTACGCCACGGTTATTATTATTTAAAGCGGTCACCTTGAACACAAAGCCTCTACTCTTGTATTTCTGATTGCCTCCAACCATAATTGCAGAGGTACTTGAGTCAGGGCTTTGGAAACTCTGGGAAAGCTTAGATATCCAGAAACCTTTACTTTTTTTTCTTTTCTTTTCTTTTTTTTTTTTTGAGACATTGGTTTGATAGGCTCCAGAGTTTTCATTCTCTGGAAATTTTAAGGAAGAGCAAACTTATATAATTTGGGATCAGGAAAGGAGTTGTATTTACAAGCAAAGAGATTGATATAATCTCTAGGAGATGTTGCATTTTAAAGTCCACTTCTTGGAAGTTTTGAGACCTGAAATAATTATGTAGCAGCTCCATAGCTTTCCTCTCGTGAACGTTTATCAAGTTTCTAGGAGAGCACTTTGTGTCCACACTCTATTTGAAGTTGTTCAGCAGGAGCCATGAGGCCAAACTTCCGGATTGGCAAGATTGTTAGCACCCAAGCACGGGAACCAGTGGAACTTACTTCCTTGGAAAAATGTTTTGAAAAGGAAAGGTCCTGAGTGAGGGTAGTGCCCTTCTTAGAGACAGAGGAATGAACACAATGACCTTCAGGATGAAGGAGAGTGGGTGGGGTTGGCTGGGAAAACAAGACAGCCTTCAATGTAGTGGGCAGATTGTTGGATTCGACATGAGTTCTTCTTGGCTACTTGGGATGGAACTTTTGTTTTGGAGTTTGGAAAGAGCTCAGAGAATGAGAGAAACACAGGGAGGAGGAGGGAAGGAAGGAGGGAGCCAGGAGCATGATGGAATTCATACAAGCTGGCTTCATGTTCTCTGGCCTTTCTCTGTATTTCTTTAAGCACCTCCCCTGGGCCAAGCACCGCCTTTGGGAGAGACTGTTTCCTAATTAAACTGAGATCCACAGGCCCAGGGCCCTTATTAGGAAATATCCTTAGGAAATGCTCTTTAAATAGAAGATTGTGCGTGTTCTAGTCTCCTGTTCCCACCTCTGTCTGGCCCTTCCTCTCTTTCAAAAAAAAAATCCCTATTTCTAGGCATCCCAAGACATAGTTGTTAATCAATACAGCTATGTGTTATTTTCTCTGTCCTAAGTGTCTCTTTTGGTTGCTCGGTACAATTGAGTAGATCCTTGTCCTGCGTAGCAAGGGTCGGTGGTGGGAGCATGGAATTCGGAAGGAACAGATACATAGATCATGGCCCTGCCCTCTGGAGGCTTTTAGATATAAAGGAATTTAAGGGACATACCCAGGACACCATCAGACAGAAAGGGAAAACTAATTTCGGCTGAGCATCAGGGTTAGCTGTCAGTGCTGATGAAATGGGAAGGAAGGTTGGAGACAGGGAAATCAGTCAGGATGGCATAGGGAAGGCTTCTAGAAGTGGGGGAAAGATTGTAGAATAGGACTGAAAAGAGCTAGAGGGCCAAGACCAGATAGAAAGGAGTGAGGAGGGCACCTCTTGGCCGCACCAGTAACTGATGCAGGCCAAACTTGCTGCATGCAGGTTAAGTCACAATGTGAGGAGCTGAGTTAGGAGTGAGGTAATAGGCTTGAGGGTAGAGGTGGGCATGATTAGGAAGGGGCTCTGACAGCTGGTTTGAAGAACCCAGACTGAATATAAACCATTAGAATAATTGCAGATTATTGCACAGGGAAAGATATTTCTGAGAATTGCATTCAAGGAAGATGTTTCTCTTTATTGTTAGACACTGGGCTGCAGTTAGGCTTTCTCAGGAGTCCCAATCATCTGTTTGCTTTTTCTTCTGTCAGTCTGGTTGTTTGTTTGTTTGTTTGTTCTGCATGCTTCTGTTTGAGTCATGGGTTATGACTATTTAATTCCCATATTTTGTTCTTTAAGCTGCTTCCCTTGTATCTTCATTCTTTTTATGTCCAGTTTTATCTTCAGCAAAAGTGGGAAGGGCCCAGGGACCACCCTGTGTGATAAAGTTGAGGGAATCAGAAGTGTCCTCTCACAACATTATCTCATGCAATTCCTTTGTGGAAGCTCAAGTGCACAGAACTGAGTTAATCACCAAGCCCTGTTCACAGCACACCGGCATCATCAGTTCATGTAAGGCCCGTTTTCGGTTCCTTCTATTTTTCCCTTTCACCCCTCACCTCTATTTCTCATTTCCTTTCCTTGTGGGAGCCATCTGCTTTCATGTATTTAGTTAGTGCTCTTCCAATCCAAACTCTATATGTTTATTTAGAGACATTCAGCCATTCACCAAATATAAAGTGCCTGCTATGTGTTGAACAGAGTTGCCGGTGCTGAGAAGTTGTAGGTGCACAGTTGTAGGTGTTCACAGCAGTGAACAAAACAATCAAAACCTGCATTTGTGTTGCTTACGTTCTAGTGGGGTGAGAGGATTGTGAACAAATAAATGAGTGGATACGTTAAATAGTGATAAGTGCTATGCAAACAAAAAATCAGGGCAGGGGATAAGTTGTATTGTGGGTGGTCAGGAGCAGATTGCCGCTTTCTTCAGGGTGATGTAAGAAAGCTTCACTGAAACGTGTGGTGCATCAAATGCACATTAAAGACCAGCCATATGGACATCCAGGGTAGGAGTGGTTCAGGTGTGGGTGGACAGCAAGTACAAAGGCCCTGAGGCAGGTCTTGCCTGGTATGTTAGGAGGCCAGAAGGGTCAGTATAGGCCAATGCCCAGAGCAAAATGAGTGAGAAAAGAGAGAGAAACAGAAGGCTGGGAGGTAGCTGGGTCAGTGGCAAATCATGCAAGACTTTGTGGACCACTGTAAGCACAGATCTTGGCTTATACTCTGAATAAGGAGGGAAACCAGGGGAAGGTTTTGAGCAGAGGAATTACATGATCTGATTTACATTTTAAAATAGATCTATCTGTATCCTTAAAAAATACAGTGTTATTTTGACCGCTTTTTAATGTACATAAATGACATTGTGCTATATGCTTTATCCTGCTTTTACTTTTTCCACTTAACATTGTTTCTGAGCTTTATCTATGTTGCTGTATGGAAATCAACTTCATTATTTCTGACCGCTATGCTCATACAGTAGATTTTATTACATATTCACCTAGTAATAGACATTTGGGTTGTCTCCAACTTTTTACTACCACAAACAGTGCTGTGATAAATATCCTTATCTCAGCCTCTTTATGAACCCAGAGAGTTTTCCTGCGGTGTATACCTAGCAGTGGGATTGCTGGGTTAGAGAGCGTGTGCACATTTAATTCCATGAAGACTGTACCAGGATGGTGGCCCTCACCAGCAGTGTGTGATAGTTTGTATCTTCTCATTTATTTCTCATATTAATCCTGTAAGGCAAATATTATCATTTCCATTTTATGGATAAGAAAACTGAGGCTTAGAGAGATTAACCAAGTTATCAAAATTTATACAGTTAAGCAGAAGAGCTATGGCTCCACTCCAGAAAATTACTCAATATTCTTTGCTCTTACTACTGTAGTACCCAGTACTGCCTCTTCCAGAAATAACGTGAAGCAAATGTATGATTATTATTACTGTTCATGCTGTGTTCCTCTCTTAATCATTTCTTCCTTTTAGGGCTGGCTGGACAGAAGACAGTATTCTTGAGGTCCAAAGAGCCACTAAAGGGAATCTGTGGCCTCCCTCTCAATCTGTGTCCATTTTAGGAATTGGGGTGTTGAAGGAAACTTGTGTACAATCCCAACAGAGCGGTAGAGAAGGAGGGCAGCGTGGCATAGGAGTTCACTTGAGTTTTGGCATCAGACAGTCTTTGTTCAAATCCTGGCACAACCGTTTGTTCTCTGTGTGACTTTGCATGAGTTCTTGGCTTATCTAAATCTCAGTTTTCTAACGTACACAATGAAGACAACAATAGGACTTGTCTCTTAGAGTTGTTGTGAGGAAGCACAGGTAAAATACTCAATGTAGTGCCCATAGTAAATGTTCAATAAATGTCAGTTATTATTTTTACTATAATATTTGAGCCTTGCCCTTTTCTTTCTTTCTTTTTTTTTTTTTTTGGGATGGAGTCTCACTGTCACCCAGGCTGGAGCGCAATGGCATGATCTTGGCTCACTGAAACCTCTACCTCCCAGGTTCAAGTGATTCTCCTGCCTTAGTCTCCCGAGAAGCTGGGATTACAGCTGTCTGCCACCATGCCCGGCTATTTTTTTGTATTTTTAGTAGAGATTGGGCTTCACCATGTTGCCCAGGCTGGTCTCGAACTCCTGACCTTAGGTGATCCATCTGTCTTGGCCTCCCGAAGTGCTGGAATTACAGGCATGAGCCACTGTGCCTGGCTGAGCCTTGGCCTTTTCAATGCCTGCTCTAACTCAGTAAGACTAGGACCCTCCAAAGTGTTTACCAGTAGCAGGCCCAAGGGTATCTGATTAGAGTTCTCAGAGATTCAAGGTAAATTATACAGAATAAAACAGTCTTTATTTTCTCATGAGGGCCAGCCAACAAGCTTAAGTTTCAGTGGGTGATTTTGAGGCTAGACATTTAAAAAGATGAATTCATTTTCAAAGTTGGAGGACTTTGGATCAAATTTTAATATTAAGTATTAGGTAGATTGTATTAAGTACATATTGTTTTGCTAAGTACTGAGCTAAGTACTTTTCAAGCATTACTGCATTTGATCTTCCTAACAACCCTATGAAGTTTATTTACTCCCATTTTTCAGTTGTGGAAACTAAAGCACATAGAGGGTAAATAATTTGTTCAGAGACAAAATTAGCTGGGCATGGTGGCGAGTGCCTTTAATCCTAGCTACTCGGGAGGCTGAGGCAAGAGAATCACTTGAATCCTGGAGGCTGAGGTTGCAGTGAGCTGCGATCGCGCCACTGCACTCCAGTCTGGGTGACAGAGCAAGACTCTGTCTCAAAACAAAACAAAAATAAATAAATAAATAAATAAATAAATAAATAAATAAAATAAGGATAAGAATCTGTCCAAAATCATGTAGCTGTGAAATGGTTGAGCTGAGATTTGACCCCGGCAGTCTATCTACAGAGCTCTTACTCTTAACTAGTAAACTACGCTGCCTTCCTGTGAAGGAAAGTTTTAGAGTCTCGTCCCTTTTAAATCTAGGACGGGTTCTTGTCATTTGGGATGGTTTAGAGCAGTCACAAGAAGTAAGGGGCTAGTTGTAAAATAATCTCCAGAGGGTAAGGATATGAAGTTTGAAAATATTCCCCAGGTATCTTAATTATGGCCCCTCGAGTGACAACCTCTGGCTTAGGGGATGTCCTACGGAGAGCTGAGCATGATGCCTTCAGATAAGTAGGGACCCGCTAACTGAGGGTTAGACAGTTCCCTGCAATCCAAGGCAGGCTGATATTTCTAAAACAAGCATCCACAATGGCAAACAATTCTTTATCGCCTACATGTGGCTTATACATGCCATGAATTATCTGCGGTCAAGGTTTTATCACAGTTGGTTTTCCCTTCACGCTTTTCATTTTGATTGCCTTCTACAAGGAATGTAATACCATTTATATATTTACCTGAGTCAGATTTATAAAGGTTGCTTGGCTACAAAGTATGTATCTCAAAGTCAAGCAGATAGGAATTTTGGATTATCTGCTCTTTCAGGTTTTCTCTTCTCTGTTTGTACATTTGTTCAACAAATATTTATTAGCTCCTAACTCAGAGTCTAGTGGAGGAGACAGGCAGCTGAACTGGAATCTTGATAATTTATGCCAAGTGGGGCAAGCACAGATGCTATGAGAGGATATAGGAAGGGCACCTAATCCAGAGAAAAAGCCAGGGGAGGCTTCCCAGGGAAGCAATTTCTAAACTGGGAATTGAAAAATAAGTAGGAATCCGCTGAGTGAAAGGGCCGAGGGGGGATTAGAGGCAGGGGAGCAGGGTGAGTGGAACTGCATGGCAGGAGCACGACCTGGGAAGATGATGGTACTAGAGGAATAAGCAGAGTGAAATTATGAAGAAATTGGGAAGGGCTAGGCTAAGGACTTTAGACTTTATCCTGAGGGCAGAAGGGAACCACGGAAGGGTTTTAAGTGGGGGAACAACTCAATCAGATTTATAGTTTAGAAAGAGTCCATGAGTTAAAAATTGACTGTGTATCTATCCCACTTACTTGCAAGGAAATCATAATATTGGGACTGGTAATATTACGGCAAATAAAGGAGTCTAGATGGATTTGTAGAGAGATGATTTGATCCAATAACCCAAGAGTCCCTTTGGATAATCTGTAGAGTTTTCAATTTTGACTTGATCTTTGTGTTTTTAAAAACCTGTCAACATCTCCTGAAATTCCTGAAGTTCTCTCAAAACCAAAGCCTGAGTAGGGAGGAAAGTGTGGGCCTTGTGTCTTGGTTTTCTCTGTTCCCCACTACTCATTTCCGGGGCATTGCTGTGAATAGTTCATCCAAGCCCTGCGCCCCATGAGGAAGGGACCATTTGAATAGCAGCAGGAGAGGAGGGGAAGGAGGAACCACACGCCGGGCTCGTTCATTAAGAAAATATATTTGGCATATTCAGACAATGGTTTGAGCAAGTTAAAAATAACTCCTCGTGAAAAATTAATAGGGAGTTATAAGTGAGTGTTTTAATACAAGCTCCCAGAGCAGGGCAGATTCTCCAGGCGGCTGGCAGCTGACATCACAGATGGTGCAGGGTGTTTATAGAGCATGGTGTGGCCAGTGAGTAGAGTCATCTGCAGAAGTGAGCTCACCTTCTCTCCCAGAACCCTGGGGAGAGAGGAGACAGTAGGAATTGTTTTTAGTTATGAGTTACTGAGCCAGGTGACTTATTTCTTCTCTCCCTACCCATCACACTCTCCTAACTGTGGACATAAACATTGTAGTGAATTTTGCCTTGTTGCTTTGGGTAAGGTTTATTGAATGTCAGAATTCATAAAAGTCTTTTCTGGCCCTTCTCCTTTCTTAGTAATAGACCCTTAGTTGGCTGCAGGATCCATTTCTGCAGTGTTTCCTTACCCAAGGACCAGCTCCTCTCTCTCTCTTGCAGGTAGTTATAAAGTCTCTGCCCCATTCTCCCTCTTCCTCTCTTTTCACAGTGCCCCTCTGATTCTAGGGAGGTAAAATGAAGAATTGGGCTCTACATTCTTTGCCATCAGAACAGCTAAGTGGATAAAGCAGAATGAGGAGAAAGGAGGCTAGCTGCATTTTGGGGCTAAGGGTTTTAAGACTGGGGAGACCAATATTTGTATTTTAAACCCAGATGATATTTAAAAAATGGTTCTGTAATTGCAATGAGGCCCTCTAGGCCGTGAATTAATGTGTCATAACTCACGCCCAAGCACTGCGCAAACATTCCGCGTGTGAATTATTGCACAATAAATTCATGCCCTGTTGTGTCTTACAGCTTAATTAGTACATGAAGCTACATGAGTTAGACGAACCCAAATGGGATTATGTCATGTGGTGCGTAAAAAAGCAAAATGTTGGGAGGTATTTGGAGCTTTTTCTGGGGGGAAAGCAGGGTTGATTTTTCTATGATGTCCTTCAGTGTCAGTTTCTGTGATGTTTGGGCTGCAACAGGTGACATGTTCCCTGACATGTGACTTCTGAGCTTTGGTTGGCTGGTTAAATAATGGATTTAGTAAATATTTATTGTATATCATGTTCTAGGCATTATGAAAGGATAGCACATGTAATGAAGTATGGCCCCTGCCCTTAAGGAGCTTATATTCTAATACAAAAAGTAAGGTATAGCCGCAATACAAAGTAGAAAGTGATAAGTGCCATAAGTAACATATGAGTAAATAAAGGGTCTTGGGAATTCAGAGTGGAGGATGATCCTTTTGGGTTGGCACAGTGGTGAGGGTTGATTGGTGAAATCAGAGACATTTTTTGGAGGAATGGCATTTGAGTTGGCTCTCTTAAAGGACAGATAGGATTTCACCACCTGGGCAGGTTTGGCGGGGGGTGCTGGTCTGGGCAGTGGATTCTAGGCAGAGGGAGTAATGCTAGGGAAAGCACAGGAAAGTGAAGCAGTGTCCTGAGCACACCGAGCGGGCTGTGTTGCTTGAGGCTTGGCTGTGTGAGGGGGCAACATGGACAGGCGGATTGGAGCCAGAGCTTTCCTGTGCATACAAAGCACTTGGGCTTTAAGCCCACTAACCCCTGGGATTGGTTCTTCTACTGGGTGATATCTGTATTCTTGGACTTGAATTTTTCTCTACTATTGTCTTCTTTGGTCTACCTGCTCAGAGAGTACACAGCTGAGGGCCAGGTGTCCTGGGTTCTAGTCTTGTCTCTGCTGCTAAATAGCAACATGACCTTGAGCAAGCCACCCAAATCCTTCAGTGCTTTGCTTCTTTATCTTTAACATGAGAGGTAAGAATGGATGATTTCTAAGGTTCCATGTAGTTAAAACATTCTAGGATTTCCTCTAGCTCTTCTGCTCTCTTACCCCCTCAACTAGGTCTCTCTGCTGCAAGTAGTCTGAACCCGCATCCTGCCAGCTCTTCGCTTAAACCCACTTTTGGAGTTGGTGAGAGTCAGCAGACTGGCTTTGGAAACAAAATCAACAAGGAAAACCCAATTTCTCCCCTCCTATGTTCAGTACCATTGATTAATCAAGACCTAGGAGACATACGGGTATTTAAACCATCAGCTTTAAATCTGCAGCTGTGTTGGCTTGCTAATACCGCACCACCAAATTAGACAGACTTACTCTGCTGAACGCCCACCTGCCTCTTACTACAGGGCTAGAGGCTGCTTTTATTAGAATTTTGCCGTGTATGAACAGGTTGGAATGCATGTGTACTGTGGGCAGGCTGGCTCTGAAAACAAAAGCAACAAC
This sequence comes from Pan paniscus, assembly GCF_029289425.2. Taxonomy (NCBI): domain Eukaryota; kingdom Metazoa; phylum Chordata; class Mammalia; order Primates; family Hominidae; genus Pan; species Pan paniscus. The sequence continues at coordinate 40,402,416 of NC_073259.2, read as the reverse complement.
AACAACAACAACAAGAACAAAAACAAAAAATCAAGCTGGGCGCTGTGGCTTACATCTGTAATCCCAACACTTTGGGAGGCCGAGGCAGGTGGATCACTTGAGGTCAGGAGTTTGAGAAGAGCCTGGCTAACATGGTAAAACCCCGTCTTTACTAAAAATACAAAAATTAACTGGGCATAGTGGCGAGTGCCTGTAATCCCAGAGACTTGGGAGGCTGAGGCAGGGGAATTGCTTGAACCCCAGATGCAGAGGTTGCAGTGAGCTGAGATTGCACCACTGCACTCCAGCCTGGGAGACAGAGGCAGACCCCATCTCCAAAAAAAAAAAAAAAAAAAAAAAAAATTGGAAGGGTATTGGGCTGGCTGGGTACACTCAGTGCCATCTCTTCAACTCATTAATCAAAGAAAGTGAGAGAGTGGAGACAGGCTAGGGATATCACCCTGATCAGTGGTTCTCAACCTTCAGGATGTGTCAACACTACCTGGAGGGCTGGTTAAAACACAGATAGCTGAGCCCCACCACCAGTGTTTCAAATTCAGTAGGCCTAGGTGGTGGTGGCGGTGGGGGCATGTGCCCAGAATTTGCATTTTTTTCTTCTTATTGTTATTTTTTGAGATGGAGTTTTGCTCTTTTTGCCCAGGCTGGAGTGCAATGGTGTAATCTCGGCTCACTGCAACCTCTGCCTCCTGGGTTCAGGCTATTTTCCTGCCTCAGCCTCCTGAGTTGCTGAGATTACACGTGCCCGCCACCATGCCAAGCTAATTTTTGTAATTTTTTGTACAGACGGGATTTCACCATGTTGGCCAGGCTGGTCTTGAACTCCTGACCTCAGGTGATCCACCTGCCTCGGCCTCCCAAAGTGCTGGGATTACAGATGTGAGCCAACGTGCCTGGCCCAGAATTTGCATTTCTAACAAGTTCCCAAGTGATGCTAATGCTGTTGGTCCAGGGACCACACTTTGAAAACCAAAACTCCAGCTGAAGCCTCTCCACATATAAAGATGAAGCGAGGGAAACGAAGACTCCCTTCTAACACTCGCCTTCATTTAGTAGTACACCTAGATTAAAATAGCAGTTTTCTGTGTGTCTTTATTTTCTTTCTTTTTCCCCTAGATTGTAGCTCATAGGTAAGGAGCATCTCTTGTTCACTCCTGCACAACACCCACTAGATGCCAGGCATGTAATGTGCATTTAATAAATAGCTGTTTAATTGAATTGAGCCTTATACATTTCCTTGCTACAAAAGATTCTCCTTCTTTTCAGACTAGTACTATCTCCTTTAAAACTATCTTCTAGGAGACTTCTTTGTCAAACAGCCTTTCTCCCCATTCTTCTAGCATCTAGAACTGTACCCAGCTCCTGCTTCTAATTTTGCCTTTGTTTGGCTCTGCCTGAGTCCTGGTCACTATCCTGTCTATTCCATTGTACTGGAATCTTATTCAGGGCAAGCACTAGGTTCTCTCCTTCCTTTAGACCTCCTCCCCCAACAGTAAGAGCAGTGTTGTTCATTCAAAGAGCAACAAGGGATCACACAACCTGGGGCAGGAGAATGCTTGTAACAACCTCCCTTGGTCCCTCTCCATCTATTCCCAAGGAATTTGGGGAGGAGCAGGAAGTGGTGAAGTTGATAGAAGGTCCAACCCACTCTACCTGGCTCCATGGAATCCCTGAAGACTAGACTGGCTCCAGCGTGGGCACAACAGGCATCTTTCCTGAAGCAGTCAGAGATTTATGCTTTGGTATGGAAGAAGGGTCAGTGTTTTCCTTCTGTATTTATACACAGGGCCCGTCCTGGAAAGGAGGACTGGAAAGATACTCTCTTACTTGTGGGATTTCTGAAATAGTCCCTACAGAGAGTAGGTGACACCAGGGCAATCTTCTAGAGGCAGGGGTTCCCCATATCCTTGCCAACTCATTTAGGTGTTTTTTTTTTTTTTTTTGAGCTGGGTGCAAAAACTTTGTGAGAGTATCTAAGATTCTTTGTGGTAAGAATTCACACCCAAAATGGTGAAAAAGACTGGGGCTAAAATAAAATAGGAGAGAATAGTAAGGAGACAGGGATTGAAACCTCATTACTTTGGAAAGGGAAGGTATGAGTAGAAACTGAGAAAGAGATATTTATGAAGAGATGCTTCCTGAAAAAGGATGTCTATGGAGAAATTTTGGACATAAAAGAGGGATAGGCAGATTTGAAAAGAAATGTGACAGTAATCCTAGGCTGCCTGGATCTTTGGAGTCATGAATGAGACTCTTGTGAAGGTTGCACTTTTTTCACATTTGAATTGAAATTTATAAACCAGGTTTGTATTGTGTATTATGCCATGGAGGGAGGTTTCTGAATCAGGAAGGCCTGAGATACGGTTCTCATTACTATCTGGAGGATAAGTAGACAGATGGAATTGGATAGATGGACGCTTCCTGGGAGATACTTGTAGAAATTGCTATAGTCATTGAGATCCCTGCTTTTTGAAGTATGGTCCATGGGCCAAGTATCATGGGCATCACTTGGGATCTTGTTAGAAATACAGAATCTTAGGCCCTAACCCAGACCTAATGAATTGGAATCTGCATTTTTAACACGCTCCCTGAGTGATCTGCATGTTCTTGAAAGTTTGAGAAGCACAGGTCTAGATGATTGGTGAGAGGCATCTGGCATAGAGTGGGCACTATGGAAGGGAATAGATAGGGGCTGAGGAACTTTGGAATTGGGAGCACTAGGGTAGAGGCTCAGGCTGGAGAAACTGAATCTGCGGAGGGGGGAAGAGTGTGGGCCCTGGCTCACCTCCCTGTCTCCAGGCCTCCCACACCAGTCGCCATGCCAGGCTTTGGCACTCGGCCCACTCTGGGAAAATGCCTGCTGTGCCCACGCTGGAGTCTGCCTGGTGCTCAGGGGCTCCCCTTGGGCAAGCGTTGCGTGGGTTAGGACTGCTGCCAATTTTGCTTCCCCTACTTCGTATGGATGGACGGACTGAAAGGGACTGGGAGGTCAGATCAGTCATGCCCCTGCCTGAGTGTTGTACTGTCCCTTAATCAAATGAGTGACAATTTGATGATACTAATGATACCAATTGAGGAGACTAGGGGGGTGGAGGGATTGAAGTAGCAGTTCTTAACTACCTGTAATGGAAATTAGGATATTTTGTTTTCTTCCAAAGGCGTAAAGGAGAGACCAGATGAATGGGTAAGGGGTTATACCCTTGGAGGGGCCAAATTAATGCTTTTTAAAGGATCTTGTGATGATATTTAATGGGCTAATGACAAAATATACAAGACATAGAGTTCCAGAGACCTGAAGTCATCGTCAATGCAAAAAAGTTATCAAGTGGCATTTCAGAACTTTTCTTAAGCTTTTGAAGGGTTTGTGTACTTTACCTCCAATAAGAATAAATAACAAGGAAAGATCAGTATTGAAGCGGCATGGATTGAAATTGAACATAAAAAATTTTCTGGAGTTAAAGGGAGGATCGAAGGGGATGGCCAGGTTTTTCTGGCCATGCATGTGGGTGCCTCAGTTTGGTTTGGAATGCCTAGGAGGGCTCCTGCTCTGAAACAGGGAAATGCACAAAATAAACTCTCAAAATCTTTTCTATCCCAAGGATTCTCTATTCAGCTCCATAAATGAAAGGCTACGTGGATGTGTGGTGAATTTAAGATGATGGGCATGGGGATGATGAATGATAGAAGAAAACAATAATTTCATCAGAGCTTTAAAACCCTTGCTAAAAATTTCAAAATAGGGCTAAGATTTAGGAGAATAAGTTGCATTTTAGGCCTCAAATAACAGTTTTAAGTTTCCATGTTCTTTGTCTCTCCATGTATCTATCTTGTCTTAGGTTTCTAAAACTCAAGGAAAAAGAACATCTGTTTTACTTACACATATTCTTTTCTTTCTTTCTTTCTTTCTTTTTTTTTTGAGACAGGATCTTGCTTTGTCACTCAGGCTGGAGTGCAGTGGTGCAATCATGGCTTACTGCAGCCTCCATCTCCTGGGTGCAAGTGATCCTCCTGCCTCAGCCTCCCAAGTAGCTGGGACTACAGGTGTGTGCCATCACGTGGCCAATTAAATTTTTTTTTTTTTTTTTTTTTTTTTGTAGAGGCAGGGTTTTGCCATGTTGCCCAGGCTGGTCTCAAACTCAAGGTGGGCTCAAGGTGGCCTGGTCTCAAACTTGAGGTGGGCTCAAGGAATCCATCCACTGGGCCTCCCAAAGTGTTGGGATTACAGGCGTGAGCCACCATGCCCAGCTTACTCATATATATGTGTATATATATACATATATATATATATTCTTTTTTTTTTGAGATGGAGTCTCGCTCTGTCACCCAGGCTGGAGTGCAGTGCCGCAACCTCAGCTCACTGCAACCTCTGCCTCCCAAGTTCCAGTGATTCTCCTGCCTCAGCCTCCTGAGTAGCTGGGATTACAGGCTCCTACCACCATGTCCGGCTAATTTTTGTATTTTTTTTTTTTTTTACTAGATATGGGGTTTCACCATGTTGGTTGGGCTGGTCTTGAACTCCTGACCTCAAGCAATCCACCTGCCTCAGCCTCCCAAAGTGCTGGGATTACAGGTGTGAGCCACCATGCTGGGCCCCATGTATATTCTTTATATATCTTAAATGTCTAACACAATGATGGTGATAATAGCTACCATTTGTTGAGTACTGTGCCCTATACATTGTTCTAAGTGCTTTGCATGATTATCTAATGTAATACAACAGTTCTATGAAGTAAGTATTGTTATCCCCATTTTACAGAAGTTGAAACTAAGGCTCAGAGAGGTTAAGTAATTTGTGCAAGGTAAGTAGTAAAGCTAGCATTTGCATCAAGTTTGAGCAAAACTTGTGCTGCTAACCCCTGAGCTATATTCTGCACAGAGTAGTGGCTCAGTAAGGGATAGATGATCATTGAAACTTAATGGTGTACTTAGAGGTAATCAAAAACAGTAGATAATCCAAACAGTGAATAATAAAGAAACAATTTCTATTTGCTTTTTGGAATATAGAAGAGACACACTTAGTGACACATGCAAGCTTATATTCAGACATTCTCTCATTCACCTTCACTGTGTCCCACCCTGCAGTCAGCAGCTTGGAAAGGGTGAGGGGCTAGGTATAAAATAACTCATTGAAAGTCATGTGTGTATACATGCTTTGTGGACACATGTTTGCATTGGGCTGGAAATAGGCATTAAAGAGTAAGGTACGCTTATCTCTGTAGGTCCATAAACATAAGTATATTTGTTAGACTTTTTGTGTATGTTGTGTATGTGTATGTACAAATCCTGAATGAGTTAAACCAGCTATAGGGAACTGGCTGCCTTCCACCCCTGATCTTGGCTGATGTGTTTGTACCATACCCTGATATTTATTTTTCATCACCTCTCAAGGGAACTTCAATGAGTTTTCTTTCTGGGAAGTTTATGGCTAAGATGCTGGGCTGCTTTGGGGCCCTTATAAATCTGCTATAATCAGAGGAGGTTTGCAGAGAAAGAGAAACAGCAGCCACAAGGCAATCCTCTCCTGTCCTTTACTTTCTAGCCTAACACACAGTCGCCCTTGTATGAGTACCACCCACATCTACCATCACTCTCCTAGAACCCCTTGATAGAAGGTGCTCAGATAATTCGTTTTATTTATTTCTTTGCTTCTAAGTGGGCCTCTATACTTTGTCAGAAAGAGGAGAATTAAAAAATGTACAAATACATCTACAGTTGAGATTGTGAGAAACTGGTTATTTAAACAGTGGTTCTGTTTTATTAAAAAAAAACAAAAAGAATGAGAACAAACTTTTGCAGAAGCAAGGGTGGTAAGAGGAGTTGAAAGCCCCTGCATGCTTTTGTAGAAAACTTTAAGAAAAGATTGTCTGTGATGCTCCTGGAAGCAAGAAGCTAGATGATCTGAAAATTATTAGGAGGCAAACACAACATAGGAATTCCCTTCCTCCATCTTTCAATGCTGGTAGTTGGGAGATTTTTTTATGAGGGATTTTTATGACAAACTTTACTTTACATTTGACATTTAATAGCATCTCCTGTCCAGGGCATGAGGAAAAATAGATATTTATTGACATATGGTGTCAGAAGATCGAGGAAAATTGACTCTGGAGAAGGAAGGGGGAGGGGTTTCTCCCTTTCCCTAGGTATGCAAATTACCCAACTTAATTTGTGTAGCATATGCTTTTCTGTGCTTTGTGCTTTTCTCAGTAATGAGATTAAGAAATCATTTCATTGTTAATAAAGAACTCAGTGGGGGAAGAGGGAAGATGAGAGACATATAGAAGGAAGCACAATGGGCACCCTGTCCTGTTTGAACCTTATATGCATCCCTTAAATAACACTGGATACAATAGACGTGGGGACAAATGGAACCTGAACTGGGACCCAGGTCCTCGTTCTTGTCATCCTCTTTTAAAACATCAAGCTTCTGCAGTTTTTTCTTGAATTTCACTGTTCTTTGCATTTCTAATAATAAATAGCAGTTCCATATCAAATGGTCCCCAAAATCAAGAATTCCTTCCCATTAGCTGTCTTTTCCCTGGAATTCCTTCCTCCCAATTTCTGACTGCTGAAATCCTACACAATCATCATGGCTTAGCTTAGATGTTACCCCCTGTCCGAGCCTTCCTGGATAGCCCTACCTGGAAGCAATTTCTTTACTTTCAACTCCTATCCTCCTTTGACTGATTGTCAGCTATAGTTGTGCATCTTCTGTTTCTCCCTTACTCAACTATAAGCTTTTGGAGCAGAGGGACTGTGTCCTGAATATTTTATATTCTCTACACAATGTTTAACATAGAGCAAACAATTGTTAAATAAATTTAATGAAGCGGCCGGGCGCGGTGGCTCACACCTGTAATCCCAGCACTTTGGGAGGCCGAGGTGGGCAGATCATGAGGTCAGGAGATCGAGACCATCCTGGCTAACACGGTGAAACCCCGACTCTACTAAAAAAAAAATACAAAAAAATTAGTCGGGCATGGTGGTGGGCGCCTGTAGTCCCAGCTTCTCGGGAGGCTGAGGCAGGAGAATGGCGTGAACCCGGGAGGTGGAGCTTGCAGTGAGCAGAGATCACGCCACTGCACTCCAGCCTGGGCAAGAGAGCGAGATTCCATCTCAAAAAACAAAAAACAACAACAAAAAAATAAATTTAATGAGTGGTATACAGTTGTAAGTAAGAGGCCATGGGTAGAGATGTGGAAGTAAGGGCATTATGGATATTTTAAAGATATTAGTGTTGGCAGGGCGTGACGGCTTACGCCTGTAATCCCAGCACTTTGGGAGGCCGAAGCAGGAGGATCATGAGGTCAGGAGATCGAGACCATCCTGGCCAACATGGTGAAAAATCCCATCTCTAATAAAAATACAAAAATTAGCTGGGCGTGGTGGCACGTGCCTGTAATCCCAGCTACTTGGGAGGCTGAGGCAGGAGAATCGCTTGAACCAGGGAGTCGGAGGTTGCAGTGAGCCGAGATTGCGCCACTCCTCTGCCTGGAGGCAGAGCAAGACTCTGTCTCAAAAATAAATAAGTAAATAAATAAAATAAGATATTATTGTTAATACATGATGATCTCACTCCAACTTGAACTCTAATATGTTGTCATAAAAAGGCTATTTACGTGAGTTTATAATAGCATAAAATGTATATGATGGTGTGTTTTTTTAAGTGTATATTATTTTTATTTTTAAGTGTATATTATTTAAGCAATGTAAAAAATTGTTCATAGAAAAATCTGGAAATAAACATCAAAATGCTAAGAAAGAAGATATACTATTGTTATTAAGATCTGGACATGATATATATCATATTATAGGGAAGTTTTTATCCCTCTGGTAGGTTTATTCCCTTATAACTTATTTATTCATCATCCATTCTTTTTTTCATTTAAATATAGAGCTTTTTCTAGTGGGGAACAGTCAATAAGCAAGAAAACAAGCAATTAAATGATTACAGATTATGATAAATACCTGAAGGACATAAACAGGTTCTTGCTATAGAGACTAACAGGGAATCTTCCTTCTTTAGATAAGAAGATTATGAAAGGCCTTTCTTGTCACTGTAATATATTTACCCTACTATAATTATGAGTTAATTCAATGTATAACCTGAATAACAGTAATAATAAAATCAATAATTGAATAAGAATGACAGCCTTCCCACCAGGGGGCGTTGTTCCAACTGAGCCTTAGGTATGGCTCCTACCTTGGGCCACCCTTGCACCCTCCCTTTTCTGCCTTGGGAAGAGGCACAGTCAGGGCCCTCCCCTTGCCTGAGGATGGACTCTGCCCCCTCTTCTCTAGCCTAGGAGCCAGCAAGCAAAACAGGTGTTAAGAGCTTTGATCTTGCAGGAGACTTGGAGACAGATCAAGGTAGAGGCCTCTGAAATAATGACTGGGGATGTGAGAAGCTGGGGGAAGAGATGGAGACAGAGGCAGACAAAAGGAGACACAAATTGCTGTCACAGAGACTTCCTTTTAGCCTCCCATCTCAGTCTCAGTAGGTTCTGGGCTCTGTACTTCTTGGGGGAGCAGGTCAGGGCCTTTAGGGTTTTGGGGAGGGGAAGGATGTCCCCTGGGTGACTTTAGAGACCCTCTTGGTCATTCCCGGATCCTGATATAAGGCTAAAGGCAACCAAGGCTTTGAGAAGTATGCGGTCTGCCAATTCCCCAGCAGCCTCAGGTAGTCCTTTCATTGCCAGGGTCTTGCTTTGACCACGTTCCTGCCCCTCTCCTCCTGGTACAAGTTGGTGGCATGAGTTCATGTCTCTTGTAGAGTATTGATCACATGCCCCACCCCTGCTTCCTGTTGGGATAACACACTTCGGTTGTTAGCTCAGGAATAATCATTCCCCTTCTCACAAAGGACTTGACCTCCTTGGTCATGCTGAGGAACACCTCAGACTGCTGAGAAGGTCTTACTTCAGTTAATGCAAGTTTCTCTAATTAAAGTTGTAGCCTTCACCTCTCTTCAGCCTTCTCCCACCCCGCTGAGACCAGCCTCTCTGCAAGCAACATCCTGAACAAGGATAGAGATTATACTTTTGCTTCAAGATAAACCGTACCTCTTTGCTCCACTCATGCACTTAGAGCACTCATATTGCTGGCTTTGAAGAGGTACTTAGAAGAGAAAGAACTGCAATTCCTACTAGCTGCTAAGGTTGTGCATAAGACAGACTTCTGATCATCAGAGATGGACACGGACTTTAGAATAGTGGTACCTCCATAGCCTTTGAAGTCAAACAGCTAAATTCTTGTCTTAGCTGGATCACTTACATCACCTAAAGTATGAGGCATGCAAGAGCAGTTGCACAGCTTCTTCCATCTGCACTTGGGCCAGAACCTGAGATTATACACTGAAGTTGGCTTTAGGTCTGGTCAGGAACTTTATCCTGTGGGTGCAAGGTAAATGAGGTGGAAGAGAAAGTAACATTGCTTGAAAGAGGAAAGGAAGAGTGAAACAAGAACATATATGGAGGCAGTGGAATAGTTAAGCTGACTCCTGAACCCAGGGATCCCAGATTTAGATAGGGCACAGAGTTAATAATCTCTTAGATTATTATTATCTTACTATCTTAGTTCTTGGCTGGAAGTCCTTTGGAGTCTATCCCTCAGTGGGTGGCCCTGTTATTTGTTCCCTTCTTAAGCAGATGGAACAGGGCTCAGTGCAGGCCAGTGTGGATTCTGGTGCCAGGGTGACATTAGTGCAGGCAAATATGACAGATTTTCCCGAGGAACTATGTTCAAAAACAGTAGGAGAGGAGGAAAGGATGGGAGTTAGAGGAAGAAAGAGGGTTCGATTATCCTCTCTGGGTTCCTTGAATGAGGGGATGAGATAGAGGATGAGACTTTAGTCAAAATCATGGTCTCTATCAACTGCTTTGCTCTCATGCTTTATCCTTTCTCAACTACTTTCCAAAAAACCAGATTGCTAATAATTTCCCTGATCCTTTACTCCACATCATGTGAGTTTATCTTGTCAAGTTACCGCTGAGCAGACACTCCTATGGCCCATGTCAGTCAGGGGAACATCTTGAAGTCCCAAGTCTCTTCCACACCAAGCTCTGCAACACCAAGGCAGCATCTGTATTGGGAATTTCTCTCTTAGACCTAAACTCATTTCCCTTTCCCGTGAACAGCTGTCTGCCTATCTCCCCATTAGTCTCTCCTCTTCTTTTTTCCCCCTTCTCACCAGGCCTATTTCTTTCTATAACCACTGAGCAGAGTCAGGGAGACTGTTCTGTACGTTTCATTCACTCTACTCCATTCTTCCCCTGCAACCCCGCTCATCCCTGTCTCCAATCCTCTTAACTTCTTCCATCCACCACCTGGCCAGTCCTTCTTGCTTGCTTGCTTTCTCATTTCCATTCCCTTTCTTCCCTCCCAATTTTCTTCATCTATGATTCTAAGCTTGAGGAGGTGGGAAGATAAGTTATAGGGGCAGTGTGCATGAGGGAGTGGGCTTCGGGCACAGCAGAAGTCACTGTAGTTAGGCATCAGGAAGGACTAGCAGGAAGAACCTGCTAGACATTGACATGGGTGGCCTAAGGGGCAGTTGCCTCCTGACTCATCTTTCCTAATAGATGGGGCAGGGGTGAAGGTGATAGGGACTTAAATAAAATGTGGTTAGAATAAAGGGACAGAGAAAGGGAACTCCTTAGTCCTATAGAGCAGCATTTTCTTACCCATTCTTTCTTCTCAATTTCTTAATTCAGAATTTGCTTCGTGGGCTTATAATGTAAGTGGTGATCCTTAAGGAGGTGGTAGGGGGCATGATTATATCCTGGACTCTTGCTCTATCCCAGCCTTAGCGTAGGTTACCTTCTCTGGCCACATTATTGCTTAGACATAACCTCAGCCTTTGCCTTCATTTAGTTGATAATAGCTCAATTTTGGAAGTTGGGTGGCTACAGAAACATGGTGACTACAGGTTCTTTGGTGAATGGGATTCCTATTTTTATTTGTTTGTTTATCCTATTATGAGTAGGACAGAGATAATAATGATGTTGATAATAACAGCAGCAACAACTATTTATTGAGCACTTATAATACATTAATACTGGGTACATACTCCATCTTATTTAATTCTACAAGGAGTCTGTGAAATAGGCAGCATTATTCCTGTTTTACAGTTAAGGGTCTGATGTTCCTTGCTCATGAAATTATGCCCATTTGACTCTAAAATCTTGCTCCTCACTACCACTGTGCTATATTGTACAACTGTCTTTTGGAGATCTTTAGGTAAAAAGAATTCTTATCCTTAGTGCCCCTGTTTGGTTTGAAGCAGCATCTGGAACATCTAAGAGGTATTGACTATCAGCTGTGGAAAACTGGTAGATTTTGAAGGAGATGGTGGAACCGTTTTTCTCAGTAATGGTAGGAGGATGGCTGAGAGACCCTTTTGAATACAGACGGAAATGCTTTTTAGCTGTACCTAGAACAATGTGTGGCATATGATAGGAACTGTGGGTTTAGTGAAGAGAAAGCCCTTAGTCAATTTGGAAGTAGGGAACCTTATAAGAATCCAGAGTAATCTGTGATCATTACCTAATCTCCTCTACACCGCCTCAGAGGGATGGTGATTCCGGGGTTGTCTGGGGTTGTTGGCAGAAGAATGATCATCTGTTTTCTGGATTATTTGTGGCAGAGTTTGAATCCTAGACTAGTTTAACTCAATGACAGTCTCCTTGCCCAAACCAATTCTCCCTGCTCTGTGCTAGCCCTACTATAGAACTTCTAATATTTATTTGAGTTAAATGGAATTAATAAGGCAAGTTTTAAATAAAATATTATGTAGCACTTTCTGGAGTCTCTGCATCAATTGAGGGGACAGTCATGGATAAACCTAATTAATAATCAAATTTTTAAGTAACCAAAATGCCATTTTCGTTTAGAATTGATCCTGAAACAGAACATATATTGTGTTCTTAGAATTCACAAAATTTCAGATGGAGTAGTGGGGCTTCCCTGAGGAGGTTCAAATTGTCTCAGGGAGACAGACACTGTCTGGTCTCCGCTTGCTCCCTGTGTCCACCCTCTGAACAGGCTACCACAAGTAACCTGCCTATGCAGACAGGACCTTCCTTTTTGTTAATCAAATTAAATATTGTCATCATTTATTTTTAATGGTGCCATCTGAAAGACAGAAGGGTGCCCATGATGACCAGCTCAGGTCTAGGAATGTGAGATCCTCAGGCACTGGATTTTGCAGCCCTGCATCTCAAGGGCTGAGGAAAAAGCTTTGCAGCTGGTGAAGGTGACAAAATCAAGCTGCTTTATAGACCTGAGAGAACTTAAGTGAGGGAGAATGTGGAAGGGGGGTAGGTTGGAATAAGCAGGCGGCTTGGGATGCTCCTTGGTACTGGCTCCTTGGCAACGGTTACTTAGCAACCCTCATTCACCTCTCGGCTGCCTTCTCCTGCCACCCCCCGCCCCATCTCCCTCCCTTAGCTGCTGCAAGGAGCTAGAGAGCTTGGAGTGAATGACAATTTGGAGAAACAGCCGCAGCCTGAAGATCTAAGAGGCTCTAAAGAAGATGGATAAGAAAATCGATGCGTAATAAAAACTGCAGGCAAAGCCACCTTGACGGAGGGCGGGTGGCTCTCTCCTCCCACCCTCGTTAGTCTCTCCAGGCTCAAGGCCTCTACCTTATCCCCATGTCCTCTCTTTCTTTGCATCTACCTTTTTGTGGTTTAGGGAGGGCTATTTGCCTTTGACATGGAAAGGGAAGCAAGGAACATAGGGCAGAAGAAAACAACGTATATGCAGGATGTATGTAGGGGTGCTGGGGTAAGGCAGGGAAGCTTGCTAAGGCAGGGATTATAAGAGAGATGCTTTGAATGGAAAGGGGTTTAAACTGCACCATAAAGTAATGCCCTTATTCAAAAGGAAAGCCTCAATAATGGAGGTGGGAAGGCACATGTGTGAAGTTACCCTCTTGCTTACCCTCTGTAAGATATTAAAGAAAAAGGTATAAGCAACCTTTCTGGAAGGGCTGGGCTGGAGTATGGCCTGGATAAATGAGTTACTGTATATATAAGTACCTATGACAGGCACCTAGGAGGGATACTATAAATATCACTTTCTTTTCTTTCTCAGAAGCTAAGGCTAGAGGAAAAGATATTTTGGAGGTACCATGTTGGCCTGAGAAGCTGTGGACCAATTCTGTGACTATCACTGGTTCTGGCTCTTCAGAGATTTCCATTCGCAGGGTCAGGAAGTCCTTTATGATATTAAATTTCATCCCATTTTGTTGAAGTTAGACATTTGATCTATTAATCAACCCTTTATTCCTTAGTGTTTCATGAGCACCAGCTAGCTACCAGACACTGTGAAATAGGTGCTAGGAGCCCCATGTCTATTTGTGATACAGAGTTTCAGTATTATGCATGGCGAATGGAATAGAGATTCAGTAGGGAGTGGGAGCCTCACATGAGATTGTACATATGAGTGTGCTTTGAGAATTGTAAAGGATGATATCATTGTAAGTGGTATTGATGAGGGGATTGATTTTAGGGTTTGAAGTTCTGCCCTCTAGTAGGCAGTAGAAGGGATTTGGGGCTGGGGGTGGGGTAGAACTCATTCCAACCAGTCCAGTCCTGTTGGGAACATGCTCTCTTCCAGGGAACGCTAGGGCCTAGGATCACAGTGCTGAGTGGTGAAGGACTGGGACTGAAGAAAAATCCTGCTGCTGCCTGGCTCAGGCATATCTGCCATGCTCCCCTTCTGCTTGTTTACTTTCTACTTTCTTTCAAAGAGGGTGAGGCTCTTAGTAAGTCATCTATTTCCTGTCATTCAAGGCATTCAAAAAGTTCCTTCTTTTCAAGGATGCTTTCCTGGACTAGAGGAGAGCTGGTGACTTCCTTGGTCTCACTGTGCCTGGACCTGGAACGCCCCCCCATTTCCTACCCCTCTCCCACCCCAATTTTAAAATTCTGTCCTCCTCTCTCAATTTGCACACGTCTTGGTCCTTATTCTCAATTACATTGACTTCTGTGGGGTATTATAATTTCATATTTCAGCCTATTATCTTTTGATTTTTTCTTTTTTTTGGATTCATTTGTCCTTTATTTATTATATCATTGTGACTATTTTATGAGGCCTTAAAGTGCAAAAGACTATCTATGTAATTTCTCTGTATAACACCCAGCCCAGAAGTATGTGCATATGAACAATGAAGAAAAACTTAATGATGGTACCCTTGTGTCCTGGTGCCTCCTATATCAAATATACATCCCACATTCCCACCTTTGTGATCTTCTACCCATCACTGCCCACCTCCTCCCTCCCCAGGTTGCCCACTCTGTTTTTTATAACTCTGTAACTTGGACTCTTTTTGTGCTTGATTCTGAACGTAAAACACTCAAAATATTATTGAGGGGGAGGAGGAGCTCTTAGTTTAAGAAGGAGTCAGGCTATACAAGTCAGAGCCAGATAAATGCAGACAAATAAAATTGTACATTGGATACCAGATACTAAGAGTACATAGTATAAAAGTGGTGTTGGAATTAGAAATTTGACTTACTCAGGGAAGGCTTCCTGCAGGAGAATACTGAGCAGGCTTTGAAAGAAAGAAAGACATAGACCTTTTGAAAGAAAGGAATGGATAGATAAAAAGACAAAATAATGTGTCAGAGGTCTATGTCTTTGGAGGCAGAGAGAAGAGAAGCAGATTTGCTTTGCTGAAAGCAAACAGTGAGCATCGTGGAATCATAGCATAAAGTTAAGCTCTGAAACTTAAGCTGAGGAATAGCGATTTGAAATTAGGGACAATTGTGAGCCACTGCTGGCCTCCCACAAGGGGATAAGTCAGGATGATGGTGAAAGTTAAGGTTGTTGAGTAGAGAATGGATAGATGGAAATCAGAAGCTCTTAGGAGGCTGCTTCTATTGTCTTAATTCTGACCAAAGATTTGGTCAATGATCTGACTAGAGTGTGGGGAGAATAGGGAGGTGAAGGCCTGATGGGTGGGGAGGGGGTGAAGAAACAAGGAACACATTGTTTCCCTAGAGCTTGCATCACAGACTTCTCTTTGAACAAAACCCTCTGTTTTCAGCCTGTGCTGACTCATCCCTCGCCTTTCCCCCTTCTCTACCAGAGGAGCTCTTGCAGCCCTAGTAGACACCTGTTGCCACTGCTGGTGGTCACAATGATGGGACAGGACGTCCCCACTGGCCAGAACTCCTGGATTTCAACCTTTTGTGTTTCTGTTTTGTCTGTTTTTTTAGATCTTCACCTGGGTCCAAAGAAAAATGGAAAGAAACTTTAACACTCACTCTCCTTCTGGGTTGGATGACCCTTGAGTTATTTCAGATTTCATGTGGACGTGCTAGATTTTCCTGGGCTTTCCTTGGCCATTGTGTTGCTCAGGTCACTGTCCCCAAGCTTTTTCACAATATCTGTGAGGGGCTGGGAGAGGTGGTGGTTAAGGTTGAGGAGGAGAATGGGCTCTTTGCTGGGGTGTTGAGATCCTTAGACCTAATACCCTAGAAGGTTTATTCAGAAAAGGTAAATAAGATGATGTCAGGCCTAGGAATGGCAGGATGGAGAAAATCATTTCTCCAGACTTGGAGTTTAGGACTACTGGGAGAAACTAGAGTAGGAAGCTTCCTAGAGAAGGGGAGTTGAGATATAACAAATGTGATAAAATAGGCTAGATGCTGAGGGTTTCAAGAATAAAGATAGAGAGAAAGTCAGCAGTGACTGAGTAGGTTAGTGTTTCTCTCTCAGGTGTATTCCTGTGGGTCTACACAAGCTGAAGTAGGAAGGCCCCTGTGTTAGTCCATTTGTGTTGCTATAAAAGAACTTGAGAAAGAAAAGGAGTTTATTTGGCTCGTGTCCTGCAGGCGGTATAAGTAGCTTGATGCCAACATCTGCTCCTGATAAGGGCCTCAGCCTGCTTCCACTCATGGTAGAAAGTGAAGTGGAGCCAGTTTGTACAGAGATCACATGGCAAGAAAGGAAGCAAGAGGGAGGGGAGGGAAGTGCCAGGCTCTTTTTAACAACCAGCTCTTGTCGGAGCTAATAAGAATGAGAACTCACTTACCACCCCTACTCAGAAGGACATTAATCCATTCATGAGGGATCCACCCCTATGACCCAAATACCTCCCATTAGGTGCCACCTCCAACATTGGGGATCAAATTTCAACATGAGGTTTGGGGTAATAAACATTCAAACTGTAGCAGCCCCCAAAGCAGGTTATCCTACCCAACCTGCCTTACTAGAACCAAACTGAAATGAAGGAAGTGGGTATTTATAGAGCATTTACTAGGTTCTAGGCACTAGTCTACTCTTTCCACATGTTTTCTCATTAAGTTAAATCCTCATTAAAAAACCCATACATGGCCAGCCATGGTGGTTCACGCCTGTAATCACAGCACTTTGGGAGGCTGAGGCAGGTGGATTACCTGAGGTCAGGAGTTCAAGACCAGCCTGGCTAACATGGTGAAACCCGTCTCTACTAAAAATACAAAAGTAGCTGGGCATGGTCGTGGGCACCTATAGTCGCAGCTACTTGGGAGGCTGAGGCAGGAGAATCACTTGAACCCGGGAGGCAGAGGTTGCAGTGAGCTGAGATCATGCCACTGCACTCCAGCCTGGGTGACAGAGCGAGACTCCGTCTCAAAACAAAAAACAAAAAACAAAAAACAAAAGCAAACCCATATACTAGGCCCAGAATTTAAGGTCTCAGCTAATAACTGGTGGAGCAGGAAGGCAAATTCACTTTTTCTGACTTAAGAATCATTGCTTTTTCCATGACACTATAATGCATTTCTATTTCAGAAATTCCCTTCTTCAGTTGGGCACTATGGTGTCTTCAATCACATTACATGCATAATCACGTGTGTAAGGCACAACATTAAATGCCATGAGTAAAAAAGAAAGGCAGTCCCTATACTCCAGATGCTTGAAATCATTTGGGGACACACACACACACACACGCACACAGTATATTTAAGTATGGCATTAGAAAACTATGTCAGTCAGTAAGACAATGCCCTGTGAGTGGTAACCACAATTAAGTGCTATTGGAATTCTGGGAAGGGAGGGAGAATTGTGATGGACTGGCTAGAGAAAACTTCATAGAAGTGGTAGGATTTTAAGAAAAATTTTGAGAATAGACAGAACATTCTACATTAATGAAATGACTTATAGTTATGGAAGCAAGAAAGCAAAAGGTATTCTACACACACTAAACAGAGCTTTCTCTAAACTTTTTGAAGTCCAGGATGATATATATTCACATTTGATTTCTTAGCATACCAAATATATAGTAGCTAGATGTTCAATGTATATTTGTTCAATGAATGAAACAATGAATGACCCATTTATCTGGTACAGAGGGTTCATGTGAGGGCATTTTGAAAGAGATGAATAGAACTGTAGGCTCTAGAAGAGGGGATGAAAAGATGTGTAAAAACTGCTTAAATGAGATCTTTCTTGAGTCAGTGGGCAGATAACTTAGAAAAGAGATGAGAGGCAGGGAGAACTTTTAGGATGCTTATGTAGAAGCTTAGATGATAAATGCTAAAAGACTAAACTAGGACCATGGCATGCAAATAGAAATGCATGGATGGAAGTACCAACATTGTGAAAATGTGATGAACAAAACTTGGTTACTAATGGACTTTGGTGGCGTAGCGGTGGGGAGGGTGGGTAAGACGGGAGAAAAGGGAAAATAAAGAGGAGTCAAAGATGAGGGTAGAGGTTCTCAGCTTTGATTATTAGTAGAATAGTGGTACCGCTAACAGAAAAAGAGGATGCTAGAAGAAGAGCCTGGTTTTGAAGGGAGTGTAAATTACATTTTAAATTAAGTCGGTTTAAGGTGCTGGTGAAGCCCCCATTCATCATACACTAGAAGTGGGAGACTATAGGGAATGTGACCAGCTCTGGAAGAACAGATTCAGAACTCACCCACATAGAAGTAAAAATTGAAGCCATGAAATGGTTGAGATAATTGAGGGAAAACAGTGTTGAGAGGGAAAACTGGAAAGTTGAAGGTAACTTTGGGAAGGAGATAGTATACAATAGGGCCATTTTAACATCTTCTGATGTTGTTACCAGCTCTTTAGTGTCTTGTTCTTGAGAGACAAGGTTAAATAACCCTCTAGAAACATAACAGATCTTATTCTTAGTCCTCTGTAAGTCTTCCTTTCTCTATGGAAGTCCAGATCTTGACCAGAACAGTAATAGGCTGGACTTACATGAACACATTTTAGGTCATCTGGCTGAAACAGATGGAGGCTATCTTAGGCACATGTTTGTCTTCTCAATTTTCAGCTCCCTACAGAAGCAGCAAAGGCTTGGGCAGTTCTGCACAGGCTAGCTTAAAGTGCTCATGCTTCAATGCAAATCTGTTTTACACACCTATGAAAGACTAAGAACCTCAGTCTGGGAAGTGGGTGGGTGGGGTGGACAGTGATTTACTCTTGAGCCCCAGACGCTTCACCTGACTTTTTCACAACTCCCCACCCTTTTTACTTTTCATCCAGAGATCTCAAAGCTGTAAACAAGCCTTGATCCTCCCTGACCCCCTGAGTCATCCTCTGTTTCCATTTTCCCAGATAGGGGAGGTGGGGCAGTGGAATACCATGTTTTGGGATGGGTGCTTGGTGGGTGGGTAGGGGAGATTGCAGGGGCAACCATAGGGATCCAGGGGCCCCTTTTCAATCATGGGGTGGGGCGAGGGGCAGGCATCAAGGTGGTTCTAGGTAGTTGGGTTTCAGCTTGTCCTTTTGAGGTTGTTTTATGACTGAAGAGACTCGGATAAAGAGTCCGAGCTGGAGAAATTGAAGAACAAACAAAGCTGTAAAAGACGCCGATAAAATTTCTCCCAGCACAGAATAGTCTTTGGAGCCTCCCTCAAGAATCTTAGAGTAATCTGGGAAGGCTAGTTAAGTCTCACAGCCCACACTGGGCACTGGGGCAGGACGAGGGAAAGGGGAAGAGAGCACTGAGAGAGATTTCCCTTCTCCCTCTCTTCTCTCAAGGGCGCACAGGTGTTCAAACATTCAACATGGAGACTGAATTAAGACTTGGTGGGGGGATGGGTGAGAATGGGGAATGAATGATGGGAAATATCAATATTTTTAAAGACTCCTTTTAATAAGGAAGTGCTTGAGAATATGCAGAACGATAGGAGGACCCTGAATTGTAGAACATTAAGAATGGAGAGTACCTGGGTGGGAATGAGAGGCTCTGGGACTGTGAACATGGTACGTCTGCATGCAGGTGGCATGAAGAATGGGTCTAGATGGGGATGAAGGCAGCTGGATTCAGAGCATGGCAGTCTGAAGCTGAGGGGGGTCTGAACTGAAGGCTTTTGAAGCTAAAGGACCCACATTTGGGGACGAATAGGACAGGAGTTCTGTCTAGGGGGAACTATGTGAGCATAGGGAGAAGGCACCAGAGGGATGGTGAGATGAGAGTGGGGCTGTGTGTGAGAGAAGAGGATGTGATGATCTGGGAGGGAACCTCAGCCCTAGGGGAGTGGTTAGAAAGCCAGGGGTCAGCCTATTTTCTCCAAACTAGCTATTTTTCTGTTCTTTGTTCCAAATGAATTGGTGGATTGGCCACAAAGAGAAATCTTATGAGCTTATATGACGTAGAGGTGGGAGGGAAAGAGTTGATGGGGAGTGTGCATGAGGGGAAGCCATAGAAACTGCCAGTTTCCATGGTGATAGCTGAAATCTTTATTTCTATTTTCCTGATTTCTGCAGCATGTCAGAAGATGCCGTAAGTGAGAAATGCTACCTTTTCATCTCCTCTAATCCCAGCAGTTTGGGAGGCTGAGGCAGGTGGATCACCTGAGGTCAGGTGTTTGAGACCAGCCTGGCCAACATGATGAAACCCCGTCTCTACTAAAAAAACAAAAATTAGCTGGGCATGGTGGCAGGCGCCTGTAATCCCAGCTACTTGGGAGGCTGAGGTAGGAGAATTGCTTGAACCCGGGAGGTGGAGGTTACAGCGAGATTGTGCCATTGCACTACAGCCTGGGAACAAGAGTGAAACTCCATCTCAAAAAAAAGAATCAAGATCTGAGGTGGGATGAGAAGGTTAGTGAGGGTATGGGTCTTTAGCAGGGCAGTGTCTCTAGCTTCCAAGATTAATTGAGCGACCTCCTCTGGTATCTCTAGGTACATGCAAGAAGTTTGTGGATACAGAGCAGCAGCAGGAACCAGACACTTCTTATCAGTGGGGTGGGTTGGAACTTCAGGAAGCGCCTTCACAGCAGTGCCATCCTAATTGGAGTATAGACGGATGGGCCTCTCTGAAACCAGAGACTAAGTTTGGGTCTCTATGGTCCAGTAACCTTCCTTGAAATTCCCCCTGGAACACTAGGAACCTATTTCCTACATGCTAAATCTCTCCAGCTCTTCAAGGAGCCTCAACACAGTGTGCCTGCTATTGGGCACTGGGGACTGAATCAGGAAGAAGAGGTTGATGATGGTGGGTGGGTAGGAAAGGCCAGTGAAAAAGATGTTGCCAAATGTGCAGGCGTCAAACCTGTAAGACTTGGATATTGTAAAAATCCTAGCTGTCCAATTCTATCCACTTTCCCCGTGAGGGCCAGAAAGTTTGAGTGACTCACCAAAAAAATACATAGCACATCCAGGATTCAAACTTGCTTCCTGTCCAAGAGTACCCTGACTTTTGCCCCAGTCATACCCATTTTGTAATTGGCTCTCAGTTGAGGTGGGTACCCAGATGCCCAGCATAGTGAGATCATGTCTTAGGCACAGTAGCTCCTGTGTGCTCCCCAAATTCCTTCCACCTGCCCGACTTGTCTAGTGACTTCAGAGTAAAGCAGCTGCCAAAGCTGGCTCCTCCATCCTTGGAGAATAGGCTCCAAGATGTTTGCTGAGTAAATACCTGTCTCCTGCTTGTTTGTCCTGTGCATAGTTCTTCTTGGCCATCATGTCTTTAGCTCCTGACATAGCCTCTGGTTTACAGGATCCTGGAGAAGACACTGCCACCAATAGGAGGCACCAACTGCTGGGGCCATAAGGGAATGTTTCTTGCCCAGACATTCCGCTACACCCTTCTTTTTTTCTCTGTGACCTCCTTCCATTCTGTTTTCACTGGTGTCCTGGCAATCCCTAATTCTCTTGCTCCTGTGTCCCCCCAAGGCCTGCCTTTTTTTTCTCTCGTGTTTACTGTAGCTTCTGTGCCATTCCCGGGTCCCCTTAGCTCTCTTCTCCTTCCCCTAGTTTCTTCTCAGCCTCTGCTCACGCCCCCTTCAGCCTTTCCTACCTTCCTTTTTTCCTTTCTCCCTTCCCCCTTCCTTCATCACATATTTATTGAGTACTTGTTTAACGCCAGGCCCTCTGGTTAGCTCTGAGGCTGTAACAGTGAACCGCCACAGACTCTGAGCTGTCTGCGGAAGCTTAGGGTCTAGCAGGGAAGACACACAAGTACTACAGCAATTTTGATATGATATGACAAGTGAAGCCCCTTGGCCTTGTTTTTCCAAAGCCCTCTTTCAGCTATGACGAGTTGGATTGACTCACATTCCCTGAGTAGTGAATTCCAATGTTTCACAATTCCTACAGAGGGCAAGTTTTTCTTGATGCCTAGACTTAGTTACTCCTGAAGTTAAGATCATTCCCTGGGCTCTAATTTACTCCCCTATACTTTTTATTTTTAAAATGAGTATCATAACAATGCCCACTTTCCTCATATCCTGGGATGTTTGTGAAGACGGGTTGAAATGATAGGTGTCAAAGTCCTCTGAAAACTTTGTGAATCTTAGATAGGATTCTCTCTAAACTTCTTGTTGGGAATGGAGAACTTTTTTCTCCTACAGGTAGAACAGCTCAAAAGATAATTTTAAATAACTCTGAATTGCCTCAAACTTATTCTCTTTTCTATTTACTTATTATTTATAGGAAACAATTCTTTGATCTTTATAGCTGAGATCCATGTCCCTTTTAAACAATTTTCTTGAAGAAAAAAATGCCTCTTATTGCAGTAATCGAGATTGAGGGAGAACTTCAGAAAGGAGGCCTTAAGCACTTAGGTATGAAAACATAAGTCAGAGGACAAATCCCCCCATCACAATGCGGCTCCTTTGCATTATTATTGGAGTCAAGGGATTTGGCATGATGGTCCAGGAGGAGCCTGAGGATTACATGGGAGAGCGATAGTGATGCTTGATCCTAGATGATGGATTTCCAAGAGGGATGAAGAGTCTGACTAGGTTGCCTGAGTCAGAACATATCATCAAGCTCTGCTCCTATTAATGACTTAAGAGCAGCTGACTCGATTCACTCCATTACCTTCTGAGGGAGGAGGCAGAGAGCAGGAATAGAAGCTGCTTAGGAGCAGAGAACTCTCCTGGATGCCAGGATAGGAAGGGCCAGTCTCTTCCCAGCTCTCTGGAGTCCCGTTCTGGGCTAACTTTGATGGATGGGTGGCAATGGGGTATCAGTCTGTTGCTTCCCCATTCAGTGGATCCACATAACAGGTTTCAGGACAACGGCCTGACTTTCCAGGGTTTCCTTTCTCTTCTACCTGCCTCCAGACTGACCCAAGCAAATGTTTTTGGTTTCCTGATCTCCCTTCTCAGCTCCCCTTAATACTGTCAGGGATTTCTTCTAGTTGTCTAGCTTGAGGTTCCCTCCTTTACTATAGCAATCCCATGTCTTCACAGCCTGGGCCTGGTAGAAACTTTTATATATTGTGCTGGTATCCTATTGTTTTTAGCTCCTTCTCTTTAAAGAGAAAGGATACACTTTCTCTTTTTTTCCTGCTCTTTCTTTTTTCCTTCTTTTTCTGTGTCTCCCATGCCTGCCTCCTTAGCCAGAGCTGCTGCTTTTCTGCCTTGGCCTCTAGGGTAGCCACTCTTTTCTTCTTGGGAATGTTTCCAACTTTGATGGCTGATAGGTTGTTTTCACAGTTTGTTGTCGTTTTCTACCAGTTCAGCTCATCCCTCTTCTCCCTAATGTCCTTGTGGAGCCAGAAAACAGCAGCATGTTTCCAAGGACTCTAAGCCTGGGCATTTTAAGAGCCTACCTTCCCCCATCATTTCAGTTTCATCTGCAGGCTGCAGAGTGAGCAGACGCATGTATGGCACCGGCAGAGCGGCTCTTAATGACTCAAGATGAACAGGTCGAGCTCAAAGGCACAACAGAAACCCATTTGTAATGGAGTTGTTTTTCTTTCAAATCCTTAAGAACATAAGCAACCTATCTTATGATAGAAGAGTGAAGGGGGAGGGGAGGGATTGAGTCAGAGTTTGTTTTCATTTCAGGAGGCCCGTCTTTCAGCATGTTCTCAGCCTAGGGTGGGCTTGGATTTTAGTCACATTTAGATAGCAATGCTTATGCCTTCACTACGATTTTAAATTGTGGTAAAATATACATAAGATGTGCCATTTTAACTATTTTTAGGTATGCAGTTTGGTGACATTAAATACATTCACACTGTTATGCAACCATCAACACCATCCATCTCCAGAGTTTTCTCATCTTCCCAAACAGAAACTCCATGCCCATTAAACATGAGCTCCCCATACCCCCTTCCTCCTAGCCCATGACATCTTTCCACTATGATTTGACTTGGCTTCTTAAAGCACCATTCTGACCACAGAGCCTCTATTTCTTCTTCTTCTAAATCTCAGCTCCTCCGACTGAATTTCAAGACCTTCTCCATTGGCACCTGCAGACTCACTCCATGCAGCTTCTGTCACTTCTTGGCTCAGAGTCCCTCTCTGAGAGGCAATTCTGAGTCCTAGTCCTCATTCAAGTGACCTCTTCCCTGCCTGATCCTGTGTGAATCGCCCCTCCTCATTCTTCCCTTCAGCCTGGTTTGGCCCTTACTTTAGACTCCTGCTTTAGGACATCCTGATGTTCTAATATGCCCCACCCTCTGTTACATGACCCACCCACTTCCCAACCTCTATCTAGTATTCTGCCTGGTTGCTCTTATCCTGTTCTTGCTTCTTTATCTGCGTCTTATTTCTCTCTCAGACTGGAGGCAACCTCAAGTCGTGAGCTTCTCGCTGAAATCTATGCTAGGATTAGTGTACTCTACTCTATGTCCTTGCTAGTCAGAATGTGGTCTGGGATCTAGTGGCATTGGCGTCACTCAGGAGCTTGTTAGAAATGCATCGGAGACTCCACCCCTGACTTACTGAAGAGGAATCTGCATTTTAACGAGATCTCTAGACTATTGGCATGGACATTAAAGTTTGAGAAGCCCTGCTGAAGGATGGGTGATAAATAATTTATATTGTAGGTGTGCATAACTAAAATTATCTAAGTAACACCTCTAGACTACATTCAAACCGTATGGATATTTTTGAGGAGACGAAGAAAGATATTTTGTGTCCTTCAAACTTATGAGTCTCTAACAGAATTGCCTAGAAAGCCAGGAACTGACGCTTCAAAGGTGAGAGGGTACAGGAGTCAGTGTCCCCAATGGGAAGGCATGAGGCTTACATAATGAGAAACTCCCTGGCTGGCTGTCTCATAGTTAGGCAGACAGGGGCAAAGTTCCCTGAAGTTCACTTTGAGGCTGGCTGATAGTGTTTCCCCAGAATTAAACACTTGTCCCCAAACAGACATTTGTCACCAAAGTCCTAGGGGGAAGCAGGGCTCCAGGTCTCAAAATAACCTGGTTTCTGTCCCCATGGCTGGGGCTGATTCATATTTTGTAGGAGGTTTGATTGTAGCTGGGAATGGCTGAGGAGCTGGTGTAATTCTCTCCTTCCTCATCCCACTGAGAGGGAGTGAGGAGGGGCATGAAGAGCGGAGATAGGGTGTGGGAGTCAAACCTGTTCTTCACATAGCAATTGTCTCATCTCACTCCTTGCTCTCACTCCGACAAGTTGAGTCCACAGCTGGGAAAACTTGGAGCCAGTCTCTGAGTCTGCTTGGCTCATATCCAGCCTCCCTCTTTTTTTGTTCCTTCTCCCCTTGGGAACATCTTTCCCTATTCTCCCACTTTCAGGTACAAGAGAGCCGTGATGTACTGGAGTAAAGGCTGTGAGCTGGGAGGGGCTTGGAATTCTTTAGATTAGAGCCTCCCTCTTCCTGGTCATCTCCAGGAGAACATGCCAGATTCCACTGCTTCATTACTTTTTAGGGCATGAAGGGATTAGAAAGCAACTGGAGGGCAAAGTAGTTTGGGGTAAACTAGGGAGGAGGTGGCCTATCAAGTGGAAAAATAATGTAAATAAGAGATGTTTCCCAGAATCGTGGGAAAAAATTTCTCTGAGTCTTTGTCATGTTTTTGTGAGCCCCTGGGTATCTGAGTTTTGCTCTGTTGGTGGAGTGATATGTTTCTTGTTCTTCTCATAGTGTTGGTTTCTAGAGCAGAGGCCTTCAGATATTACCGCTTGAGCAGAAGACCTCATGTGTGTCTTTTGTCATCTCCAAAAGTGTTTATCTTTCGAAGCCATACCCTTTGAATTTTACCACATGCTATTATCTAATCCTTGAGTGTCATTGCATGACCACAAGTGGCAGGGTGAGGCACTGTGGCCTGGTGGTGAGGATGAGGAGAGGATGCACAGCCCAGGCCTTTCAGAGTACAGTGTCCAGCATGTCAGTCATTCTGAGTAAATACTAATACCCTTCACTGCTCTTTTCTCTTGGGGTGGCATGGAGTTGATCACTTCATCTTACCACCATGTTATTTCACTCTTCTATTTTGTACCAGCTCTGAGACTTGACTCTTAGAACCATTGCTGTAGCATTTGGCTCAGTATTTCCGTGTTCTAAACAGTCCATTTTCCCCATGAAGCTGAGGGCTCCCCGAGGGCAAGGACAGCACCCCCTTTCTCCATATCTCACTTCGTACTGATGTCAGTACAGACTGGCTGATGAGGAGAGAATGTAAGGAAATCCCATCTTTCTGGTTCAAAAAGTATCTAAGATATAGACTCATTTGCACATAGTTCCTCTATGAGGGAAGGAATTGGCATTTTAAAAACTCCTCAATTGCTAGGTCAATTTGTGTTGGTTCAGCTGAGCAAACTTCTGACAAGGCTGTAGCTTTGATCTGTGTAGTCTGTCTTGGGATTATTCTAAGGAAGACTCAATGTTTTGGTCACTTGGAGGTAGAAGGATATTGGTAATGACTGGGATATGGAGAAAACATGAAATCTTAGCCAGGAGAAGCTATCTCAGGAATCTGTAATGAGTGCGTGTTATTTCTTTTCCAACAGGCTGCGTAATTTTTATGACCAATTATTCCATTTGTAATGACGCTGAGATAACAGAGATCTCATCTCATGCTCCATGGCACACGCCAGGCACTCATGGGAACTAGACGAAACCATCCCTTATACAAGAATTGGATAGGCAGAGTGTTTCCACCAAGATTTAGTTCTAGCAGGAGAGACAGACATAAGTGCTAAGAAAAAACTTTGTGAACAGCAAAGGGTATAAGGAACTGGAAGATGGGTCTGGAGAGGACTGAAGCTTTAAAATGAAGGAGGGATTTATTAGGGATACATAAAAGAGTTGTCTTCTAGCCTTAGAATTTTGTGGTCCGGTGTTGCTTTTGATGATGTTATTTACATGTAACAAATGAACAGGTGTCTTTGGCTGTGAGATAGTGTCATCCCAAGCCACAAGGAACCAGCCTTTTCCCACAAAGATTTTGAGAGCTCAGTTGGAAAGAATTGGCTTTGGGACGTTTAGAAAAAGAGTAGGTCCAGATTGTGGGGCATGATGCTCTTCCTGGGGCTAGTGGTCCTCTTTTCCCTTATACCCAACTTTTGAGTCAGGAGAGTGCTGATGATCTCCTAATCAGATCTGGTAATTAGTTCATCATGTCTGAATAGAGGCAAGCTAAGGGTTCACATCTAGTTGCTCCCACTGATTGGTCTCAAACATTTACCTGCTCCTGCCTCCACAGTTTTCTCCAGAATCTTCCCCAACTATTTGCCCTTTTACCACTCTTCTCTCTGGTATTTCTTATCCATTAATTGATAAGGGCGGGGTATTTGAAGCCAGGCATGCCTGGGTTTGAATCCCAGCTCTGTCACTATTGTGTCACTTAGACTTTTTGATCTTGTTTTCTCATCTATAAAATGGGAATAAGACCCACTGCTCAGATTAGTTGTAAAGGTTGAATAAGAGAATGTTTAAGTGAGGGCTTGGCACTTAGCATGTGCTTATAATAAAAGGTAGTTGATCATTTTCTTTAGAATTCCCTCTCTCTACTCCTTGACTACTTTTCATTAGAGTAGAGAGAACTGGGGAGAGAAAGAGTGATGCCCAAATAGATGGATATAATAGAGTGATTGTAAGGAAAATGGAAGGATAACAAGAGGGACGGATATCATGGAGACAGATAAACAAAGATAGTTATAGTTAGAGGAACAGATAGTGAAAACCAGTCAGAAGCAAGATTAAGTGAAAGATACAAAGATGGACAAAGGAGAGAGGAGCAGTGAAAGGTAAGTGAAGGAATGAAGAGGTGGAAAGTCAGATGGAAAGGCAGAGACATGAGTTGAGAGCCAGACAAAGACTGCCAGAGGACAGAGATGGAGAGTTAATTTGTGGAACTTGGTGTAAAACCCCTGGAATAAGAGCTCTCCTGGCTTCTTGCCCCTTGTTATTGTGTGACTTGAGTTCTAAGTCTCTGGTTCCCTCAACCCTTTTCCTCCCTGTTTATGCCACTGCCAAACCACTTATACAGATCTGCCTCTACTCTGAAGCTTGAGCGGCCCTGCCCCCTTCTCTTCTACACTCTGCATCCCACACCATCTTAGTTACCTAAGTCCATAGGGATTTTTCATTTCAAAAAAACTGTTTGGAGTGCAAAAGCATCATGGTGTCAGCCAGTCAGTGCAATAACCAGGTGCAGTTTTACAGTCACTCCCCCGACTGTAACTGCACTTTCATATATCTCTGGCTGCGACGGCCAATTTTCTTTCAAAGATTGTTTTTTCTGGAGCCTGTGATTTCTACTCTCGCCTCCAACCTCTGGGATATTAAAATGGGGTCAGTGGCTCTTGGCAGGCTGACCAATTTGTGGTCACTCCCTAGCTCCTCTATTCACCCTCCCTGTTGCTATCTCCAATCTTGTCATCCCTCTGCCTCTGCACGCCATCTAGTCACGCTAGAGGAAAATGGCTCTGGTGGTTAAAGCTCTCCAGAGAGATGCCTCAGCCTTCTGGGAGGTTACAGTCCTTCACACTGAGAGGTTTTGTCATGTGTCTAACCTTAAGAGTTGAGGTTAAGTGCGGTGGGGAAGGGGATCCAGGAGCAGATTCACCTTCTAAGCCTTTCCCTATCCTTCTCCTCAACCCTGCCCTGCCCCATTGTGTTCTGGGATGGAGCTGTCAGTTCCTTTCCATGAGAATACTGTAGCTTTTCTTTCTTTCTCTTTCTTTCTTGCTTGCTTCCTTGCTTTCTTGCTTTCTTTCTCTTTCTCCCTTTCTTTCCTTCCTTCTTTCCTCTTTCTTTCTCTCTCTCTTTCTCTCTTTTCTTCTTTCTCTCTTTTCTTTCTTTCTTTCCTTCCTTCCTTCCTTTCTTTCTTCTTTCTTTCCTTCTTTCTTTTTCTTTCTTCCTTCCTTTCTTCCTTTCTTCCTTTCTTTCTTTCTTTCTTTCTCTCTCTCTCTCTTCCTTCCTTTCTTTCTTTCTTTCTTTCTTTCTTTCTTTCTTTCTTTCTTTCTTTCTTTCTTTCTTTCTTTCTTTCTTTCTTTCTTTTCCTTCTTTGACAGAGTCTGGCTCTGTCACCCAGCCTGGAGTGCATGGCAGGATAATAGCTCGGTGCAGCCTCAAACTCCTGGGCTCATGCCATCCTCCTGCCTCAGCCTCCCAAGTAGCTCGGACTGCAAGCATGTACCATTGTGCTGGGCTTATTATTATTATTATTGTTTTTAGGGATGGGGTCTTGCTATGTTGCTCCGGCTGGTCTTGAATTCCTAGCCTCCAGCAATCCTCCTGCCTCAGAGTCCCAAAGTGTTGGGATTACAGGCATGAGACAGTGTACCTGCCTCAGTAGCTTATTTTCTAAGGGGAACATTTTGAAGAACTGGGGGAATAGAATTAGGGTTTAACATTAGGGAGTTTTCTTTGCTGGAAACTGAGAGTGGGGTGAGGTGGGAAAACTCGTACAATCTCTTTTTCTGGGAAATTTGGAGAATAGGAGGAATTCCCATATAGGTGAAGGGCTGGGTTAGTGGACATTTAGCACATGGGGAAGGGATATGGCAATGTTTGGATCCCTACCTCCCTGATGAGAGATTGTGATTCTGCTCTTGCTGTTAAAAGCAATCTCTTCCCACCAAAAGCAGTCTCTTCCATTGTTTGCTGGTATGGTATTTGCTGGCCAGCAAAATGCCTTCTTTCTCTCACCCAGGTAGGGTTTTGTTTTTTTTTTTCTTGGAAGAAAGACTTGTATCTGCCTTTGGGGTTGTCCATTTGGGGATTTTTCTATTTCCTTCCTTGGCCCATGGCCTGATGCAAAATACTTCCTGTGGTCTAACTCTTGTTCCTCTTGCTTTACTAACAGGTTGAATCCTCTTGAAAAACAACATGATACAGCACACTCCCCCTCCTCACTCATATCATCCCTTGTTTTTATTAAATAAAAGTAAGTGGAGCTATAAGATGTGACTGGCCTGGATCCCAGCTTCATAAAACAAAACTAACACCCTCTTTATCAAGGGGCTGAGGCATCCAGAGTAGATTTCTTAGGCCATTTTGCTGTCACGTAAATGGGAATCAATATTCAATAAGCCCTTGATGCACTACGCTAGCAGTTCACTTAATACCGGCTTCCAGTACAGTAAGTGGCGTTGATATAGGGAGGGCTTGTTTGTAAAATAACACTGCAGCCCTCACCTCCTGGATATTGGATCTGGCTTCTCCTAAGCAAGAAGATTCAAAACTCTGAGGAAGCAGGAGAGTCCTTTTGCCAATCCCATTGCCTCAGGACAGACTCACCTATAATCTACCTTGCAAAAGAGAACAGATTCTGTGCTTGTATTAAAACCAATCAGTCTAAGAGATCCTGGAGGTTAATAGGCCCACATTCCTATCAGGAAGATTTCCACTGTGTCTGCCCTGATTGCCTCCTTCTTCAATAAATTAGTCAAATTGAAAACAGATTTAAGGATAGAATTGATTCCACTGCTACTAACGTTATGAGGATAGACCCTTCTGTGTCCTGAAAGCCTGCAGTGGCTGGAAATAATACCTCTTTTCTCCCACCTCCTGTGTTTGCTATCGGGAAGGACTGCTGGCTGCCTGGCCCCCTGGTGGATGGTGGCAGGTCCAGGTTTCTCCGTGCATAGTCACTGTGAGAATCTGGTAGGAAATGGGCTGTTTCAAAATGGTCAATTATTTCTTTTTCCATTCTGTGACATCTTTGCTGGGGATTTGTAACCTTAGGCTTGCTTCTCCTCCACAGCTCTAAACAAGCATGTGTTAAGGAAAAGCAATCTGATGTCTGCCTAAATATAACAGGTGAATATTGTACCAAAGCTTCATATAATACGTTTCAGAACCAAGTAGATTTTAGCCATTCTTTTTCAGTGCCAGTGTTCACAGAGTTTAGGAATTAACAATTTGGGGTTGAAGTAGGAACATATAGAGAGATTTATCCTGCATTATGGTTGTGACGATTTCTTATCCCATTTTAGGGGGTTCGATGTTTGGGAGGAAGCTGAAGGTAGAGGACTTTTCAGCACTACTGTTTGGGGATATGCTGATGGAGGTCAGTCCCACTCTTTCTAGTGACCCTGTAACTGTCCCTCCAGGAGAGGTGTCCTTACTTAAGTCTCCTAGAGTCACTTTATTTTTATTAAATTAAATTAATTAATTAATTTTTGAGATGGAGTCTTGCTCTGTCACCCAGGCTGGAGTGCAGTGGCATGATCTTGGCTCACTGCAACCTCCACCTCCAGGGTTCAAGTGATCCTCCTGCCTCATCCTCACGAGTAGGTGGGATTACAGGTGTGTACCACCACGGCTGCCTAAGTTTTTATATTTTTAATAGAGTCGGGGTTTCACCATGTTGGCCAGGCTGGTCTCTAACTCTCAACCTCAGGTGATCCACCCACTTTGGCCTCCCAAAGTGCTGGGATTACAGGCATGAGCCACTGCACCTGGCCTCCTAGAGCCACTTTAGAGCAAAGCTTTCAGTCCATCCTGTTACAGATAGGTTTAGTGAATCTAAAGCAAGAGGCTAGTATTTGGCCTCTCTGCTTGGGCATGGATTACAGGGGAGATCAGCCTGCAGTATTTGCCCATGTTAAGTTGTTTTTGTAGGGTGAACCCTCCAAAGATATTGAGTAATGGGTACATATTTTGTGTTCTGTTTTGTTAGAGACAGGATCTTGCTCTGTTGCCCAGGCTGGGGTTCAGTGGCACGATCTCTGCTCACTGTAGCCTCTGCTTCCTGGGCTCAAGTGACCCTCCCACTTCAGCCTCCTGAACAGCTGGGACTACAGGCATGCACCACCATGCCCAGCTAATTTTTGTATTTTTTGTAGAGAGTGTTTCGCCATGTTGGCCAGGCTTGCTAATTTTTTTTGTATTTTTAGTAGAGATGGGGTTTTGTCATGTTGCCCAAGCTGGTCTCGAACTCTTGGCCTCAAGCAATCCTTCTGCTCGGCCTTCTGAAGTGCTGGGATTATAGGCATGAGCCACCTAGCCCAGCCTTAGGATGTTTCTTGTCTTCAAAATTCCTCACATGGCCCAGCCTGGTAGCCTTGAGAAGAGTACAGCAAGGGTACTGGAGAGGGCTGAGTTCAGAGGGGGCTGAGGGGCTTGATAACCTATCTTAGAATTCCTGGGTTCCCAAATGAAGGAGAATATTATTAGTTGCTAGTCTCATCTTCCAAATAAGAGAAAAAGAGATAAGTTAAAGCTGGAGGTACTGAAATTAAGCTTAACAAAGGACTTCTACTTCTATTTATTTATTTATTTATTTATTTATTTATTTATTTGAGACAAGGTCTTGCTCTGTCACCCAGGCTGGGGTGCAGTGGTATGATCATGGCTCACTGAAGCCTCTACCTCCCAGGCTCAAGCAATTCTCCTACCTTAGCCTCCCAAGTAGCTGGGACTACAGGTGCATGCCACCACACTCGGCTAAATTTTTAATTTTTTTATAGAGACAGGGTCTCACTATATTGCCCAGGCTGGTCTCAAACTGCCGGGCTCAAGCAGTCCTCCTGCCTTGGCCTCCCAAAGTGCTTGGATTACGGATATGAGCCACTGTGCAAGACTAGCAAAGGACTTCTTGATAGTTGGCACATAACCGACTCATTTAGTTTGGAGTCCATTCTGTCTTCCTCCTGGGCCTTGTTTTCTGCTGCTCCATGTTGGGGCGAGGGCTAAGTGTGGTTCTGACATCTCTCACTTCATCCATTTCCAGGCTGACCTGGCTGACTAGATGGGAGTCCCTACCTCCCTCTCCTTTTCATGTATGTCCTTCTTGAAGCTACATAGTTTTTTTTAAAAAACAACAACAGAGAAGCACTTTTCTTTGGTTAGACACAAGGATCTGTCCTTCTTGCTAAACTGTCAAACAAGCTCCCTGTGTTAGTGAGGTCTGCACATAGGATGAGGCCAGACCAAGAAGTTGGATGACAAAGCAGATTCCAGGGGCTAGAACTCCTAGGGGATAGTGAGCCCTCAAATTACTTTCCTAGGGAAAGAGGTCATGAGTGAGATTTAAAGCTCTCACCACTCTCTCAGATGGTTGGGCTTCTCCCATACATGGCCAAATGTTGTCTTGAAGAGTCCCGTCTTGCCACACTCTAACCTTTTTCCTTTGTAGTCTGCTTACACTGGGAATGAACCAGTTATAATGGAGCAGTAGCATCTCAACATAGGGTATTATTGATGACCAAGCCCCTCTCCCCCTCTGGCTAAACTCCCATTCAATCATTCGCTACCTCTGGCAGTTCATTTCTTGCCACAACTTGCATTCTGGCATCATTGTTCCCCCCACGCAACAGCTGATGACATCTCTTGGCCTCCCCCATCCATTCAGCAATACCTCTCCCCCCAACCCGCCTCCTCTGCCTGCTGTCCCAGCCTGTAACCCTGATCTCATTTCCTCCTACCTCTCACACCATTTTGAGACCTCTTGCCTCAGCCTGTGCCTAAGCTCCTTCCTTTGCTGCTCCTCTTATTCCTTTGCAGAGCCCACTATGCTCTGATCTAGGATTGTACCTGCACATTTGTATCTTCCCCAAGAATCCAGGAACCAGAGGACTCCCCAGAGAAAAGGGTGGCTCCTATCCCCATGTTGCCCCCAGCTCCTCAGTGGGGTGGATTTCATGCCTGGGTTGTGTGTTGTTTGTCTGTCTCAGACTTTGCAGCCCCTGAGGCAATGGCTCTGTCTTTGCAGGCTCAGGAAAGCCTTGGCAGCCAACAAATAATAAATAACACCCTGGTAACACCACCTGCAACTTGCTAATGAGTGTCTTTTCTCCTGCCTTCCCCACCTCTTGGAGGTTGGGGGTGGGGACCCCCAATCTCTTGGCAAATGGATACCTTCCTCTTGTTCATGTCTAGAAGAGTTGATGTTGGAGATTGGTGGGTGAGAAGAGGCAGAGGGATACAGAGGTGACTTTTAGGAGTACATTAGTCATTTCTGGTTTCAGAGTTTTGGAGAGACTGTAGTCTTCAAGAGTAGGGTCGTCCTTCTGGGGGGTCTTTGGGTTTCTTGAGGGCTCCTGGGCTTTGGTTTCCAGAGGCAAGCCAGGGAGCTATCACCCGATCCCATCTCTTCCCACAAAGAATATTTCCCTAAGTCGTTGGTTGGTTTTCTAAATTTGACACTCAGGTTGTCATCTTCTTCTAAATCCACAGGTTAGGTCACTAAGTGACTCTACTGTCTTCTTTTTGGTTTAAAGTATTAAAGTTAATGTCTAAGATTGAGAAGAGAGATGGGTGCTTGGTGCAGTTTCCCCGAAGGCACCTGTGCTTGAAATTCCAGCAATTGCCAACAGGTGAATCTGTGCCTTGTCTTGGGTCATCCAAAGAGAGCAGAAGAAGTATGCAATCTTGTTCACTTATGCATTTTCATATTGTTGCCAAAATGCCATTATTTTAAAGTATATCTTATGATGTAGGCGTGACTCTATTCTAAAACACATACGCCGTCTGGCAAAAGCCTTTTAGACCTTCATTTCATTGTAGCAGCAAAAGGGAGTGAGTGGAATACATGCTTGTCTGAGACAGTCTCTCTAGTGCCCCATCTGAATGGTCCATGGAGTTAGCCTGTGATCCATTTTTTCAGAGGCAGGAAAATGAAGCTCAGCTCCTCCATGCCTTGCCAAGAAGTGTCACTCTAAAGGACTGAATTTCCCAGACTCATCATCCTCTGATCCCCCTCTTGATTCAGGGAGTGTTTCCTCAGCTACTGTCCATCTCCTTTAAGAGGAGATGCTTCCTTAATTTCTGCTTCTGTCTTCCAAATTTACCCCCCCAAAATTGCCCATTCCCTCACACTTCGTGCCAGTTCTTAGGGTGTAAACAGTCTTGTCTGGTATTTGGGGTAAATGAGCTCTGTGTTTGATTAATTCTACATGATCCTGCTTGTAGACGCTGGGGGAGGAGCTAGCCTCCTTTCCATCCCCCTGGAGTCGGAACCCAGACCTGGGCCAAGCAGGTTCATTTTCCCACGTGTAGGAAGCTGATGGGCCCCCATTCCCTGCAACATTTGGCTCCTTAGGTTCTCTGAGTCACCCCCTGACCCTAATCATCTGCAGCAAGGGCTCAGATCCATCGGGCCAACCTCACCCAAGAGGGCTTAATGAGCACCTGGCAGCTAAGTGCTTTGAGATCTTTCAGATGAAAAGGGCTGTCAGTTGTTCTGGGGTTATTAATGCCAGGGTAGTGGCGGCAGCAATTACTCTAGACGATCAGGACATCCAGCTTCCTTTGTCCTTGAAGTGAGTGCCTGGTTCTAGGAGGAATGGCTGACTGCCTTGCTATATCTGCCTTGGGTGCTGATGGGATGCTAACAAGGTTCTTTTTACTGTTTGCCATCCTCCCTCCACAGCTGGACAGGTAGCACTGCAGAAGCTCAGTAAATTCTGAAATACTCACTCTCTACGGGGTGAAGTGACTCTGAAGAGTGTAGAATGACAGAAGCGAGAAGCCAGGGCTAGAGGATAGCCACCTCATTTGTGTCTTCTGTGTCTAGAATTGAAAGGAGAGAGGAGTGCTTGGTGTAGGAGAACTTGAAAAAAACAATTTTGCAGAAGGGCTTGAAAAAACCAATTTTATATGTAGGCATGAGAAGAAAAGGAAAGGAGTTCTAACCACAGCTGCTCAGAAATAATATGAAATTTGTAGAAGAGATAGGAAGCATGACAAACCAAGGAAGTGGTAGAGGCACCTTCTCTGCAGAGTTTTAAATGAAGAAAGAGGAGGACCATTGCAGGGGCAGAGGGATCACCCAGGATAACCTTAAGGACTTTGAGGTCCTGAGTGAACAAATCCACAGGGCACAACCACGTTCCACTTTTCTACCTGAAAGGGGTGAGGTTTATGTTCTGGGCTTTAGTCTCTAATAACCGTGGATGGTAGCAATGTATTTTGAGGGGGTAACAATGGACTTGCCGCTCCATTCCTCCTGCAAGCACTGGGGTGGCGCGGATGGGCAGGAGGATCACAGGCAGAGAAAATGGAGCCTCAAGTGCCTATTTCCCAGCTTGTCCTTGTCCTAAGCACCTTTACTCTGGGAACAAACACCATTTCTTTACCATCTCCACAAACACAATCATCTTCCTTGGGAAGGAAAAAAGTCACAGATTTTTGTTGAAAAGTCATTTTGTCTTGTTCTCCTGGGAAGTTATGTTTACTTCCTGAAAAATCTTCTAACCCAGACAGGAGAGATGCTCTTTTATGTTTAAAGGCCTGAAATGAAGATGTCACATACTCTAGCATTAACATTCTTACCTTAACCACAGAGACTGTCCTCTTTTCCCTTGCTTTTAAAACCACAAATTTGGACAGTGCCATCTTCACTCACATCTACGCTGGATCAGTTATTATCATCCCAGTCTACAGGTCCCTGGGGTTTGGTCTATAGCTCTGCATTGTTTGCTGCCAAAAGTGCCTGTTATGGCACAACCCTATCTTTACTAAAATGCAAAAAACTAGCCAGGCATGGTGGCGTGTACCTGTAGTCCCAGCTACTCAGGAGGCTGAGGCGGGGGAATCGCATGAACCTGGGAGGTGGAGGTTGCAGTGAGCCGAGATGGCGCCATTGTACTCCAGCCTGGCAACAGAGCAAGACTTCATCTCAAAAAAACCCAAAAAAACAAAAACAAAGAAAACAAAAACAAAAACAAAAAAGAAGGTGCCTGTTATTTAGATAATAAAATAAAAGTGCCTGTTATTTAGATAATTTTACCCACTCTGAATTATGTGCTATTTACTACAATTGCTAGAAGTCTAGAAAAGTGTTTTTTAAAAGTCATATGGCTTTGATAAAAGGGTATCAGTAAGAAAGTAGTGATTTATATGGAGAAGAGAAAGGTCAGGAATGGAGGAGGGAGAGAGAGGAAACAGGGAGAAAAGAAACTGCTGATCAATGAATTTAAAGTATTTCAAGCTCAAGAACAGGAGAATAGTGACCTTTCCTGAGGCCAGAAGAGAAACAACTGGGACTGTAAACATGAAGCGTTAGGATTAGACTAAAGGAAGCACTGCCTTACTGGGGAGTCAAATGAGGCTACTGTTGAGAAAGACTGGAATCTACTGTTCTTGGAAATTCTATGCAAAGGAACCGTGAAAGTGTAGGGGGAGCCAGGGTAGAAAGGACTGACTGCAATAATCCCTTGCCACTCTCCTCCCTGGCTGTTTCCTGCCCTCCCTTATCTGGCAGGACTGTCCAATCCTGCTCTCTGAATCAGATTTGATGACTCAACACTGACCAATTAGGCGTTAACACATCTATCTCTTGGGCTATCTAGCCATCTTTATGGAGAACAGGATCTTAAATCTCTGCTCATCGGGACAGCCAGAGGCTTTGCCTAAATGGTGGAAAGAGCTGTAGACATTTTTCATAATTATAATGACTTTTTACAGGGAGAGCCATAACTCCTGCTCCATAACTCCAGGGTGAGAGAAGAGCCCATTTCAGATTCTGTGATGTGGGGAATGGAGCCATCTGACGGCTGTCTTCTCTAGGCAGTCTTTGCTTTCCTAATACGAACAACTTCTGGGAGCAAAATTCACAAAGGAGGATAAGACTATTTCTATTCTAGGAGCCCTTCCACTGAGATGAGACAGGCTGTAGTCTCCAGAGGCATACAGTGAGTGACAAAAGGTCAAGAAATCAATGAGTAGTACATGGCCTGGCTAAGCTCTAAATATCTGTGTGTGGGAAAAGGCATTTTAGTTATGGAAGGCTTCCTGGAGGAGGCAAATAAGGAGCTGAAAAGGAGGAGGTCATTCTTAGATAGAGTAAATGACTTTTTTTCTTTTTCTTTTTAGAGACAGGGTCTCACTCTGCCACTCAGCCTGAAATGCAGTGACGTGATCATAGCTCACTGCAGCCTCGAGTTCCTGGGCTCAAGCAATGGAAATAGCCTTTGGGTAGAGGTAGGTGATTTTGAGATGTTGACCATCTTAGGAGCATAGATCTCATTATGAATCATCTAGAGTCTTGCCATTTTAGTTTTCCAGTTGATTAATTAGCTCATATTACTGTCACTCTCTCCTAATGATCCCCTACGGTACACCTCCAGCTTTATAAGAACTTCATGACACCCTACAAATCAGGCCCGAGATCTCCTATTTTACTACTACTCTGCTTGTTCCACTCCTGTTCAATAACTTTTTGGTCTATTTCCTCTTCCCCTATAATGCTGAACATTGTTCCAAATTGCACTTCAGGCCTTGATTTCAATTACTAGATCCTCAAACTACTAGATTGTCTTTTTCTCATCCTTCCAGCAATGTACTGTTTCCTTATGATACCTAAGCAACTCTCATGGACCAATAAGTGTGTCAAAATGTTAATGATCAGCAAACTCTGTTCTTTCCCAAGCCAAGTACCTCTGAGCCTTACCTTGTCTGATGTCTTTCTTTGGCTAATGGTATAGCATTAATGGTCTTCAACTTTCTTGTGTTAATCTTACTGATGTGTGTTTCAGTCCAGGAGTTCCTGGAAGCAAGGCCTGTGTTGCACTTTTTGCTTCATTCCACACCTCTCATAGCACACTTTAGACCCCGAATTCATATTTTCCAAGTTGCTAGAGGTGAACAATTAGCTAGATAATTTGATCTGTGTAGATAACTTTTGTTTTTCTGAAGCATGTTTGAAGAGTTAAAATATGCATATTATTGCTTCTATAACCTCCTCCTCCTTCTTCTCCCTCCTCCTCCTCCCTCTTCTTCTTCTTCTTCTTCCTCTTCTTCTTCTCTTTCTCCTCCTCCTCTTCCTTCTCCTTTTTTCAGACAGGTCTCATTCTATCACCCAGACTGGAGCGCAGTGGTGTGATCATAGCTCACTGCAACCTGGACTCCTGGGTTCAAGTGATCCTCCTACCTCAGCCTCCCAAGTAGCTGGGACTATAGGTGCACACCAAAATGCCTGGATAATTTTTTTTTTAATACTGAGCCTCACTCTGTTGCCCAGGCTGGAGTGCAATGGCAGGATCTCAGCTCACTGCAACCTCTGCCTCCCAGGTTCAAGCAATTCTCCTGCCTCAACCTCCCAAGTAGCTGGGATTACAGGTGCACACCACCATGCCCGGCTAATTTTTGTATTTTTAGTGGAGATGGGGTTTCGCCATGTTGCCCAGGCTGGTCTCGAACTCCTGACCTCAGGTGATCCGCCTGCCTCGGCCTCCCAAAGTGCTGGGATTACAGGTGCAAGCCACCATACCTAGCTTCCTGGATAATTTAAAATTTTTTTTTTTTTTTTTTTTTTTTTTTTTTTTTTTTAGTAGAGACAAGGTCTTACTGTATTACCCAGGCTGGTCTCAAACTCCTTGGCTCAAGTGATCTTCCAGCTTTGGCCCCCCGAAGTTCTGGAATTATAGGCATGAGCCACCACACCCAGCCTGTAATCCTCTGTGGCTAAGTAGACACAATGTGATGAGGATATGTATATCATAGAAATTGATCTTTGATATTCTTCTAAAAGTCTTTCTTTGTTCAAAACACAGAAAGGATGACTTGTT
Organism: Pan paniscus; assembly: GCF_029289425.2. Lineage (NCBI taxonomy): Eukaryota > Metazoa > Chordata > Mammalia > Primates > Hominidae > Pan > Pan paniscus. Next base: position 40,363,301 of record NC_073259.2, on the reverse strand, counting down.
GTGCTTCATTGATTTATTCAACAAATTGCCTTATTTTTATTGCTACTATTCTGGACATGGGTTGCAAAAATGAAGAAGATAAGGTCTTTACCTTTTAGGTGCTTTCAGGTTGGTGGGAAGATAAAGAAGTAAACCAGAATTTACAATAGAGCATGAGAAGAGCTGTGACAGAGGAGTGCCTAGGGTACTGGGATAAGGCAGTAGACACCTAACTCTGGTGCAGGGAGATGTCATTTATGGGCCCAGCCAGCAGCAGGGGAGAGTGGTTGTGACAGCATCCGACTAAGGCTAGCCACTAGGAAGACCTTCTCAGTTAGATTGTGATTTCTCAATCTATGCATTCATGCACAGAATGGTCACACGCTAAGTACTATGTGCCAGTCACTACGCTAGCTCTTATTTAGAGTGGTGGACAGAAAATACAATATGCTAAAGGCTGGGGTAGAAGCTGACACTATCTCAATTAAAGCCAGTTGAAATGTTATGCTGCTCAGAATGTGGAAGAGGAAAAAGGAGGGTAATTTCAATGACTTACCCTCTTACTCCTTTCAAGTCTGTGAATAGGTTGATTCAAATTCTGCTGCGCAGTTTATTTATCATCTGGAATCCCAGCAGTTGAAGGATCCGGAATATATCAAACTTCCTAGGTCTCTGTTTGGACACCCTTCCTAGTTCAGGAAGCAATTAGTCTGAGAGAGACAGAAGTGAGAGTGTAGGAGCAGAATATATATCCTTTTAAAATAACTTAGTAACAACCCTAGGTAAGTGACCAATAGTTTATAGAGTCTATTCTTTTTATAGAGATATTTCCTTGCTGCTCAACCAGCGAGCTTGCTGGGTTTAGAGGATTAATCTTTGACGTAGTAAATATGCTCAAGTTGTAATTCAGTCTCAGGGATAAAGGGAACTTAGACTTGTCTTGTATAAGGGAAAAAATATTAAATGGATTTGTTGAGGACCCGCCGTGGTAGTCCTTATTGTCTCTTGTACCTCAGCATTGCAGCTTTGGAACTGCAAGGGACCTTATTAATCTTCTCATACAATGTCCTTATTTTACAGATGAGGAGACTGAGATTTATGGTACATGAGGTGGTGGCAGATCCAGGGCTGAAACCCGTGTCTCTTGACTCACACTTTTGAAACTGCACTGTGCTACTGCGCATCACAAACTCTAGCCTCACTTGCAAGGCTCCCCTTAACCGCCTTCCCCTCCGTTCTTTTCTGTCCCTTCCTGTTGTCTATTTTCGGCAAACTGAGCTCCTCCCTGGCCTCCTGTCCATGCCACACGTTTTCTGCCTCTGAAACCTCCTGTAAGCACTCCCCCTCCTCAGGCTGGATTGCCTTTACTTTTCTCTCCCTTCTGCTCCTTGCTTCCTCTCCAACCCAATTCCACACTCCCTCTTGCAGGAAACCTTCCCAAAATAACCCCTTCTTACTTGGAATATTTCTTTACTCTGCATCTTTTCAGCCCCATTGTTGGTTTATACTTGCTGCTGCTTTATTGCTTAATAAGCATTCTGAAGTCTTTTTTTTTTCTTTTTTTTTTTTGAGACAGAGTTTCACTCTTGTTGCCCAGGCTGGAGTGCAATGGTGCAATCTCGGCTCACCGCAACCTCCTCCTCCCAGGTTCAAGCAATTCTCCTGCCTCAGTCTCCTGAGTAGCTGGGATTACAGGCATGCACCACCATGCCCGGCTAATTTTGTATTTTTAGTAGAGACGAGGTTTCTCCATGTTGTTCAGGCTGGTCTAGAATTCCCGACCTCAGGTGATCCGCCTGTCTTGGCCTCTGAAAGTGCTGGGATTACAGGTGTGAGCCACTGCGCCTGGCCTCTGAAGTCATTTTTTAGATATTTGTGTTCTGTCAATTTACTTAGATGAGGAGCTTCTTAAGGGGAAGGCCCCTCAGAACACACACGGGGAGCTTATACTGCTGCCTGACTAGAGCTAGACCTGGGATAGTCTGAGAAAGTTCAAATGACCTCTGTATTTCAGGAAAGAAAAGAAGACCGTCAACTTAGGGGTAGTGGGAATGCTGATCCCATTTAGAGGCAGTTGGCACCTATTTGAAATTCCTTCTTATGGTTATTTCCAGTCCTGGGATTCTGTAACCCTATGAACCAACTTGGATATGCCCTTGCCTGATCTTGATGCTATTACCAATTTTGTGGCCTGTATTAAATAATAAGACATCCCATAACTAGTAGGTGGCAGATTGGTGTGTCCACTGCAGGTTATAAAATAAAAAACTAGCTTGGTGGAGGGACCTTCCTATGTGTAATGCATTGTTAGGTAGAGCACCTGGCTGCCCAATGGATAACCTCAGTTGCTGCCTGGAGGCCTCTACCTCGGGGAAGGGAGGCCTTGAGAGCCATTTTGACCCAAGTTCAAATTCTCTAGAACAAACAAGCCGATCTCTTGCTCCAAGCTCCAGTCAAAGAAGCTCCAGTGTGTTTATTGACTCTTGCATGACCCTGCCCTGGAGAACAAACAAACAGCTCAACCTGACTCATTCCCTCCACCAACTATACTCAGGTCCATTGCTGGGGTTTGCCAGAAAAATCCCTCAGGCCCTGTGGAAAATTAGAGAGCCAAAGGTTAGGGCTCTCTGGTCATATATTCCTACTCTTTCTTCCCATAGAATGTTAACCCTCCCTGGAGGTGCAGAAGACTAGCAGTGACTTCCAATTCATTTGACTTGGGGCCTCTCCATTGCTTGAGGCAAATCAGCTTGCTTCACTGATTCATTCATTTGACAAATATTTATTGAACACCTGCTATATGTGAGGCTCTCCTCTCTTAGGATGGGAGCTTACTGATTTTTGCTATGGAGAATGCTGATGCTTCCATCTTTATTTATTTATTTATTTTTTTGAGACAGAGTCTCGCTCTGTCAACCAGGCTGGAGTGCAATGGTGCGATCTCGGCTCACTGTAACCTCCACCTCCTGGGTTCCAGTGATTCTCCTGCCTCAGCCTCCCAAATAGGTGGGACTACAGGTGTGCGCCACCATGCCTGGTTAATTTTTGTTTTTAGTAGAGACGGGGTTTTGCCATGTTGGCCAGGCTGGTCTTGAACTCCTGACCTCAGGTGATTGCCCCCCTTGGCCTCCCAAAGTGCTGGGAATACGGGTGTGAGCCACTGCGCCCAGCCCAATGCTTCCATCTTTTAACTAAAAGGTTTGAAGTACCCTTTTCCAGACATCTTGTAAGAATAACAATACCTTTTCTCTCCCTTACCACCATTGGAGGAACTTAGTTCTGAACCCAAACCATCTCCTTTCATTAAGCCTTTGGTGGATCATTTTTACCTCTTGGGATTTCATCAAGCCCTGCTCCCCATTTTCCCTCACGGAAGAGGAGGCAGCCTGTTGCTCGTGTATATGTGCTCAGCTTATTCCTTCTCAATGATTTTTAAAAAGAAGGAACCCAACTCAGCCCCTCCTCCTTGTTGTGTTTAAGGGAGTGCTGTTTCCTAAACTGTGTAATCCTCAAAGCACTGAGGTTTCACCTAATGTTAATAAGGGTTTCTTGAAAAAGCATTGAATCAGGTCATTTTAGGAGACAGTGAATGAGACAAAATTAAAATCTTAAGCAGCAGGGCTTCTCAGAACCTTTAACATATTAATATTCATTTGAAATCTCAAGAGGGAGACATAATTTGCAATATTTTCCAAATTATTAGGCCATGGAAGCCCCTTTTAAAGGAAAACCTCTTATTCGTTCTTGGGACATTAGCATTCCATTAAATTCAATTTGAGAAATGCTGATGTAGTAGCAGGAATATTGAATTAAGAGACAGGAACCTGAACTTGCATCCCTCTTTGACACTCAGTTTTGTGACTCTGGAAAAATCACTTCTCCTCTATGGACCTCCATTTCTTTACCTGGAAAATGAGAAGGCTGAATTAAATTATCCTTCAGTCCTCTTCTAGTTCTGTACAAAGGCATCCACAGGTAGGCCCAATCTCCTAAGAACCAGAAACAAAATCTTAGGTGGATATCTTGACATACCAGTAAAGGATATACAAATAATACAATAAAACATTAAGCCAATCTGTGACTAAAGAGAGCTGGAGTAAATGCATTTTACAAGAAAGGAAAGATATTTGTGGAAAGAAAATATGGTTGTTCCATACGCAGCTGAATGTCTTAAGGGAAAGATCTGAGAAGGCTGCTTGGAAGAGGAGCATTGGTATCAAGAGAAGAGAGGATACTCTCTGCTGACAGGAGTGGGTGTGGAGAGGTGGGGTATCCCTGGTTTATGGGGCAAACTACTTGGTTGATAATTCAAAGACAGTTGAAGAAAGTTCATCTGGGAATTGTGATGGAATAACCCAGATCCTGGGAGTCAATAAAGGTAAAGGAGCTTGACCTGGAGCACCTAGGAAGGTGGGTCAGTGCATATTTCATTTCCAGTCATCTGTGGTGAGGTCAAGGCTCCAGGGTGCTTGGAAAAGACATGTGCGTATGTGGATGGCCTTGGAGACAGACAGGTTCCCTAGTGGGTGGCCCAAACCTCTTGCCTCTTCTTGCATTGTGTGTGATGGGCTAGAGCTCTAGATTAAATCCATGCCTATGAGCACTGTCACTAAGAGAAGATAAGAACTATGAGCAGAGATGCTTATCTTTATAGCTGTTCTGGTTTGATTTATAAATATATATATTGTGTGTGTGTGTGTGTGTGTGTGTGTGTGTGTTGGGTCTATATGCACCTATGTGTATGAATGTGTTTTTATGTAAGTGTGCGCTTGGACATGTATGTGAAAATGTGACCATGTTTTATATGTATATATGGGTCTGCAAAGTGCTTATATGTCTACCTAGGCTCTGCCTGTGGTAAAAAAAAAGTGAGGTTTAATTTTATGTATGTGTGTAAAATGGTGTGTACACTACATGTGCATATGGATAGTGGTCTAGTTTATATATTTGAGGCATGTATTAATATTATATTCACATTCATATTTATGTGTGAATGTTTATACGTATTTATATGTCTGTATCTTAGGTTGCATCTTTTTGAACTACTTATTTTTATATTTCTTTGTATTTAGGGGTGGGATTGTTTCCTGAATTCAAAAAGTGTTTATTGAGAGCCTACTATGTGCAGGGTATATTCCTATGTATATATGTGGGGTGTGCCTGAGTCTATAAATATGCTTGGAAGGTACACATGCCCTTATGTATATGCCATCAGGTTCATAAAATGCTTAAGTGTATACTGATATCCTCACCTATCTAATTTTTTTTTTTTTTTTTTGAGATGGAGTCTTGCACTGTCGCCTGGGCTGGAGTGCAATGGCATGATCTTGGCTCACTGCAACCTCCGCCTCCCAGGTTCAAGAGATTCTCCTGCCTCAGCCTCCCAAGTAGCTGGGATTATAGGCGCCTGCCACCACACCCGGCTAAGTTTTTGTATTTTCAGTAGAAACGGGGCTTCACTGTGTTGGCCAGGCTGGTTTCAAACTCCTGACCTCATGATCCACCCGCCTTGGCCTCCCAAAGTGCTGGGATTATAGGCGTGAGCAACCGCGCCTGGCTACCTATCTAATTTTTAAATCCTCTATTAAATGTCATCACTGTAATCTCTTCCTAATTATTTTTTGGAAGAAGCAGGAGATAACTAAAAACATTGAGTATGAGCATGTGTATGTATGTAATGCAGGTATGTCTGTGTGACGTAAGATTGTGCCCTCTTTATTTTTTCATTTATTTTCATTTTCGATCTCCTGCTAGATCCTTGTGCCATCTCACTCTAAGCACTTCTTGCTCCCATACAGCTTGGAAAAATACCTAAGACACTCATTCACCACTATGAATGAATGCCTTGTTTTCTCTTCCTGGTCTGTCCAACTCAGGAAGAAAGGATGAGAGACAGTTAACAACTGATATTAAGCTCTAGCTGTCTAAGAAAATTTTTCTTTTTGCCTCTCCCTGGCCCCATCTTGTCTATCCTTCAACCAGTTCTCCTAATCCCTCGAAAGAGAGACACAGGTTTTCTTTTCCCCAGAGAAACCAGAGGGAGAGGAAGAGAAATTTTACTCCAAGGGAATCTGCTCCCATTTTATGGGGTTTGTCAATAATGTTCCTTCATTAAGATAGCATCTCAGAATGAAAGAGGCCTCTGCTCTTCGTGAAAAGAGTTGTTTTTTCTTAAGGGGGGAGTGTAGGGGGCATTAAATAAACCTGTTTGTTAAAAAAGTACCTTTGCAGCAGGAAATGTGTTATTATTGTAATTGTCTGATGCTAATTATACTTATTACTATAATAACCATTTTGTTGTAACAAATGATGTAATCCTCTTCATTTCTGTCACCGCCAGAGGCAGAAGTGAGTGGAGTGTCTATAGCAAGAGGGGGTGCTGGGGGGTGTTCTTGGTGGGGAGGTGCAGTCAGGCCTAGTGTAGGTGGGGAGCATGTGCTGGTGGCTGGCTTTGCTGCTGAGGAGGTGGGAGATGCAGAGCAGAAGATACCTAGACTGTTTCACTCCCCAAGCCTGCTTCTCTCTGGAACTCCATTCTAGGGCCTTTCCTGAAAGCATTTACTCATTCAGTCAGACCTCCGTTTATTAACTCAACAGGCACTCATTTAGTACCTGCTGTGTTCCATATGTTAGAGTCAGCCCTAGTGATATAGAGTAAATCAGATAGGATTTTTACTGCTGAGATGTTCACAGTCTAGTGGTGGAAAGTGTTTGTAAGCATGCAAACATTATTTTCAGTGCACTAGAATAACTGTGGTATAGAGTATTTAGAGTGCTGTGAGTATATGCATAGAAGAGGTGACTTATTCTGGGTACAGAAGCCTGAAAAGCTGGATCTTTTGGAGGAACACTAGGAGTTTGCAGCACAGAGAAGGGAGTTAGCATGTCCAGGGAGAAGGAACTGTATTACTAAAGGTATGGAGGCATGATAAAGGCTATTTGTTTTTGTTAATATTAATAATAATTTAAAAAAAGATAAAAATAGCTCATATTCATATCATACACTGTTCTAGGAACTTGCATGTGTTGATTCACTTAATCTTCACAACAATGCTATGTAGTTGCTCTGTAGTGAAAATTAAGTGATCAATAGATGCAAAGTGCTTAGAACAGTGCCTGATATGAATAAGCTATTTTTATTATTGTTTTGTTATTACTATTTAACATATGCAAAAACAGAGACTTAGGTTGAGTAACTTGCCCTGTTTCACATATACAGTAAGCAACAGAGCTTAGGTTTGAATCCCAGTTCTGAGTAGAGCTCCAGTTTTCAGCCACTCTTGTAGTTAGGATATGGAGTGCATGCTAGGGAGGGGTGGTAATTTGTAATGAGACTGCCAAATAGTTTGGGGCTAGAGTGTAAATGGCCTTGTGTACCATTAGAGGTTTTTAAACAGAGGAGTAACAAGATAGGACCTGCATTTTAGAAAGGCAATTCCCCAAAACTAGGACTGTGTGGACAACAGGCCCACTGGATCTTCCCATCTCAAAGTGAAGCTGAGGGTTCAGCTTCTAAAATAGCCAGCTCTTAGTCATCGCATTCAGCTCCACAGTTGATCCAGCCAACTGAGCTGCAGAGCTGCTCTAGCTGGCTGCCTATGAGAAGTGGAAGGAAAGAGAATTGGAGCAACTATCAGGTTAATAAACTCTGTGGAGAGAGCCAAACCAAATTTCCAAGGCCCCACGATGAGTTTGTCTAAATGAAGCACAACAACATAATGCTGATAGGCCTGACTTCCTTTAGTGTTAATGGACCTTACAGATCTTTTCTAACTTCTGGGCTGTGGCCTTGTCTGTCTTGTTTACCACAATATCTCTAGTACCAGCAGAGGGCCTGCCAATGGTACATGTTAATAAATCTATGATATGAATGACCAGTCACTTGTCCTGGAGCTGTGGGTACCCCAAGCTTGGCTGAATGCTCCCACAATTGAGTCTTTCATTATTAATTAAAGAAGTAGGCCAGGCACGGTGGCCCACACCTGTAATCCCAGCACTTTGGGAGGCCGAGGTGGGTGGATCACGAGGTCAAGAGATCGAGACCATCCTGGCCAACATGGTGAAACCCCATCTCTACTAAAAACACAAAAATTAGCTGGGCATGGTGGCATGTGCCTGTAGTCCCAGGTACCTGGGAGGCTGAGGCAGAAGAATTGCTTGAACCTGGGAGCGGAGGTTGCAGTGAGCTGAGATCGCGCCACTGCACTCCAGCTTGGTGATAGAGTGAGACTCCGTCTAAAAAAAAAAAAAAAATTCCTCCTGTTGTCAGTGCCCTTCTCTCCATTCCACCACACACACACAAACATATATTCTCCCCACTTATCACTTTGAGATCTGTTTTTTCACCATAAAGGAGTGCATCAAAGATAATATTAATAATGGGTAGTAGTCACTGAATGCCTACCAGTGCCAGGCATTGTTCTAAGCCTTTCATGTGTTAACTAAGGTCTTACAGCAATTGGATGAGGAGATACTATTATCATTCCCGCTTTATAGATCAGGAAACTGAGCTATGAAGAAGTCAAATAACTTGCTCAAGGTCACACAGCTGTTAACTAGTAAACCCTTATCCTCTTCATTAATGCATTGAAATATTAATAAGCATGCAAATCAGCTGAAGCCTTGTTAAAGTGCATATTCTGATTCAGTGACTCTATGGTGGGGTCTGAAAATTCTGCATGTTTAGTAAGCCTCCAAGTGATGCCAATGCTGTCCGTCCATGAGTACATCTTGCTCAGTGAGGCTCTGTAGTGTGTTTGCAAGCTCTCTGTACCAACCATTTTCTGACTCCTGTTGTCATTAGCTATCAGAGTTATTTCCTGACTTGATATGACATTTGTTTAAAAGAAGAAACTGACACCTATGGTGTCATGGTATACAAGGCCATTTACACTATGGCCACTGGCCAGTTATTTTGAATGAATGTCTTTGGTGCAAAGAACTGATCCTAAGCAAAGGGAGGGCAGCTCTAGACTTAATGGCTTTGAGCCCAGCTCATACTGCAGGCCCTGATCATGTCTACTGGTTGATGGCCACTGGGGGAGTCTCCCCTACTTTTATTCCATTGAGGCCACTAATTGAATTAGCTCTAGGTATTTAGGGTGAAGGTGTCCTCACTTCAAGGCTCCCGTGATAGACCATTGATTAGCTGTGCCTCTGGAATTCCCAAGCTCAAATGTCTGGAATTCTTTGCTCCTTCCAAATGCAGAGTTAGTAAGAGAAGGTAGGAAGACATATGAGGGCAAAGCTCCATGAAAAGAGTAGATTAATACATTTACTAACAAGTGTATTTGAGGCCCTGATATTACAATGAAATTGTTTTATCCTAACCCCCAGGTCTCAGGTGAGCTGCAGGAATAATGGAGTCAACTCTCATTCAATGTCTTTTCCTAATCAAGACTGCCTTCTCCTTTATTCCCCAGCAAGGTGTACTTATGAGACATAATTTCTAAGACAATTCTGAAGGCAGACGCACATTTTTGGAACATTAAAAAAAAGCCTACATTAAAAAGTCCCAAATAAATAATTTTCATTTTTTAAAAACTGACTTGACAAGAACTGTGTCACAGCCCTCCCACGTTAGCCCAGAAAACTTGGAGTTGACCACAACCATTCTGATGGGAAGCTGAATCTCTAAGGTCCTTTCTCACTTTAAGATTCTCTGATTCCATTCCAATCAGGTCTAGGGCTGCTGGTACTCAAGAGAAGCTGTTAAGACCTCTGGGGGCAGTCATAGCTCCCAGACAGCTTGGGTTTTCTCTTGGAAAAACTTTAGGCAGTTCAACTCTTAGAGCGAAGGAACTCCCAGTGGGGGAAGCACAGAGCTTGGTATTGTGGGGTTTCTCTCCTGCTTTCCATTTCTTCTTGTTCCACGGCTATCCTTACAATCAAGAGCAGCGTCATTACCTGCCCAGCTAGCACTAGCCACCTGAGTGAGTGTTTAATCTTCAGACCCTTCCTCATTTCTCCCATTAAGTTAAAAGCAAAACAAAACAACTAGGTTTTAAATTTTAAAGTACCTATTATGAATAACACATTGGTCTAGTTGCTATGGAATGTACAAAAATAAATGAGATGTAACATTTTTTTAAGACAGGGAAAATGGCATGTGAAGATGAAGGCAAGGGCCCAGGTAATGTGTTTACAAGCCAAGGAACACCAAAGATTCCCAGCAGAGCACCAGAAGCTAGGGGAGAGGCACGGGATGGGTTTTCCCTCACAGCCCTCAGAAGGAATCAACCCTCCTGACACTGTGGTCTTGGACTTCCAGCCTCCAGAATGGAGAGACAATAAATTTCTCTTGCTTAAGCCACTTAATTTGTGATACTTTGTTACAACAGTTCTAGCAGATTAGTAAAGATGCTAACTGTATAAAGGCAAAAAGAAAAAAAAAAGAATAGCCTAGTAGAGTAAACAGTTACAAACTGGAATACGTTCTATGTGATAGGTACAGATAAAGTCCTATGGGGATTCAAAGAAGCAAGAACAAGTAAAATAATGTATATGAAAGAAAACTTTTAAAGCTGTCAATACTGTGTAAATATAAATTTCTAACTTCCTCAAGCAAGGAAAAGAGAACAAGATTGGTAATCAGGAGGCCTGACCCTAGACCAGGGGTTGGCAAACTAAAGCCCAAGCTTGTTTTTATACAACCCTCAAGCTAAGAATGGTTGTAACATTTTTAAAAGGGTTGTATTAAACAATAACAGCAACAACAAAGAGAAATATACAACAGAGACTGAATGCTGCTTGCAAAGCCTAAAATACTTACTGTCTGGTCCTTTATAGAGAAAGTTTGCCAACCTCCTGATCTAGACAAGATTTTGCCATAACTGTGTGACTACTGACAAATCTGGCTGAGGAATTGGACCTTATCCAGTAAGTAATGGTGTTCATCAAGTGGATAAGATGGCTAGATCTCTTGGTAGTAGGAGGATGAATTGGAATGGGAATCATGCATAGAAATGTCTAGGAGGCAATTTAAAATTCTAATCTAGAAAGCCAGGAGAGATGTAAATTTGGGAATCATTAGCACATATTCAGGGCTTGACAATAGAATGGATGAAAGCACCCAAGGACAAGACCAAAGATGGAAACTTGGGCATGCCCACTTTCAGGGAAGGAGAATAGAACAAAAGAAGACTGAAAGAGACTGAGAAAAACTGATCCGGGAAGTAGGAGAACAAGAGATGAACAGCATTACAGATAGAGTAGCTTGTCAACAATGTTAAATGCCAAAGAGAGGGAAAGTGGAATGAAGAATGAAAAGAAGCCTTGGATATATCACTGGTGACCTTGTGACAACAGTTTCAGTAGAGTGGTAGAGTTGGGAGTAGGGGCAGGATAGTGCCTTTCAGGATGTTGGTAGTCAAGGGAAGGATGGAGACCAGCTCATAGGCTAAGTGGAAGCAGAGTCAACTGAGGCAGAAAGCGTCCATTTTGCCTACCATGCAAGGTACCTGAGGCTCCAATTAAATAACACATGTGAAAGTGCTTTGCAAACTATAAAGTACTATACTAATAAAAGGCATGATATTGTTATAAACTAAAGTAATTCTAAATTCTATGGTCATATGAAACCATGATTGTTCTCTTCCCTAAGTTTACAACTTAGAATCAAAGCATTTCTATTGCCCATCAAGTCTAAACTGTCCATTCTGGAAGACCTTTCTAGCAGCTGACTATGGCCAACCTCATCTTCCTATGCTTTTTTTTTTTTTTTTTTTTTTTTTTGAGACAGAGTCTTTCTCTGTTGCCCAGGCTGGAGTGCAGCAGTGCAATCTTGGCTCACTGCAACCTCCGCCTCCCGAGGTCAAGTCATTCTCCTGCCTCAGCCTCCTGAGTAACTGGGATTACAGGCATGTGCCACTGTGCCCAGCCCATCTTCCTATTTTTTGACTTCCCACTCTGGAACTGTCTGCACCAACCAGGTAAACATAATTTTCATCCTCCCCACAAGCCTTGTTTTCCTATTCTTTTGAGCTTTTACTCAGGCCATTTGCCTTGCTTTAAGGCTTAAGAGTTGCTTGCTTTAAATGCTGACAGATTTAGGAAATAAGAATACAGGCTGCTAGTTAAATTTGAATTTCAGATAAACAAGTAATTTTTAGGGTATGTCCCATGAAATATTTGGGCATGGGTGTCCTGTATTTTATTTGGCAAACCACACTTCCCCTCCTCTCTTAGTTTATCCATATGTGTCTCTTTCTTTAGAACTCAACTTAAAGCTCATCTCTGCTCCTTGACATGATGATTTAATAAAATAATATAGCTTTTTGTCAACAAAAAGACCTAGAGTCAAACCCTGGCCCTCTACTTACATGTGTGTGGTCTTCATTAAATCTTTTAGTTTCTCTGAATCTGTAAATTACCTTTCAAGGCTCTTATTAGGATTGAGTTAAACAACACTTGGTTTATTTGCTTAAGACTTACATTGTTTTTGGTTTTGTTTTTGTTTTTGAGGCAGGGTCTGGCTCTATCGCCCAGGCTGGAGTGCAGTGGTGTGATCTCCATTCACTGCAGCCTTGACCTGAGGATCAAGTGATCCTCTCAGCTCAGCCTCCTGAGGAGCTGAGAACACAGGTGTGTGCCACCACATCCAGCTAATTTGAAAACTTTTTGTAGAGACAGGGTCTCCCTATGTTGCCTAGGCTGGTCTCAAATTCCTAGGCTCAAGTGATCCCAAAGTTCTGGGATTACAGGCATGAGCCTCCACACCCGGCCCAAAACTTACATATTTATTTAAGCCTGCAGATAATTTATTTACTCTGTGTGCCCTCTCTGCTTAGACACTCAGTTTGTACTTCTTCATTTGGATTGCTGCTTAGAGTCCTGAGGAGTGGGTTTTGCCTTTCCCATCAACCAGGATGCGATCTATTTGGGTCATTCCTTCTAGCATCTAAGGCTGGCATCTACCCACAGGGGGCCTTAGGATAGGGATGGACTGATGGGCTCCCGTTCCCTTCTCTCACAATCACTGGAGGGTTGTATTCCTTAGGGACCTCAAAAGCAGTTCTTCCAGCCCGCACACTCTCAGAACTGCTATGCTAGCTTTGCATGGGTTTTCTGAGTGGGTTGATGGTAAAAAAAAGGTGTGGTAAGCCCTTTGGGTGAGGAGTGGGGAATGGAGGGAAGCCGGAGTAATCATCATTACTAATGTTCTTCTCTGTGACTCAGATTAATTATAAATACCGAAATTCGTAAGAGAGAACTATAGTGATGGAATGCAGGTAGGAAGGTGAAGGCCTCTAGTGTATTTTCTTTTGAACTCCCGAACGCCCAGCCAGAGGACATAACTTTATTTGCCCAGTTGGGCTTCTGTGTCTGCCCCAGATACTCCTAAGTGGCAGGAGGGGGGTAGAATCTGATGCCCCTGTTTCCTCTTGCCTGAAGCTGACTTGGAACCATCCTTACTGTAATACCGATTCACTTCCTCTCCCCTAGCTGCTGGGGATATGGGTAAGCAGCCAGGTTATCTACATCTCCCAGCTCTGATTTTTATCTCAAGCCCAGGGGAAAAAAAAAAACCCTACACCTGACCAAACTCAGTAATAGAAAGTGGTTTTCCTTTTCCCCTTTCCTTTCCCTGGTCCCCTGGAGCTTATTTCACTGGAAGGGAACGCAGGTTGATGTATTTTTAAATGGCTTTGATTTTATCACCTTGCTTAATGATTTGGCACGTTATTTATTAGATGGGGAGCTTCCCAGAGGGGCCTGGCCCATTAACGTATAAATAATGTGGCAAATAGTTCAATAGAGCCATAAAAAAAGTGATTTAGAAATAAATTGACCTCTGTTTGTTACATGTAAACGAAGGCCCAGGGTCATAATGTATTTCATGCCCTTAAGCTGGGATGGTGGGATTGGGGTGGAGAGGGATGAGCAGGGGGCTAGTGCAGACACTGGGGGGATTTTTCTTCACGGTCCTTTTTTCTCTACCATGGTTGAGGGTGTGGCAGGTGTGATTTGGGCTGCATGTGGTGTGTGTGCAGCTGGGTGAATAGTACTTATGGTCTGGGGTGGCCATGTGGTTGGCAAAAATGCAGCAGGGTTTGAGGTGGGAGTTTCCTCCTGGATGCAAATCCTGGTTTGTGATTTTGTCATTTTTGAGAAGTTAACATTTAACCCAAGTATATGGAAAGAGATGTGGATGGTTTGGATGGCTCCTCGTGTCTGAGGAGAAGCAGGAGCTGTCTTGGTACATTCAGGTCACTGTATTGAGCTCCTTTGATGGGAATGCTGTCCAGTTCATCTCCTTCTAGCACAGTGTGTAGCACGTAGTGGGGCATCAGTAAATGTCTATTAGAAATAAGAAGCACACGTACACATTCATACCATGATCGGCGGAGGGAAGAAATGGTACAGATACTTTCTGAACTAGCGGTGGATGAATGATGGATATAATAGATAACATTTACTGAGATCTTAGTATGTAGTAGGCATTTTGTTATGCACTTTACATAGATAACCTAATTAAATGCTTTATATGTTTAGATTGTGAAATATGACATATTCATAAGAGTGCATAAAGAATATACATGCATTTAATGAATAATGTAGCAAATAGAAACAATCCTATAATCACCACTCAGATTAAATATTTTTTTTTTTGGCCAGCACCTTAGAAGCCCCCTGTATGTTCTTTCTCATCACAGTCCTTTCCCCTTCCCAAAACTAACTATTCTGTATTTTGTGATAGTAATTCTCTGGCTTTTCATCATGGTTTTATTACCTCGAACAATGTAGTTTGGCTATTTTTGAGTTTTATATGAATGAACTCACACTGTGTATATTCTTTTGTGCCTTGCACTTCTTACTCCACATTTTATTTGTGATGTTCATCCATGTTGTTGCATGTAGTTGCGATTTGTTTATTTTCATTGCTGTATGTATTTTATTATATGAATATATCATAACGTATCCTTTCTACTGGTGATGGACATCTGCATCCTTTCCAGTTTTTACCAGTTGAAAGCAACACTGCTCTGAACATTCTTGAATACATATCTTAGTGCACATGTGCCCACATTTTGTAGGGTATATAGTTATTAGTGGGATTTCCAGGTTATGGGTTATGTGAACATTCATGTTTACTCAGTAAGACCAAATTGTTTTCCAAAGTAGTTGCACCACTTCTCACTCTGACCAGAGTATCTGAACTTTTCTGTTGTTCTACCATTTTTGCCAACTCTTGGTAGTATCAGAGTTTTTCAATTTAACTTTTACAGTATCATATTATGTTTGAATTATTATTACTCCTATTTTTTAGATTATTAAACTGAGGCCCAGGGTGTTTAAATTTAAGCAACTTGCTCAAAGTTATATAACTGGTAAATGGCAGAGCCAGTATTTGAAATTCAGCCTGACTTCATAAGCTCAGTTTTAATCTTGATATTTACACTTTGCCTTGATAATGAATACTTGATAGATTTTAGATAAATTGTATAACAAAAATTTAAAGTACATTTAACTATGTTAAATATTTTTTAAAATATTATGTTAAATATTTGATAGACTGTCCTTCTTTATGCTTACTACCAGTTCATGCAGTGGGAGAGGTGGTTTGATTCATGCTGGTGATTGGGGGAACCGTTTAAGGAAGAAATATTTGTGGGAAGGTATCTAACGTGGAGTTGATTGTAAGATTTCCAAAAGGAGCTTCTGAGATGATCCAGAGCCGCCTCTCCATAGGCAGGTGAAAGATCTGTAAACAACTCCAGAGGAAGAGACTCCACCCAGGAGCCAGAAAGTCCTTTTTTCAGGTTACCTTAATTCCTGCTACTGTTTTAACTCATTCCCTCTAGTTCATTCTTCCAAAGACAACCCTTAATATATGATCAAAGGCCCCCTTTCTGGTTTCAGGGTATCTTGTTGGCTGGGCAGAGTTTCCAATAGAGTCAGGGCTTTAGAGTGTCTTTCATCCCAAGAGCTCAAAGCCTCCCACGGACATTAACCCATTAATCACCAAGCTGCTCTTGAAGTTGAGAACTAATCAGTGGGAGCCTCCCCCGCTTCCCAGGTAGAGAAACTGAGTCCATGACTTGTCCAGAACTGCCCAAGGAGTCAGGGTGGAGCCAGGCAAGGAACCTAGGTGTCCAGGGAGATTAACTCCTCTATTGTCAGTGATTCAGGTCTCCAGTTTTCTGCACATTCAGCAGAAAAAAGAACTCACTGGAGAATGGTGAAAGTTGAGGCTGGTGGTAAAGGAGATCAGGATTCTTTTAGGATTGCTGGGGAAAATGGCCTTGCCCAAGGAGATTTGTGTTCCTCAAGACCAGGGCTAGGGTCATTCATTTTCATATTTCGGTTCCTAGACCTGTGTTTGGTACATAGAAGGCCCTTAATAACTGTTTGCTGAATTAATGTGTGAATGAATGAATGAATCCATGAACAAATGGCAGCCTGGCTAAATTTGTCTTATGGATCTGATACTCTTCCCTGGTCCCAACTTTTCCTTCTAACACTAACATCTTTGGGAAAGGGAATGGGGATGAGAAATTGAACTGTCAGTTGAACTTCTCTGGATGGGACGTGAGCCTGGGTGGAGGAGTGAGAAGACATACCGTGGGTGGATGGGCTGGGGATGGAAGAGGGTGAGGTCTTAGGAGTTCCTGAGACTCGCCCTCAGTTTGCCTGTGAAGATCTACAAATAAAACTAAAATTTAAGCATATTTCAGGAATTTTGTTGTGAGTTCCTATTCCTCACTTGCTGGAGTATACGTCTGGGATAAGCAACTTCACCAGTTGTAGCCTTCATCCATTCCACTGCAAGCAGCAGAGCTCTGGGTCATGTGGCCAAATAAGAACATGAACTTTATTTTCTCCCTGTGTCCATCATCTTGGTGACTTTCTCAATGCGCCCCTGTTCTGGGGGAGCAGTTACTGTATATCACTTTAAAATGCTCTCAGTGTGCAGAGATCCCAAAACCAGAGTTTTTTTTTAGAGCTACAGGAAATCCCTAAGGTCATGGCTTACAAATTCCTGTGTTTGAGTAGAAGACACCTAACTCAGTTATGAGATGAGTTGGAGGAGAATTACCTTGTTTAGAATGTTTGTGTATAGGAGACTGAGGTGTGTATATCTCCACATAGGACTATAAATGCACATCGGTTTAACTGTTATATGTAAGAATCTTTATGAGGGAATGAACAAGGATTCACTTCTACGGGAAGTGGCTGTGGGGAGGTCCACATTTGTGAGGGTCCCCTTGCTTCCTTTGGGCCTGGTGGAGCTTTTCTCCATCTTCAGACCCTCCTTTCCCCCACCCCTCACTTGTTGCTGGGACCAGCCTGGCCAACAAGGTGAAACCCCGTCTCTACTGCTGGGGAAACTCCTAAGGAATCTTCAGGCCAAGGATACCCACTCCCATCTTTTCTCCTGACATGTCTTCATTTCTGCCACCCATCTGATCCCATCCCCATCCCTAGGCGGGCTCCCTGCCGCCTGTGTTTATCTCCCTGTTTTATGATGTCATTTAATTAGCTCGCACATGGTGGTTTTATGGGACAAACATGGCCTTGTTTGCCTTATAACTGGATTTCATGGCTCTGTGGGGACAGGTCAGGAAATATCAGCCTAGCAGTGTTTGAAGTTTGGGAATGCTGGATCTTTAGGAACCTGGGCACTTTGGGGATGGCCTTAAAGCTCTATCTTCCACAAACTGGAAAAGAGTCACCTATCACTTCTCTAGCTCTCTGTCCCACAGCATGTGAATAACCCCTTTGGGAAAGTGGGAAGGCTTTGCTAAACATTAGGGGCCAGGGATACCTGTCTTGAATCTCTGTTGCTCATGTGACTGTCATACATACTACTTTTAGCCCCTAGATAGAGTGGCTGTTATTACAGGATGCTTATAAGCCTCCTAAACATCAACTTTAGGAGAATAAGATACTGA
Source organism: Pan paniscus (assembly GCF_029289425.2). Taxonomy (NCBI): domain Eukaryota; kingdom Metazoa; phylum Chordata; class Mammalia; order Primates; family Hominidae; genus Pan; species Pan paniscus. The sequence goes on along the minus strand of NC_073259.2, from coordinate 40,345,428 downwards.
TATTGTAGGGCATACATTAAAACAGGGCTTGTGAGAAAAATAGAGAGAATTTCATTCCTTTCACAGAGGGATTTGTGGATCAAGAGAGACAATTGGGGTGTTGAACTGAATAGGATTCATCTAGATGCTAACTAGGGAAATGGGGGTTACTACGTATTATTTAGGAATACTTAGTACTTAGTACTACTTGGTTTATATTAAGAATACAATGTATTTTGGGGTTTTGTTTGGGTTCTTTTTTCAGTTTCGTTTGTTGTTGTTGTTTCATTAGTTGGTTAGGTCAGGAAATTCTGGGAAAATGTAAGAATGAATTATTGGGCCAGGCATTGTGGCTCATGCTCATAATCCCAGCACTTTGGGAGGCCAAGGCAGGAGAAGGGCTTGAGGCTAGGAGTTTGAGACTAGCTGGGCAACATAGCAAGATCTCATCTCTACCAAAAAAATAAAAAATTAGCCAGGCATGATGGTACATGCCTGTGGTCCCAGCTACGTGGGAGGCTGAGGCAGGAGGATTGCTTGCACTCAGGAGTTTGAGGTTATAGTGAACTATGATCACACCACTGTACTCCAGCCTGAGCAAAAGAGTGAGACCTTGTCTCAATAATTAATAATAATAATAATAATAATAAATTATCAAGAAGCATCCTAGACAGATGAGTTCCATCTGGTTTTCTAACATCTCTAGTGAATGAGATTCTGCCCCAGCTGCCGTGTGTGGCAACCTTTTGCCATGGCAGCTTTCCTTCTCCCCTTGCCCCTAAGGTAACTAGTATACCTACACAGGCACACATTAGAAATGTCTGCAAGCAATTCCTTGATAAATACATGTTTCTTTTCTCAGCTTTAGACAACACATTTCTTTGGCTTGGTGCTGCGAGTAACCAAGCCTGTGAAATCAGCACTGAGCCAAGGGACGGGCTAAAGGAGCCATGAGAAATCTCTGCTTCTTCTGCTCTCCCCGCACTCTCCTTCTGGGTTGAGATCCTAAACCTTAGGCCCTGGCTCCTGTCTTCTACCCATTCTTCTCCCCCTCCTCACTCTTGCTCCCCATCTTTCACATCTCCCTCCTTGGGCTGTCCCTCTGTTCCACGTATTTTTGGGGTCCTGAAACTCATCATTCTGATTTCTCTAAAACCTTAGCAGAAAGATGTGGATGCAAAGTGGCCTGGAAAGGGGTAAGCAGTACTTCTAGGAAAAGGGACATTGTTGAGGCAAATGTAAGTCTGGGATTCTGGGATTGGGAAAAATGTTAGAGAGAGAAGAAATCGGGGGAGGAGCACCCTAAATTATAACTAGAACTAATAAAAGCATAGTAACCCAAATCTCAGACACAGGGTCTTATTTCAATAAATTAATATATTAAAAATTTTAAATGGGACCTTTAGGCCAGGCACAGTGGCTCACAGCTGTAATCCCAGCACTTTGGGAGGCTGAGGCGGGCGGATCACCTGAGGTCAGGAGTTCGAGACCAACCTGGCTAACATGGTGAAACCCTGTCTCTACTAAAAATACAAAAAAACTAGCCAGGTATGGTGGCACACACCTATAATTCCAGCTATTCAGGCAGCTGAGGCAGGAGAATCTTTTGAACCTGGGAGGCGGAGGTTGCAGTGAGCCAAGATCACGCCACTGTACTCCAGCCTGGGTGACAGAGTGAGACTCTGTCTCAAGAAAAAAAAAAAAAAAGGATCTTTAAAACATCATTCTTCCCACCTTCTGGAATAGTCTAGATCTAGTTCTATCTGGGGACAGAAGGTGAGACTGAACCTCTCAAAGGAAAGGACTCAATCTCTCTGGAGCCCCTGTCTCCAGAACCTACCTGGTCAGGATGTCCTCAGAAAATTTAGCCTAAATCCCTCCTGCTGCTCTTTGCAACATCTTTCAAGACCGGTGATGCATACAATTCATCTTGAATGTCCCCTCCTCCCTGGGAGCTTGTGACAGCACATCTCACCTGAAAAACCATTAGACTCCGAAAGTGTTGGGACTGGCCCTGGCATGCCTTCGCCCTTCCGTGCTGTCCTCTCTCCGGATGACTTCAGAGGAGGTGAGGGTGGTGTTCGATGGATGCTGCAGCCTCCCCCTCCTCTTTCACTGAATTGCCAATATATTTTCTCTGACAGTTTGCACAGATAGTTAAGATACTGTGTAATTACTGTTGCGTTTGAAAGCCAAACATGATTTATTTCTGACAAGCTCAGTCATCTTTGGGATGACTTGGTGTGTGTCTGTGGGTGTGTGTGTGTCTGTGTGTCTGTGTATGTGTGTGTACATTGGTTATGTCTTTTTGTAGAAGGAAAGTAGGTATTAGCTCCTATGTCTCTCTCTCACTCAGTTACCTTCCTTTACTGAATCAAGAATCATTGAAGAATACAGAATACTGGAGGGAGAGGCAGAGTCCCTACCCTCAGGAGACTCCTGGTGTGATGGGGATGATGTGACACACAACAGACGCAGACATGAAGACAAGGGCAGAGATCCTGGCAGTGATGGAGGATGGAGAGGGACTACTGAATGGAATGCGGTGGCTTGTCCACAGAAGCCTTCCTTCAGAAGGCTTGTCAGGGAGTGTTTGGAAGAGAAGGTTTAGGGCCAAAGAGTAAAGGGAAGGAGGGTGTCTTTGATGAGAGAGAAGAATGAGCTTTAAGGTAGAAAGAGGGAAATTTGCATGGATGGAAGACATTTTTCCTAGCTGAGGCAGAATGTCTGAAAGATGGAGTCACAGGAAAGTGGAAGCGTGGGAAGAGGAGTGTCCCAGTGGGAAGAGGGGTCAAAGTGTTTGTTGGTGGTGTTTTGTCAAACAGCTGCTGTGAGGCATTTAGGTAGTGCCTTTGAAACACCAGGTCCACAGAGGGAAGGCTCCCACCTGTTGCAAGGGATGGGGCCTGACAAGGGCAAGGAAGAGATGAGGGCAGCTAGGAGGGAAGAGGATACAAAGACTGGAGAAGGCGCTGCAGGGCCTTTCTGACTCCTGCTTCTGAGCTTGTGAAGAGGAAAGAGCAGATGGTTCTTTTCCAGTTCCCTTCTAATTCCAATAGGAGAGTTTAGGGTTGGACAAAAGAAAGGATTATAGAATTGTCCAAAGCAAATGCACCATTGCATTGTCTTCTGTGCCCTAAAATATGTGTGGCCTGTGAGGAGGGCACCTGCTGTAAGGCAGAAAGGTGCACAGGGATGGAGCTGATCTTCAGCCCCTGCAGTGGATGGGGAGTGGGGGCAGTTGGTGCTCTTAAGTGTTGCTCTCGGCGTCTCTGGCTCAGGCTTCTCTAAGTACAGACCTGCATCTGAGCCCCGCCCCAAGTGTTGATTATACCCCTTGGGATGCATCATTGCTAAGAAAGCAGATGTGCCAGATGTGACATGTTTGAAAGAAAAAAAAAATCCCTCGCCTCTGAGCCTTGAGGGGGGCAGCTCATCACCATCTTGCTGCCGCTTATGGGGAAGTCAGCTGAGGTTGGGCTTAGCCAGCTTCGTACCCTCCTAGTCCCTCCACAGAAGGGTCTCCAAGCACTAAAGGAGCCAGATGTGGGGAAGGAGAGTGAGGAAAGAAGGAAGAGACATTGAGGCCCCATTTCAAATGGAAGAGATTTTGGTTGCCCAGTAGTGGGTGGGCTGCCAGCTAGTTCACCTTACTGGGTTGGGCTCCTCATGTAAGGAGGTGTTGATATGTGTGCATGTGCGTGTGTGTGTGTGTGTGAACAGTCTCTAAGTATGAGTTTCTAGGAATTCAACCCCATAGTACCACTCTGGTTTATCTTCCAACTTCTCCTGAATGCCTCCCATGACTTCCTGGGAAGCCTCCTGCTCCATATCTCCCTGCTGCCCTTGCAGTTTTCCTAGTTTTATTTTCCTCCTGCCCTCAGAAATTGAGCTCAGAACTTGCTATATGTCTTGTCCTTTGCCTGAGGGAGAACCTCTTGAGCTGTGCTGACAGATGTCTCAGTCTGGGAAGACGCAGAATGCTTTGCTGGGTACCTCTCTGCCAAGGTGGCACCCAAGATACCCAAATATCAGGGTCTTGGTTCTTCAGTTACTCCCCCAGTCATTCTCAATGCTGATGGGATAAAGGAACAATTCATTCAATAAGACAAGGAAAGGACTCGGGAAAGAAATCCAAGAAAGACTCTTGAGTATACTAGAAAGTTCTAAGACTGAGGTCAAGGTAAAGTCACAAAATACTGCACAATGCCTGGGGAATGGATTTAATGGTTCTAAAGTATCAACAACCCTTAGAATGTTTCCAGACATTCCAGGCATTCCAGAAAGCCTCTGCTTAGATTCCTAGAGGTGATTCTTGATTACATCTTTAAGTGTTGACATTTCCTATTTTCTAAATTAGATTCTAACCCTTCTAATCTGAGCCCAAGAAAAGTGGACCTGTCACCAAGACATCTTGGCGGCTAACCCAAGACTTGAATACTTGTAAGTTAGCAGAGTTCTGTTTCTACCAGCTAAAAGTCCACTGACTAAACCAAATCCTACAAAGTAGCTCTGGCTCTATCCCTAACCTTATCTGTAATCCTGATCCTGAAATTAACCCTAACCCAAATCCCAATTCTAACCCTGCTTACCTCTCCCATCCCCCACACCCACTACCTGGAATGATTTGAGGGTGGGAGGGGTTGGGGAGGAGAGGGCAAGATGAGGAATGCCTCTGGGGCAACGGAGGAGGAGATCCAGCCAGAGCGACCTGGAGGAGCCAGTGTGGTATCTGGGAGCCTGGGGCATAATCCTGGTACTTGCCAAGCCATGAGTCACAACATCATTCTCCATGGCATTTTGTTGGAGGGTGTCTGGGCTGGCAGCTGGTAAACAGGCTTGCTTAGAATAAGGTGTGCCCCACTGCCCCTCTCCATAATTTGGGGGAGAAGGGAGAAAGTCTTCTGTCCTGAGGGTCCTTCTTTCCTCTGTCCTTTTAGATTTCACAAGACTCAGTCAAAGCAAGAGGAAATACTTGGAACTTAGAAATTCTTTGTTGCTAGTTGCAAGGAAATTATGGAGAGATGAAATCATTGAGAATGCAGAGTCTTGAAGCTTCCAAACGTGAGAGGTGCCCTAGTCCAGCCCCCTAAGTGTTATCCCCCCAAGCGTCATCCCCCTGAGGGATGCCAGGTTGCCCCATTCTGCCCTGTGCCCTCTCATGGCAATGCCCATGCTACTCCACCACCCTCCCACTGCAGTCACTGCCAAAATTCAGATAGGCATCCACTGCAGCTGGATAGAGATCTTTATGGGGGTAAACATGTGCTTGTGGATAAAATAGCAACTGGAAACACCTGGACTTTTTTCCTGAACTTGGTACCTATCCCAGCTAGCATCAGTCATGATGCGTCAGTTTTCTATCTACAAAATGGGACCAACTCTGAGTCTTACTCTTGGGGAAGGTTTAGAAGGAGCAGTACACTAATGACTATTTTCTGACATCGAGAGATGATGATTGGGGTTATTATTGTTTATTCCTTGAGGATGCAAGACAGCCATCAGCCTGACTCTAAACATGTAGTTCATTGCAATTGCTGTCTTTGGGGCTCAGAGAAGCTCTGCTCCTTGTTTCCCTATCCTTAGCCCGTATCTGCCAATCCTACTATTACTATTTATACTATAAATAGGACTTCAGGGAAGGAGGGTGCCTGGTTGCTTGATGTCTTCCCTCTAGGCCTTATTTTCACACCTTGGAGCAGAATTTACACACCCCTCCCATTACAGATTTAGCTCCTGTCCCAGCATCCTTTGCCGGGTTTGGAGGTTAAAAGTTCTTTAAAGCCAGCTAGGAACTGACAGTTGCAGGACCTAACCTGCAGTATGTTATGAGAGACCCCCAATGCTTCATCCTTTGAACGCCACACAACAGTCACTTCAACGAAGTCTTCTAAACTCCCAGGTGCTACCCACTTGGCAGACACCAGTGTTTCAGTTTGTTGAGGATTTCAAAAATACTGTTTGATTTAGAAAAAAGCCAAATGTATAAATCAAACTATGTAAATCAAAAGAGGTTTGGTGTCACAATTCCTGCCAACTGCCTCCTTTTCTCCCTCTCTCTCCATAATACTGAAACATTGTAGTAATAATAATAACTAACATTTAAAGAGCATTTTACAGTTCCAAAGTGTTTTCATTTATCATCATTCGATGATAAACCTGTGTGCTTGGAATTCTTACCCACATTTTACAGATGAGAAAACTGAGGAACAGAGTGTTTAGTGAGTTCCTCAAGGTTACAAAACTGGTAAGTGACCCAGTTGGCATTTGATCAAAATGTAGTGACTGTTACAAGGAGGCTGAAGGTCTTTTTATTGTCCAACTATGGAAAAAGGAGTTAGGGAGCCCTTTCTGAAGAAATTTTCAGGATGGGGAATACAGAATTTCTAATTCACAGAAATGTTCCTAACTCATAGAATCAGGATAAGATGACCTTGGCCTGGGACCCAAAAGATATTAGGTGTAAAATACACAGTAAATCTAACTGTAAGGTCAGATAAATATTAAGAAAAATGAGAAAAAAATGCCATCATTTACATGCAGATAGTATTTAATTGCTGAAGTTTTGAACATTCTAAGCAGTCTTATTTAGAAGGAATCCCCAGAGGCTTATCTGTCCAGGGTCCCATCTCTAGGCCATACTGTTAACACGTGGTTGGATGCCCTGTTCTTTTATTTATTTATTTATTTATTTAATTTTTAAAATTTCCGCTTTTGTTTTAGGTTCAGGAGGTACACGTGAAAGTTTGTTGCATGGGGGAATTGTGTGATGCTGAGGTTTGGGGTAGGAATGATCCCATCACCCAGGTAGTGAGCATAGTACCCAACAGGTAGTTTTTCAAACCTCATCCCTGCCTTCCTTCCTCGTTTAGTATTCCTCAGTGTCTATTGTTTCCATCTTTATGTCCATATGTACTCAGTGTTTAGCTCCTACTTATACGTGAGAACATGTGGTATTTGGTTTTCTTCTGTGTTAATTTGGTTAGGATAATGGCCTCCAGCTGCATCCATGTTGCTGCAAAGGACATAATTTCATTCTTCTTTTTTTTTTTTAAATGGGATGCCCAGTTCTTAAAGATGTCAGGGGAACAAGAGCTCATGTAGTATTTGATTCACCTATTATTAACTTTATCTTAGACCCAATCTAAATATCTTTTGCTGTTATCCCACTAGTTCTGTGTTAGTGGGAGTAGAGTAAAGCTTTCCAATCTCCACCTCTCTCTCTCTCTCTCTGCCACTTTTCTGCTTAGAAACTTTTGCTGGTTTCCCACAGCCACCTTATTGGGTGCTTACTATGTGTCAGGCACTGGTGCTTTATACGCACGATCTAATTAGATTGCTACATCAACCCTGTGAGGTAGGGGCTTTTGCTTTCTTCATTTTAACATAAGGAACAAAGAATAGTTAAATAGTTTGTCTGGCATCCCATGACCGGAAAGTGGCAGAGCTGAGAAACTCTGTATATATTAAAATGTATATTTTATGTCTCCTGCTGGCAGGACCTGACATCTCTTGTACCAAACACCAAGCATAGCCCTCTAGTAATGCTCAGTAAATGCTTGCTGATGACTATGTTGATGAAGAAAAGAGCAGTTCTATGATCAAAATAATCAGGAGGAAGGGGAATCTTAATTTTGACTATCCAATTTGCATAGGAGAACAAACCTCTTGATTCTTACGGATTTTGGTGATGCCATTTCAAGAGCCCCTGCTATGTGCAGAGCTCTCCATTCAGTGGAGGAACCCTCTAGGGCTAAGACCTGATTTCTGTCCTTAGGGAGCTCAAAGGTCAACGGAGGCGACTGCACTCAGATCTAAGACACAGACATTTTTACTGAATTAACATGACCGTTGCAGGTTCTGACACTACCCAAGAAGAGTTTGGAAGCTCTGGTATGCTCTGATGGTAGGAGGAGATGGTACAGGGAGGCCACAAAGACTGATGCTCTTTGGTTCTCCGGTTGTCTTTCAGGAGGTGTAGCCTGGTTGTGGCCTGGGGAGTTTGGCTGTTCTGTATGGTGTGCCTCCACGGTGTGGTCTCCAGTGAGCTGCTCAGCAGGTAAGGCGGGCCAGAGATGATTTACCCCAGAACAAGGTGAAGAGATGAGAGGACAGGAAGAAGCTCCTCAAGGCCACAGAGCAGCAGAACTGAAACAAGAACCAAACGAATCCACGTAAATGTCTCAGCCTCACAGGGTGCGGGTGGAGAGAAGGTGCCATTTCTGTCAGAATGACCCAGTGCTCCAATCGCTCCAATGTGCCTCCTTTCACTCCCACCACCCGCACTTTGCTTAAGCACCCTGCCCTGAAGCAAGAGCTGAGATGTCAGTTTTTGGGGAAAGTGAGATGCAGAGTTGCCTGACAAATGGGTGGGTCCCCCCAACCCCGCCTAGTTTATGAGCCCAGGGTGGCTCCTCCCTTCTAACACCCTCCCTCTCTTTATGACCCTGCGCAATCTTTGATGTCTTCTTCTTGTGAAGGGTGGTGAGGGAGAAAGAAGACAACCTCAGCCAAAGAGGCCCTGCCCACGATAGTTCTCGGGTGAGGGAAGGGGCTCCAGGGAGTAGGGCAGGGATTTTGCACAAAGAGCGGTAAGTTGGACAAGCTGACACGCTGACCATCCCTCCAGATCTGTATCTACTTGGGAAACATTGGCACTACATTTGGTCTCTTTCATGGCAATAGAAAGAACATGCTTAGGCTTTGAGCAAGCCAGGCCTGGGTTCAAATCCTAGAACTTCAACATTCTAGCTTTTTGACCTTGGGCAAATTGCTTAACCCCTTGAGCTTCAGTTTCCTCAACTAAATTAAGTAATACACTATACATTTCATAGGATGTCATGAAAAACTAAGTAAAACATGCTTACATAAAGTGCCAACATCCATCAAGTGTCTTGCATACAAACTTGTCCCTCTAATTAAAAGATACATTTCTTGACAGCAGGGATGTCAATGGCTTGCTGCCCTCCACACCTCTCCACTTTTTCCAACACCACAGACCTCTTTGCCTCTCTGTTTTATGTAGAGAGGCATTTTTTACTGAAGCATGCTCCGCTTTCCTTACAAATGCACAAATCCCAGGATTTGTGCCAATCTTTTCTGTCTTCTGCAGGCCCCCATCTCAAAAGCCACAAAAAGAAAAGGTGGCCAGAGAGCTTCTCCTACCCTGGAGAATCCTGTAAGCAACTCTTTCTTCACACTTGGCAGTTTTCCCTCTTCTCTGCCATGCTCCCTTTCTCCTCCATTAAAATGATTTTATTTGCTTTGCTCCTATTCTTATCCATCTATATATTATTTTTTATTTTATAGCTATCCTATAATGGTCTGGGGCTATCCCTCCTGAATCACCAACTAGGCTTACTTTAGGATTTAATTTGGTTTTATTAAAATTACCAAAATTCTCTCTGGGCAGGTGTAGACCTGGGCAGGGCGAAGCTCTCTGGGCTGTTGACTGTGAGGCCCCTCCCCACCGGTAGATTTCCAAGCCTCTTCAGTTTTGCATTCAGCCACAGCAGGTGAGTGTTTCTGGTGCATGTGGACTGTGTGTGCGTGTATGTGTGTGTCCTTACTCTATTTTGTCTTATAAAATCTCATAAAATGGGTTTCCCACTCTCACTACCTTTACTTATCCATGTCTACAGTCTTGTTGGGAGCTAATGCTTGCCTACATGATTTTTGCCTTTTCTAAATTCATAAGTAGGAATTTAGAGGAATCCCAGGTAGCCGGTGTAAGTGCATCTGAAACCAGTGAATGCACCACAGGTGTCTGATATGGATATAGGGAGGGGATGTGTGTGGGTGTGTGCATGTGTGTTTGTCTAAATGTAGCTTGAAGTGTAGATGTTTCCCCAAGTGGCTAGACACTACAGTCTCAGAACTATAAGAACACAGATTTATACTGCCTAAGGAAAGGCTGTAATGTATCTTAAGAGGTGAAAGAAGCTGCCTACAAGAGGACACAATACCTGCTCTGGGGGGGCTATAGACACATCCTAATATGTAGATTCTATCAGAGATCATTTTTGGTGTAAACTATAGTAATAGGTTTTAGGCTGCTTTACTCTTTCTTTTCAGAAAAGTAGTGTAGGAAAAGCTTGGCGGGGGAAACAGATTTCCATTTAAATTTTCCAATATATTACTTTTTCCCTTGAATAAAGATATCTTCATTAGGATTCAGAAATTTTTGCTTTAGGGGGGCTGCACCCAGAAGTAGTAGAATAGGAAATAGGAATCAAAGAAAATGAGAATGGTGAAACTGAAAAGAAACCTCCTGAATTGGATTTCTCATATTTATCTTGGTGGTCGATCATTGTCCCCCAAGGCCACCAACCCACACATTGAGAGGTAGAACTCAGGCAAAACTTCTCCCCCAGTTCTGTCTTAGTCTAGTTTTCCTGCCTGAAGAGAGACATTTTCAATTCATCAGAGCTTGTGCCTCCCTCCAACTTAAGATCTAAATGAGTGTTTTCCCACCTCTGTCTATCTACTCACATCCCAAATATCTCCAAAGAAACTGGGGAAGAGCTCTCTAATGGGGAATGTGAACATTCCACTTCTCTATTAGAGAATCCCACAAAATTATGTCAGAGAGCTGCTGGACCAGGAGTCTCTGTTTCTCAGTACCCTGACTTTTGCTCCCTCCCCACTGCTTTGCTTGGCTGGAATCAATTGACATTGAACCTGCCTATTGCATTTAAGAGAAGTGGGAGTACAGATAGGGTTTTTAAAAAGTTAGCTTCGTGTTAGGAATAATGCAAGGACTCAAGTGCCTCCCTAAGGATCTAATTTTGAATCTACAGGGTTGAATGAGAAACTAGTCCATTTGAGGCAGCCTAACATGGGGCACTTGAAAATTGACATTTTCTCACGATCTGTCCTTTCCTTTAAAAAAATAATGTAACTTAGAAGAATATGATTATCCTAAAACATTTTATTTTTTAATTAAAGAGGGTTCATTATGCTACCTGTCTCATCTCGTCCCAGAGGAGGAAAACCCTGTGTTCAGCAAGTTTGCTAAGAAATAATTATAGGTTCAGATCTTCCCCAGGCCCCGAAATTCAATTAAAATTTTTTTGTTTTAAGTTGCTAGCAGTCACATGGTATGTGTGTGTGTGTGCGTGCGTGCGTGTGTGTGTGTGCATGTGTATGCCCCAGTTTTCCTTGTAAGTATTCTGGGAATAGGTTCTCAAATGTGACAATCATCTTCACATTCTCAGCCCAATTTCTTTGGCTGTATCTAGGTGAGCAGATATTAACATGGTGAAAAATCTTCTGCAAAAGGAAGCTCACTTTGATTTTTGTTTGTTGGCTTAATTTTTGGCTAGAATCACCCCAATTGTCTACCAGTCCCCAGTTCCTGGGATACTTCTCTGCCTTATACTGAATTAGGTCAGTATAAAGGTGCAGTGGCTCTCAATCTTCACTGTGGATCTGAATCATCTGGGGAACTTTTAAACCATAGAGGTTCCTGGGTCCCACTCCTAGATGTATAGAGTCAACTGGTGCACCATGAGACCCAGACATCCATATTTTTAAAAAGCTCCTTGGGTGATTCTAATGTGCAGCCAGGGATGAGAACTACTGAAGAGATGGCAGCTGTGTTTGGATCTCACAAATGATGTGAGATTTGGGTGATTAGTAAAGACACCCAAACAGGATCATGAGGCTCAATTTGACTCTCTGCATTGCTCGGCTCATTGTATAGTTATTTTACGTCGTGTAAGCATAGGGGCAGAGCGTTACCTGTTTATCCTGACTGAGTTATATTTAAACCTAGGTGGGAACAGGATTCCATAATTTTCCCCCTACCACCTCTTTCCCCTTTCCAGGAGAGGTGACAGTTCTATTGAAGCTCTATCCCTGTTTACATATAGAAGGACATAAAGATTATTTAGGGAGGACAGTGGACCTTCCATAGGTGACAGGTACTGTATGGGCAGGCTGGCACACCTAGGACATTCCAGGACATGGGGATGTATTTATGAGTTCACTTAAGCCATGGCTGACCTCTCCCACAGTTTAAAGAAAATAAATAAAACCACTCCCCAGGCTTCAGGACACAAGCCCTCCTGGCAGCCAGAACTATGGAAAGAGGGTGGATAGGGATGTGTGAGGCCAGATTCTTACCATATAATAAACCAAAATAGACATGTTTAATAGAAATCTAATAAATGAATTAATAAAATAAATAACAAATGTGCCTATGAATCCCCATATATCTCAGCCTATAAACATATAGGTTTATATATATTAGTAGCTTACATATTGTGTATGCAAGTGTGTAGATTTAAATAGATTGCTATATAAATTTATTTATATAATGACAATAGCCTTATGGGGCATGGAAATAATTATGAAGCTATTTCAGGCATATTTTTTGAGAATTGTAGCCATTTTAATATTTTGACTGAAAATTTCATCAATATTCTGATGCTTCCAAGTTATTTAGATTTATTTATTTGTTTATTTATTTATTTATTTATTTGAGATGGAGTCTCGCTCTGTCTCCCAGGCTGGAGTTCAGTGGCGCGATCTCGGCTCACTGCAAGCTCAGCCTCCCGGGTTCACGCCATTCTCCTGCCTCAGCCTCCCGAGTAGCTGGGACTACAGGTGCCCGCCACCACGCCCAGCTAATTTTTTGTGTTTTTAGTAGAGACGGGGTTTCTCTGTGTTAGCCAGGATGGCCTCTATCTCCTGACCTTGTGATCCGCCTGCCTCGGCCTCCCAAAGTGCTGGGATTACAGGCGTGAGCCACCGCACCTGGCGTTATTTAGATTTATAAAGTATGTATACATTTTCTATTTTGTATACAGATGTTCGTTGTTATCTATCTTAGCTTTTTCAAAGAGACGGTACCGAATCTGTGTGTAGATAGCCAAAGTGGGCAATTCAGACACAAATAATCTACTCTGGGGCTTAGATAATCTGAGTTTACTAATTATATGAATCTGATTCTAAACTCTTCACTTATTTGGTGCTATATAGACATAGCTTCTGTAATTTGAACCAGATGAATGCACTTCATTTTACTTTTGAGGATGCATGTGTGTGAATAGCTAGTAGGACCTTTGGGTCAACTTTTACTTATCTGCACTCTTGGAGGGAGGGAGTAGAAAATTATCCAAGAAATAGCTAAGAAAAATAATTTTAATTTGGCTTTGTAATGAAGTCAGAATCTCAATCTCTCTCTCTCTTTAGCCTCCTCTCACATACAGATGCCAAATAAGTGAATACACACACACACATGCGCGCACGCGCGCAAACACACACACACACACACACACACACACACACACACACACACTCGGTCTTTTGTCAAACAGACCCTAATATCTTTCTGGGCTTGAATGACTGCATCTTGATGGCCCATGAAGGGGAGGAAGTGAACCTAAGTGATCTCCAGAGACAACGATAGACTAGCACACAGTATCCATATATGTCGATATGTGCTAACATATGTAGAGATATGCTTTTGTCCCCAAAGGCCTTAAGAAATTGTCTACAAACCACTATAAAATCCTTATCTGATTTCTATGCCATTTATGCTTATCTGGTAACATAGTTTGATTCTGCATTCAAAATGGAACAGATATTGGAATTGTGTCTCCCCAGACCACCTCCCAGAGCTGGGGCTCAGGGTCACACGGTGAACAGTGGAGGGTGGGAAGGAAGCCATCCACTACCATCTTCCTGTCCCCTGTGGGTAGTTGGAGCTCAGCCAACTACAGAGGCTCCCGAGACACTGTTTAACAGGTCCATTTATGGTGATATTTTATGAAAAAGAATATAGATGAGTTTTAATAAGACTTCTCTCTCTGAGCTGGCTCTGCAACAACTTAGCTTTAAATATGCATCTCATTCTCCTAACTGCTTCTCTTCACTTGTCGGCAAGACCAAAATGAGGCATATGGGGAGACAAAAACAAACCTGGTCTTGGAAAAAGACAACTCTGTCCAAAGCCAAGACTGGCTACCCATGCATGAACTAAAAAGGGAGTTTTCTGGATTACTCAGTCTTAGATATCCCATTTCATTAAATATGTACAACATGAAATCAACTTCGTTGTTTTCTTGAATCCAAATCTCCCCTTTGGCAGGGCTGTGTAGGAAAAGGGAGTAGAACTGCTCTGTGAATTTCATAGAGTTGCTGTTTCACCCACACTACTGGTGATCCACTAGTTACAGTGTGGACATATCAGCTTTCCAGTTTTCACCTGGGAGATATACGGTCACATATTATGTGGGTTTGTGCCAGCAGAATGAAGTGGGATGAGGAGGATTGGACCGGCTCCTCATTTATTCATTCAATGAAGGTTTATTGAACCATCTACGATGTACCAGGTGCTGTGCTAGGTTCTGGGATGGCAAAGAACAAGATCTTTGCCTACAATGTACTCACTGAATTAGCAGAAGAAATCAACATATCAACAGATAATTATAATATAGTGTTTTAAGTGTACTGATAGAAATAACGCACAAGGTATTATGAATGCACAAGCTATTATGAACGCACAAAGGAGCAGAATCTAATCCACTCTTTGGGGTGGGGGCTGCACAGAGAGTGTCCTCTCGAGAAGCAGATGGCAAGCACTGGAACTTTATTTTATTCACCTTTGTATCTCCTAGTCCTAACGATCATGCCATGTTTGTTCCATGAATTGACCAAGGATTTTAGTCTCTTTAAATGCAGTGGCAAAAGCACTGTAATAGGAGTCAGGAGGTCTGGATTCTGGTCTAGGCTCTGCTATTGCAGTTTGTGGCTGGGCCATGTCACTGCTTGTCAAGATGAAATTAGAGGAAGATCCTGGACCAATACTAGGCCACCACTTCCCTATTTAAATAAAATATACTGCCCCTCCTTCCAGTATGTCTATAATGTATAAGAAATAAAATCAAAGTTTTCTTTCTATAATCCATTCATAAAGTAGTTGTCAGCTCTCCATAACCTTGCCCTTTTCTAGTTTTCTGTGACACTTTTAAAAGTTAGGGCAGGTTGACTAGTACTAAGGAAGCTGGAACCTGGGAGAAAGTGAGATCATATTAAAAAGCCTGTTTGGCTTATTTCTGCCAGTGCTGAAAAACAGTTTAAACCCAGCCCACACTTAGGGCAGTGGGGCAGCAGAGCATGGGGACCGCATTGTGTCCTCCATAGAACTACTGTTTGCGTCTCTGCTTGAGCCCAGCAGAGAGCGAGGCTGGTGGCCAAAGCATGCTGACCTGGTTGCAACAGGAGGGCTTGCATCCCTTGTAATCATGCTTCCTCTTCCTTTTTCTCGAAGGAAGGGAAATAAAACCCAAATGTTGTACATCTAATCAAACAACTCAGTGTTAAAGCTGGAGGGCCTGATCCTTCTCATAATATCCTTTGCTTTTTGCCTCCAGAACACTAAAACTCTTGTTTACCTCCATCTTCTTTTCTGTAATATGGGGGCTGCGCAGAGGGTGGCCTCTCGAGAAGCAGATGGCAAGCAATAGAACTTTATTTTATTCACAATTCCTGCCCTACTATTTAATGTGTGTTTCTTTTATAGTACTTACCAAAATTTATAATTTATATTTGATTAATATGTCTTTCTAACTAGATGGTAAGATTCATGAATGCAGGGATTGTATTTGTTTTCTTCTCCATTTAATTCCCAGCATCTAGTATGGTGTTTCCAGATAGTAGTCACTCAATAAATACTTTATTTTTTATTTTTTTAGACATAGGATCATGCTCTGTCACCCAGGCTAGAGTGCAGTTGCACGATCATAGCTCACCATAACCTCAAACTCCTGGGCATAAGTGATGCTCTCGCCTCAGCCTCCAATGTAGCTGGGACTACAGGGGTACACCACCATGCTGGGCTAATTTTTTATTTTTTATAGAGATGGGAGGTGTCTCACCATGTTTCCCAGGCTGGTCTTAAACTCCTGGCCTCAAGCGATTCTCCTGCCTCGGCCTCCAAAAGTGCTGGGATTAGAGCCCCAGCCTGTGCTCACAGCCCCAGCCTGTGCTCAGCCTCATACATACTTTTAAGTCACTGTGCCCAGCCTCATACATACTTTTGAGTAAATGGATGAATGGTGTTGTCAAAGTCAAATATTATGAAGTATTTGAAATCACTTCAAAAAATTGTAAAGGAGAAACATGTAAAGCATTGTTTCTTCTCAACTAGATTGTAAGTTTCTTCATTTTAGGAACTGAGTCTTATACTCTTTATTTCCCATCAATCTAGCATTTTCACCTAGTAGGTACTCTGTAAATAATTATGCGTATCACTATAGTGTTTAAAAGAACATGATAATACTTGCAACAAACAACCTGAAAATGAATTTAAGAAAAAAAATCCCATTTATAATACCATCAAAAATAATAAAATCCTTAGAGATGAATTTAACAAAGAAGCACAAAACTTATACTCTGAAAAGTACAAAACACTGTTGAAAGAAGTTAGAGAAGACCTAAATAAATGTAAAAACATCCCATGTTCTTGGCAATATTTTCCAAGTTGATCAAAAGATTAAACACAATCACTGTCAAATCCCAACTGGCTTCTTTGCAGAAATTGACAAACAGATCCCAGGATTTATATAGAAATCCAAGGGACCCAAAATACCCAAAACAATCTTGAAAAAGAGGAGCAAGATTGAAGAACTCACATTCCTTATTTTAAAACTTACTACAAAGCTACTGTAATCAAGACAGCATGGTAGTGGCATAAGGATAGACATATGGCTATCCAGTGGAATAGAGTTAAAAGTCCAAGAATAAACTCTCACATTTTCAGTCGGTTGCTTTTTGACATAAGTGCCAAGACAATTCAGTGGGGAAAAATAGTCTTTTCAAGTAGTGCTAGGACAACTGCATAGCCACATGCAAAAGAATTAAATTGGATTTCTATTTCACACTATATACAAAAATTAACTCAAAATGAGTCAAAGACCTAAATCCAAGAGTTAATTAAAACTATAAAACTCTTAGAAGGAAACATAGGTGTAAGTCTTTGTGACCTTGGATAATGCAATGATTCCTTAGATAAAGGCACAATTTAAAAAATAGATCGAGTGGACTTCAGCAAAATTAAAAACTTTTGCTTCAAATCACACCATTGAGGAAGTGAGAAGACAACTCACAGAGTGGAAGAAAATGTTTGCAATTCATATATCTGATAAGAGACTTGTATCTAGAATATATAAAAAACTCTAACTCAAAAGGATAAAGACAAGTAGCCCAATTTAAAAATGGACTAAGGGGCCGGGCGCGGTGGCTCACGTCTGTAATCCCAGCACTTCGGGGGGCCAAGGAGGGCGGATCACGAGGTCAGGAGATCGAGATCATCCTGGCTAACACGGTGAAACTCCGTCTCTACTAAAAATTAGCTGGGCGCGGTGGCGGGCGCCTGTAGTCCCAGCTACTTGGGAGGCTGAGGCAAGAGAATGGCGTGAACCCAGGCGGCGGAGCTTGCAGTGAGCCGATATCTCGCCACTGCACTCCAGCCTGGGTGACAGAGCGAGACTCCATCTTAGAAAAAAAAAAAAAAAAAGATCTGAATAGAAATTTCTTCAAAGAAGATATACAAATGGCCAGTAAGCACATTAAAATGTTTCCTACATATTCCTAACATTATTAGCTATCAAGAAAATACAAATCAAAACGACTATGTGATACCACTAGGATGGTTACAACAATAATAAATACAAGGTAATAATAAGTGTTGGTGAGGATGTGGAAAAATTGGAATCCTCATACATTGCTGGTGGGAATATAAAATGATGCGGCCACCTTGGAAAACAGCATTTCCTCAAAATGTTAAACCTAGAGTTATCACATGACCCAGTAGTTCCACTTCTAGGTATATACCTAAGAGAAATGAAAACATGTATCTACATAAAAACTTGTATATGAATGTTCATGGCAGCATTGTTCATAGTAGCAGAAAACCCAAATGTCCATCAATTGATAATGGATAAATAAAATGTGGGACATCCATATAATGGAATATTATTTGGCAATAAAAAAGTAATGAAATATTGATATATGCTATGACATGGAAGAACCTTGAAAACATTATGCCAACTGAAAGTAGCTGGTCATAAAAGAATACATATTGTATAATTTCATTTATATGAATTATTCAGTGTATAGGTATACTCTATATTTGGAGTAGAGGTATTCAGGGTACAGGTAAAGGTATAGGTATATGCTATAGTCAGGGTATAAGTTCAGGGTATAGGTAAAGCTATAGAGACAGTAGATTAGTGGTTGTCTAAAGCTAGGGATATTGTGGGGAATAGGGAGTGACTGCTAATAGATACAGGTTTTCTCTTTGGGGTGTGGAAATATATATACATATACATATATATGTACACATATACATATATATACACATATACATATATATACACACATATACATATATACACACATACATATATATATATATACACACATATACATAATATATATATTTTTGAGATGGAGTCTAGTTCTGTTGCCCAGGCTGGAGTGTAGTGGCATGATCTCAGCTCACTGCAACTTCCGCCTCCCGGGTTCAAGTGATTCTCCTGCCTCAGTCTCCCAAGTAGCTGGGATTACAGGAGCCTGCCACCACGCCCAGCTAATTTTTGTATTTTTAGTAGAGATGGGGTTTCACCATGTTGGTCAGGCTGGTCGGTCCTGAACTCCTGACCTCATAATCTGCCTGCCTTGGCCTCCCAAAGCGCTGGGATTACAGCTGTGAGCCACTGCAACCAGCCTATTTCTTCATTTTTCTATCAGCTCAGTGCTTTGGAGCATAGAATGAAAGTTGTAGGCAGATTATTCTTTTCTTTTCTTTTTTTGAGATGGGGTCTCACTCTGTGGCCCAGGTTGGAGTGCAGTGGCACGATCTCAGCTCACTGCAACCTCTGCCTTCTGGGTTCAAGCGATTCTCCTGCTTCAGCCTCCCTGAGTACCTGGGATTACAGGTGTGTGCCATCATGCCAAGCTAATTTTTGTATTTTTAGTAGAGACTGGGTTTTGCCATGTTGCCCAGGCTGGTCTCAAACTTCTGAGCTCAAGTGATCTGCCCTCTTCAGCTTCCCAAAGTGCTGGGATTACAGGTGTGAGCCCGTGTGCCCGGCCAGTAGGGTGGATCTTAAAGGAGAAACAAGAGGTGGAACAAGGACGAAAGGGAATTCAATTTGCTGAGTTTTTTGGGGAAAGCTGAGAAGCGTGTTCACTTTCCTAGCCAATGTAATTAGGTAAGTTTTATGTCAAGACTCCAAATGTGACTGTTTTTTATTGAGATTTCTAGTTTTGGTTGTGGTGTTTGAAACTTAATTGACCCAGCCACCTTCTTTGGGTCCAGAGACACTTAAAATGTGAAACATTGACCTTTTGTCCTTAGTGTCCTTCATCTTTCTGAAGATCTGGATAATTGGTGGGTGTGGAAGAAAGCCAGGGAGAATCTTGTGTCTGTCTTGAGAATGAAAGGGTGACAGGAAACCAGGGAGTGACTCAGGGAGACTGGAGTCTAGAAACACAATGCTCTGAAGACTTCCCTGGGTATGTAATGGGAAGGAACTTGGAGGTCTTGATGACTGCTTGGACTCCTACTTTGCTGCAGTTTCTATTCTAATCTCTATTTTTGTCCTTTCTCCAGGATCCAAACTTCAGTGACCTGAGTACCTGTCACACCTATTTGTTCTGAATAGCCCCTTTGAACAGAGCCTTTCTTGACAGAGAAAAGGAGTATTGGCAGGTGTGGGAGGCAGGGAGATCTAGCAAAAAAGAAAAAAAAAAAGAATTATTAATAGCTGTAATCATTGGGAAACTCAGCCTGATGGGGAAAACAATAATCAGATTTAAGAACTAAGAATCAACAAATATAAAGACTTTCTTCATTAGAACAAAAGCTTCCTTGATAAAAAAAAACGTTGAGCTAGATTTTAAAGGACCTTTAGAATGCATATTGTGGCAAAGGAGAAGAAACTCCACCCAAGGCAGCCAGCATAAGCATGGTGGAGGAAGCATTTTCTCCCATGATGTTGGGCTTCAGCCACAGGAATAAGCGCTGCCCAGAGCTAGTTAGCTGTGACCCTGTTCCTGCATATCCTGAGTGATTTGATGTGACTAGCTGAAGTCCAGTTAAGGGTCAATTGAGGGAGCAAGTGAGGAGATACTATGAAGTAACAGTTTGGCTTGGGTCTTGACTGCAGAATTCAGTGCGTTTGAGGTTGCCTCTAAGAGGAGTAGAAATAAGAGCATTAGGAGCCCTTGCTGCCGTTTGGGTTACCTACACCAAAACAGATTTGTGTTCTGCTCTCTGGCCAGCCCTATTCTCTGCTCTTCTTATCCCAACTTGCCTAATTGATACCTTGGCCGATGGTGTCATTAACAATGCTTGAATAATAGCCTGACTGGCTGATTTCAAAATGAGAGACATGATTAATATGTCGGAAATCCAGCTGGGGGGAGCAGGAAAGGGGATGTCCCAAGAAAAAGAAAATGGGGGAGGGGTCCTTCACTCCCTTACTGCCAGTCCACTGTCTTCAGCAGAAGGGAAGAACTTGGGGATAGGAGTCTGACTTCAGCTCCTTCTTGGTTTGCTGATCCCTCTCCATTTCTCCTCCCCTACCTCCCCCAACAGCACACGTTCTGACACCTACAAGCTTGTTACATGATGATGACCTATATTTTTATCTTTTTTATGAGCATCAAACACACATCGTCTTGCAAGCACATGTGTTTTTTTCCCCTGTTGACGTGTGAGTGCCTTTGATGGTAATTTATTGTAGGGTTGAACAGCCAGGTCTTAATTGTACCCTGAAATTGCTTACCATTTTGATGCCTCCAAACCATCCCAAAATGTACCTTTTTCCTACAGAAGGGTATGGGGCAATCTCTTTTTTACTGTGTTATATGGTGGAATGTGAAGCTTAGAGAGAACATGAGGGAAAGATTCCCTAGCTGGGTTTCAGGGACACCTTGGTCCCCAGCTTCTAATTGCAGTTGGGCTGTCTGAAAGTTCTGCTCTACTCAACAAAATTTAGACTCAGTTTTTCCCTCATGGTATAGGGTCAACATGACTTCACTGGTTGCTTAGAATGGTCAATGGGCAGTTTCTACTCCAGCATTCAGACTTTTGGGGAAATTTCCATTGTGGCCACTTGTATCTGTGACTGTAGATGGGATTAGAAATGAGAATGTGGGCATTAACCTAGGGAGCCTGGGCTATGAGAGGCAGCATATCAGGCCTTCTGCAGTATCCTGTAATAACCTCTACCTCCACATCTGACCACTTCCTCCCTTGGCTTAGGTAGAATTCAACATTCCTGTGTGCAGGGGAATAGAGGAATACCAGAGAATACAAAAGCCCAACAGAACTTAGTGGTTTGGTTTTGTTTGGTTTTTGAGACAGGGTCTCACTCTGTCACCCAGGGCAGAGTGCAGGGGCGCAGTCTCAGCTCACTGAAGTCTCGCCCTCCCAGGCTCAAGCGATCTTCCCACCTCAGCCTCCTGAGTAGCTGGGACTATAGGCGTGTGCCGCCATGCCTGGCTAATTGTTTTTTTGGCGGAGACAGAGTCTCACTATGTTGCCCAGGCTGGTCTTGAATTCCTGGGTTCAAGCAATCCTCCCACCTCGGCCTCTCAGAGTGCTGGGATTACAGTTGTGAGCCACCACACCTGGACAGAGCTTAGTTTTTAATTATAATTTGAGTTTGGGCCTAATAGTCTCCTTTGCTGTGGCCTCACTTTGTCCCTCAGTACAATAGACAGCATCATACCCTAGGACACTCACATTCATTACAGAAGGATGAGTCAGTGTTCCAGAACAACTAGAAATGTAACCCATGTCTCATGAAAATATAAGGAGAAAAGAAAGACTGAAATTCCTATCATTCCCTCTGGAGAGGCCAGGGGTAGTATCCAATGTTAACCCAGGCTGCTGTGCTGGAAACCGGTCTACCTGCAGACTGGATCCGTGTTAGTTCTTGCTACAGACTCTCCATTCCAGCTGAGTTCATTCTTCTGTCTCTCACACATGATGCTCATTGCATGTGCTTGTTCATACTTGCCTCCAAACATGTATACAGGCCAGTTTCCTCCTCTCCTACTCCAGGTACTGTTTCTCCATCCTCCCTGTCTAACTTTGTCCATTTTCTTTGTAGATACCCAGTCCTACCTGAGCTCACTTCCACCAGAAAACTTTCTTAATTGGCCTTACCTGGCTCCAAGGACTGTACTATTCTATAGTTCCTCAACATTGTATTATTTGCACTTATTTCTGTGATCTACTGTCTGCCTGTGTCCATGGAGGGATGTTGTGTATCTGTCTCAATGAGCCTCCTGACTGAGAGCAGAGCTATTACTGTCACCTTCTTCAGTGGATTAAAATCTCTTCTGTTAAAGGCCTCTCTCTTCTGAGAGACTTTACACTCTTCCTTGGTGTCCGTGGCAGTGGAGTTGTATAGGAGTAAATGAGCTTGAGAAAGACAGCAGCTTCCAAGATGGAGTCCATGTGAAATCTCATTTTCCTATAATAACTAGGACATTATTGATTCTCAAACTTCAGAAAATGAGTTGGTTATCTGGAAATTTCAAAGAAATATGGTGCATCTCTTAATTACCTGGTTTTCCAATATACAGATAATAAAATTAGAATTCTGTTGCTTGATCTTCAGAGCCCTCCACGGCGACAATAATATTGGGATCAACATTCTTTTACATAACCTAGACTGCAATCTCATGGGTCTACTTGAGTTTCTTCAACTTGTTCTATGCCTCCAGACCTTTGCATGTGCTATTCTTTCTGTCTGGAATGCCATCCTTTCCTCATCAACTTGCCAAGATCTGATCCTTCATTTAAAGCCTAGCTTAAAATCTTCTCCAAGATTACGTCCCAGATCGCTCTAGCGAGAATTATTTCTGACCCTCCTGCAACTATAGTGTCACATTGTTTGAGTCTCTATTATACTACTAGAATAATATTTACATATGTATTTATCTCTTTTACTATTTTGTAGGTTATGGGAAGGTGGAAATTGTATATATTTTTTTCTCTTCTTTTTTTCCTCCTTATTCTCTGCCATCTTGTATCAATTTGAAACTAACTCCCCCAAGATTGTTTATTTTCTAACTGTATATCCCTTTATATTCCTGGGCTTAACATAATGCCTTGCATAGGAGATGCTCAAGAAATATAAATTAATTTGGATAATAGAGCCAGGGTTTTTTTTCTTGTTTTCAACTTTTATTTTAGATTTCAGGGCTACACATGCAGGTTTGTTACAAAGGTATATTATGTGATGCTGTGGTTTGGAGTACAATTGAACCCTTCACCAGGAAGTGAGCATAATACCCAGTAGGGAGTTTTTCAGTTCTTAACCCCCTCCCACCTGTAAAGAGAGTTTACACTCTTCCTTGTTCTCCCATTTTTATGTCCATGGCAGCAGAGTTGTATAGCTTTATCAAGCTCATCTTCATTCCTCAGTACTCCCATCAACTACTCACTCTCCCACCATTTCAGTTCTCCTGACTTTCAACAAAGCCTTTTCATGCTAAGATAAACCTTCCATAGTTACCCTGTGTCATTTCTGATGGTCTGCACGGCTGTTCTGTTCAGTCCTATTCTTGTGCACTCAATCCTGTAGCTTCGTTCTTGCCAAGCTCTGGTCTATTATCTCCTCTTCCTCCTCTGGAAAGTCTGCTTTAACTAGCTTCCATAAATGTCCTTACCCCTCATTCTCCCAGCATTGATAGCGAAGATGGTACTCCAGCATTAATTCTCTGTTTATCTGTATCTTGTTTTCCATTGTACGGGAAACTTCCCCATACTGATATTCCTTTTCCTATTAACCAGAGTTCATATTCATCCCCATAGCCTCCAGTTCCTCTAGTCAGAGAAATCATTGACTGGCTTTCTCTTGCTTGGAAAGTCAACCAACTTTAGCAAGTGACAATAAAGAGAGATTTAGAACCTACTGACCCTCTCAATCCCTTCCTTGCCCTCTCAGGCCCCCCTTTCAACCTTTCCTTCCTTCCACAAATGCTGGCTGAGCCTGCGTTATGTGCTAGGCGCTGCTATAGGTTACCATGCTTCTCCCCTGTATAAAGCTTATACTCGATGCTCCTTCTGAATGGGAGTTTAGATATTGGTCTGATACTAGAAACACTTAATCAAATGCTCCCAAACAATGTCATAAGTGTGAATTCTGATGGAGTACAGAATTAGGATATCTCTTCTCTGTAAGCCATTCTCTCCATTCTTGAAGTTGCTATTCATCGTTGGCCCATCTCTCAGAACTTGATACAGAATAGTTTTTGTGTCTCATTCTGTGATGAGCAGTTAGTCCATCTCAAAAATAATTTTAGCGTTTACTGAAGAACCCCAAGGAGAGGAGTGGGGAAACTAGATAGTCTAATCTCCCACTGTCTCATAGAAACACATACATGTGAACTCACCTGCAGGCTTATGTAATTACATGTTGTTGAAACTAAATGGCTAAGTTAAACTGGAGTAGAGAAGTAATCTCAATTAGTTGCAGTTATAAGGGAAGACTCTGCAAGAAAAGGATTTGAGCTGGGTTTTGATGGGAGATTGTGGGAAGCAGTCTGTGAAGACAACACTCTAGGTGATGAGAGACATTCATTGTTCAGTCTGAGGCTTAAATGTGAGAAGAGTCAGGCTATGGGGGTTGGTGAAAGTGTTATCTTGGCTGAAGCATAGCTCTAAGTTGGAAAAGTCCAAAGAAATGGGTTTAGTGAGAAATTAGGATGAAATTGCTAGAGGACCTAAATGACCAACCTAGGATGTGTCTTCCTAGCTCAAGGCAGGGCCATAAATAGAATAATTTCAGGAGGGCTAAAATGTTTATTCTTCCCCTTAGCTTTTGAGAACAAGAGACTAAGGTTTCTGGGACTCTGACTTTATATGACTAAGGTGCTCCTCTCACATGAAGTAAAGCACAAAGACCAAGTATAATGTAAACCTAATGTTTAGATTTTTCTATAATATTGTTTAAATTTCAGTTGTAATTATCTGTCCAAATGGACTCCACACTTTGTTTTGCCTCGTTCTATTCTGGAATCATATGATGGCCTGCAGAATTTAACTTAACCAGCCACATGCTCCTTGCCTCATTCAGCCTACCCATTTTTTCTGTATGAGAAGGTTTCACAGTAAAGCAAAGAAACTTTTACACCTGGCATCTATCCCTTGACCTTTAACTTTCTGGAGTGACCTTACTTGAAGGAAGGAAATACCACCTAGAAACTGCCCCTGGATTTTTCCCAGCCTGTTGCACAGAGGTCTTCCAAACCTGGGTTATGCTAACTGATGGCAGAGGAGAAGAGTCCCAGCCCTAGCTTCCCAAATTTTTATGATATTTTCACCTTGAACCTCTGCTGGAATTTTCTCTGAAGCAGAAAGAAGAGGTGGTCACTTTTCAGATTGTTTATGCTTTTATACTTTTCAGATTATGAGGGGGAAATATTATAATGTGTCTACCTCTTCCCCTTGGCATATTTAGATTTAAAAGACAAAATATCAAGAAAGGAATTAATTTTGTAGAGAAATAATAAATAGAATTAGCAAAGAAGAACTTTCCAACAGCATGGTTTACTGAAGGAAACTGGGCAGTCCCTCTATCTGAGGATCTAGAAGAATAGGGTCAATTAGCATTTGTCTGCAGATTTTGAAGGCAGTGAAATGAATGAGAAGACTCTCCAAAGCTCTGTCTGCAGGCCAGACTCAGTGATATCAGAACGGGACATAGAGAGAGGAAGCAAGGGTGACTCAAACCCATCTTTTAAGGCCTCTCTTCCCTATGGTTGCGCACACCTCTGGTTTCTAAAAAAAAATTTTTTTTGCCTCATCTGCTTCAGAGATGGGTGGCTTTGAGGAAGTGAAGATAAAATTTATTCAACCTAGATGTGTAAATAGAATTTTGTGACCAATTTTGATATGACTTTTGTACCTAGACTTATAGCCAGGGGTGAATTTTCATACTGGCATAGGGTCAACTCTTTATTCCTGATTTGTGCACTATCCACTTTGTGGATTTTTGCAGACTCCATACTTCCACTGCCTTGGGTTTGACAGAAACACTGAGTCAGAGCAAGCATCAGGGATAGACACAAAGGGTGTGTTTGTATGTATGTGTATGAGTGCAGGTATCCAAAGATAAAGCAATGAGGATTTATTTCACGTCTCTTTTGTCTTTGTAACACTAATTACATTTGTGAACCTGTTTAATGGTGGCCTCTACTACTAGACAGTAAGCTACATACAAGGCTTGTGCACCATTGAATACTTAGCACTTAGCATAGGACTTGGCACATGGCAGACACTCAGCAAATGACAAAATCATGTGGCCTCTGCTCTCATCCACTGACTCAGATAATGAGAAGTGTCTCCTCCTCAGGGGCCAGGGGGATGCTCTGCTATGGCAAGTGGAGGAATCAGAGATGATCCATGGAGCCTGTGATATGATCTCCCCAGTGAGGCTGTCAGCCCTAGGGTAGATTCCTTGTTGACTATCCTCTTCTTATCACTGGCAGCATCTTATCACAATACTTGGGGCACGGGCCAGGGAGTTACCCAGGGCTGAGGATGGGAGGAGGTAAGTCCTGGCTATCAGGATAGACATCTTATTCCAGCAGCAGTTGTCCTAGATGTGGCCTGTTTCCCAGCCCACTGACCTTTAGGGCACAGTAGGGGGTTGGGAGCATGAGTCAGAGAGGAATGTGGGACTGGTTGCTTGGGAGTTTCACTCTCTGGGGAGAAGCTGGTTCCCCATGCCTATCAGTTTTCTAATGGCATCTCTAGAGGCAGAGTCTAGAAACAATTACTTGAAGGAGTCAGACGAAGCACCCACACTCTTTTGAACCCCTAGGATGTTGGCAGGAAGATAATAGATTTTAACAGGCACAGGACAGAAAATTATTGTAGAGTATTTCAATAGAAATCTGAGGCTGGGTACAATGGCTCATGCATGTAATCCCAGCACTTTGGGAGGCCAAAGCGGGAGGATCACTTTAGCCCAGGAGTTCAAGACCAGCCAGAGCAGTATAGTAGGACCCCATATCTACAAAAAACAAAAAGCCAGATGTGGGAGCACTTGCCTGTAGTCCTAGCTATTCAGGAGACTGAGGTGAGAGGATTGCTTGAGCCCAGGACGTTGAAGCTGCAGTGAGCCCTGTTCATGCCTCTGCACTCCAGCCTGGGTGACAGAGCGAGACCCTGTCTCAACAAAACAAAACAAAACACACGCACACACACACGCTCAAAAAAAAAAGAAAAGAAAAAGAAAGGAAAATTTAAGATATCCTCTTATCCATACTTCTGCCTCCATCCCAGATAAATACAAAATCTCTCTTTGAAGATTTTCTAAAGTGAGGGGATTCCACTGTTAGGTAACCATGGTAACCACTACACCACAGCACACTTATGAGAGCATTCCACTGTTAAATCTAGCTGAATGTAGCCTGCAACATGGAAGCCATGACCAGGACAGTGGAAGTGCAGTGTGAATTATCCAAGCAATCATTTCCTCATTCCTTGGGTGGGAGTGGGCAGACACGCCCAGGAGACCCTCACCCTGCCTCCCACGATGCTCTGCTTCTTCATACAGTGCACACAGTGGTGGGAGATGGCATCAGGGGCAGAGAGGCCCTCATTCTGGAGAGGGGACCTATGAATCTTGTAAATATGATGACATCAGCAATGACAGACTCTTCAGCCGCCTGGTAGTCTGTAATTGAAGCCAGGAATTCAGCACACGCTCAGACACACCCAGCCTTCACCATGGGTTCCCAGAAGCAAGTTCTCGCATAGCCACTAGGCTGGGAGGACCCTCACTTAACCAACCCTCCCTGACAAGCTCCAAGGCCTCAGAGTCGAATCCTAAATTTCCAAATTAGCAATAATTTTTTTAAAATTGCATGATGCTGAGGCTTGGGGTATGGATGATCCCTTCACCCAGGTAATGAGCATAGTACCCAGTAGATAGTTTTTCATTCCTTGCCCCTCTCCCTCCTTCCCCTCTCTAGTAGTCCCCAGTGTCTGTTGTTGCCATCTTTATGTCCATGTGTGCTCAATGTTTAGCTCTCACTTATAAGTGAAAAGATGTGGTATTTCGTTTTCTATTCCTGTGTTAGTTCACTTAGGATAATGGCCTCCAGCTACATCCATGTTGCTGCAAAGGACATGATTTCATTCTTTTTTATGGCTGCATCCAACTTAGCAATAATTTTTATCCCTCTCTGTTTTCATTCTCAACAGTGCCTAAGTTGTTCATGCTGGTTGTTCTCAGGTGTTTTAACCTCCCCAGTGAGTGAGATCCAAGATTCATGGCATTATCATGGGAAATTCTTTCATTTTGGTTTAACTGAAATTTGTTTTTGTTATTATCATCAGAGTCTAAAACTGATCAAGCCAGAAAACTTCTACACTGCTCTGAAGTCCCAGACAAATAGGCTGGAGATTTTTCCTGCTGTTCTCCACCTCTCTCCATAATGAGATGCTTTGTTTCCATGAATTGGCCCTGATCCAGACTTCTAGACTCTGTGACAGGACATTTCATCCCTCCCTCTGCCTCCAGGCAGGACTGAACTTAACTCATCCCAGGCTGAAGGGTGTCTCCTTCAGACCTTGTTTCAAGATTTCCTGACTCTTTGGCCTCTTTCAGGTAAAAGTGCACAGCTGATTGCCCCAGTGCCTAATCTTAATTTCCTAATGGCAATTCTAGCTCATTTCTTTTCACTGTGGAAAGGAAGATCCACATCTCCCTTATACCTTTCCAGCTAAAATTATCTCAGTTCTTTTATAATGCTTCTCAGATATTAATTTGATCCCATATCTTCTTTGTGCTAGAGGAGGAAAATTAGTGTTATATGAAATGCGCTCCATTATCTGAGTATTGTTGGCCTGAGCTAGTATTCCATATTTTTATCACTTTTGTTATTGTGCTCCTCACCAACATATCTCATTCTTTCTTTGCATGGAGACTTCAAATATCAGTTTTATCTACCTGGAATGCCTTTCCCTCTCTCATCAGTCTTGACCTTCCATTACTTCCAAATCCTGTTCCATTCTCCCTCTCTAGACGACGTTTCCTAACTCTGCATTTTCTGTGTATTCCTGATTCTTCTGAATCCTACTAGCGGCAATGTAAAGAACTTCATTCAGCTGGCCTTAAGATCTGCCCTTGCCTCACTCTCTCCAAGTATGAAGCATGGATGAGAAGAGTTCTGAGAGCTTGCAGGGAACCAGTAGCACAGCGTAGTGGGATGTATATAGCAAGTCAAGAA
This sequence comes from Pan paniscus, assembly GCF_029289425.2. Taxonomy (NCBI): domain Eukaryota; kingdom Metazoa; phylum Chordata; class Mammalia; order Primates; family Hominidae; genus Pan; species Pan paniscus. Next base: position 40,316,175 of record NC_073259.2, on the reverse strand, counting down.
CTTGGGAGTTCTAGTGTGGGTCTATAACCCTGTGCACCTCATAACCTCTCTGGCCTTTCCACTTAATCATGTATGGACAAGGAAGCAGTGAATTAGGCCATCTCGAAGAATTCTTTAACTTTAAAAATGTTGTGAATTTGTGCTTTCCTCTCTTTCTTGGTCTCTTTCAATATCATGGACAGAACTCTACAAGCAGAGAAATCACAGAATAGGAGAATATGAACTAAAAGGCATAGTTGATAGGGAAAAAACTTCATTTTAATATGGAGGTAGTGCTGGTCATAATAATTGGAAATTTGTAGTGAGAATGGGGGCAGGCTGCTGCACCTCCTTATCCTCTTGCAATCTTTTTTTTTTTTTTTTTTTTTTTTTAGACAGAGTCTCGCTCTGTCACCCAGGCTAGAGTGCAGTGGCACGATCTCTGCTCACTGCAAGCTCCGCCTCCCGGGTTCACGCCATTCTCCTGCCTCAGCCTCCCGAGTAGCTGGGACTACAGGTGCCCGCCACCACGCCTGGCTAATTTTTTGTATTTTTCATAGAGACGGGGTTTCACCGTGTTAGCCAGGATGGTCTTGATCTCCTGACCTCATGATCTGCCTGCCTCGGCCTCCCAAAGTGCTGGGATTACAGGTGTGAGCCACTGTGCCTGGCCTCCTCTTGCAATCTTACAAACATTGCTGTGATGTGTTTCAAAGAGTAAGGAGGCCAGGTGCAGTGGCTCATGCCTGTGATCCCAGCACTTTGGGAGGCCAAGGTGGGCCGATCACCTGAAGTCAGGAGTTTGAGAACAGCCTGGCCAACCTGGCAAAACCTCATCTCTACTAAAAGTACAAAAGTTAGCTGGGCATAGTGGCACATGCCTGTAGTCCCAGCTACTTGGGAGGCTGAGACAGAAGAATTGCTTGAACCCAGGAGGCGGAGGTTGCAGTGAGCCAAGATTGTGCCACTGAACTCCAGCCTGGGCAACAGAGCCAGACTCTGTCTCAAAAGAGAAAAAAAAGGTAAGGAAATGGAAGTGGCTCTGGCCTAATTTCTACCTCCTCAGCACAGTGGCCATCAGGCATATCCTAACAATATGCTTGTACTAATGTAAAAAGGTTGCTCCACCCTCATTCAAGTCACTGAAGGAAGATCCTACATTAAGTTCTTACTCATTTCTTTCTTGGGAAATTCCCAAGTCCTATGTGAGTAGAGAAGAACATTTCTATCTGGAGTCCAAAAGTCTTCATTTTCTAAATAGAACTTAAGTTTGTTCTATGATATGTTGGTCATTATGCTTCATAACAATCCCTGAAAATAAAGACTGTAAAAGAAGTAATTTATAAGGTTATGTGGTCTTGTGTGCGTGTGTGTGTGTGTGTGTGTGTGTGTGTGTGTGTATGAGATAGAGAGAGACAGAAACTCATGTGATTTGCACTGTGGACTAGAGGAGTCTTAGAGAAATGTCATACTGACCATGTCACTTACTCTAAGCAGGGATAGATTCACATGTTATTTATTTTGAATCACATTATCTTAAGCATCTGGACAACTTAGATTTTATTCAAAGCTGAAGAGCTAGAGGAGAGAGAGGAGGGAAAGTAAGTATAGGGTATTTATTAAATACCTACTGTATGTTAGGTATTGTGAAAGACTTTATATATCATATATACTCAACATAAGGTGAGATTTTATCTTCCCAAGCTACTTTCTCAGAAAAGAGGAAGTTATTTTATATTTGAATCCTTACAAAGTCTTATATTATAGGGTACTTTCTCAATTGCTTTTTAAGGAAGACACATTAGTCTGTAAAAGCAAAAAACAAACAACCTCTTCACCCCCAAACAAACAAAAAATAACCAGTGAGGGTTTGGATTACCTATAGAGGCCATTTGATGGGATTTTTTTTTTTAAGTGGACTTCAGTTTCTGGGAATGTGAAAGGCTTGGGCTGGGTTATTTGAATCAACATTCCTGCTGAAAATAGCTTTAAAATGCTGGATAAAATAGTTAAGACATCTTAAAAGCATGAAAGAGCCAACAAAATAGTAGGGAAATATCAGGTCAAAATCTAGTTGAAAGTGAAAACTCAAAGTGATAAGTGAAACAAAAAGGCTACTTTTAACCAGAAGGTATTTGCTGATAGAAGCAAACTTGCACTCTGGTTTTGATGGCTGGTCTGAGAACTTCAAACTCATGGCTGGCCCGAAGTTAGGAATCTAATAGGAGACTGACCCCATATAAAACTGAAAAATCAAAGAGTTATACCCTTAGTGTAAGGTGAAATAGAAGTAAACCTAGGCTGGGCATGGTAGGTCATGCCTGTAATCCCAGCATTTTGGGAGACCAAGGTAGGAGGATTTCTTGAGCCAAGGAGTTCAAGACCAGCCTGGGCAACATAGGAAGACCCAGTCTCTACAAATAACAAAATCAACTGGGTGTGGTGGCACACACTTATGGTTCCAGGTACTTGGGAGGCTGAGGCTACAGTGAGCCATGATTGTGCCACTGCACTCCAGCCTGGGTGACAGGATGAGATCCTGTCTCCAAGAAAAAAAGAAAGTAAACTTACCCCCTCTGCCACATCTCCAAGGGACTATAAGAAAGTTTCCTTGGTGCTGAGCAGAGCAGAAGGAAAAAGTCCAAGCCAGCCTGATTTGCAGCCCAAATTTATATCACCTAGGTAGTAAAAGAAAACCTCAAACCTTGAATTTAATTTTAAATGATTCCAGATTAGTATTTCCTTTGGGCACCTAGCAAAAGCAAAGGCAAATCCTCCCTCAATGAAGACCTCTTCATCCTAAGCCTCAAAAATCTCCACAAGTAATTCTTCAAAGGCAGTGAGCAAATAAGCACATAGGGAGAGAAGGCACCGTGAGTAAGAATCAGCAAAAACAACAGATAGCAGAAACAGATGCACAAAGACTCCAGAGATTGAAACTACCTGTCAGGCACATGTTAAAAAACAAGCCTGAAAATATTTCCGGGAATGTAAAAAGTGATCTAATGGATTTAAAGCAGAACCAAGTAGAATGATTCTAACAGCAAATTGGACCCAATTGAAGAGATAATTAGTAAATTAGGAGACAGATCAAAAGAAATCCAGAATGAAGCACAATGTGGTGAAAGTATGAAAATATCAAACAGAGTTGAGATATATGGAAAATAGAGGGAGAAGACCCGTATCAACCAATAATTAAGGTTCCAAAATCAAACAAGACAAAGAATAGAACAGAGGCAATGTTTGAAGAAATAATGACAGGATTTTCTTAAACTGATTAAAGTCACTCAGAAGCCCAGTGAATTCCAAGCAAGATAAATAAATAAAAAAAAAATCCAACCCTAACATATGAAACTACAGAACATGAAATATGAAGAGAAAAATAAGGAGATAAGAAAAAAGATAAAAATAAGAAAAATAAGGAGATAAGAAACTTCTGCTTCTGGTCACAAAGAAGTAACTGACATGAAACTTGTCCTTCCATCCTAAACAAGTGCTATATATATGAAAATATATATATGTGTGTGTATATATATATATATATTTACTGAATGGGTTTAATAACAGATTTGACACTACAGAAGAAAAGATAAATGCGCTTGAAGACATAGAAAGAAACCATACAAACGGAGGCATAGATAGAAAAAATACTGAAAAACAAAAAGAAGGCATTAATGACTGCAGGGACAATATCAAGTAGTTTAACATTTATGTAATAGGATTAAGAAAATTTTGATGGAATAATGGATAGCTTCCCTTCAATTTAATAAAAACTATAAACCTATAAATTTAAGAAGCTCAGTGACCCTAGGCTGGCTAAACATAAAGACAACTACACCAAGGCACATCATAATCAAATTGCTGAAAAATTTTAAAGTAGCTAGGGAAGATATACTAAATATAAGGGAACAAAGATAAGAATTATTAGACATGGTTTGTCAGCATCAATGTAAGCCAGGAGACATTGGAAGAACATTTTTTTTTTCACCTAGCAAATTAGCAATTTTTATTTCTTTGTTTCGTTTTATTTTATTTTATTATTATTATACTTTAAGTTTTAGGGTACATGTGCACAACTTGCAGGTTTGTTACATATGTATACATGTGCCATGTTGGTGTGCTGCATCCATTAACTCGTCATTTACATTAGGTATATCTCCTAATGCTATCCCTCCCCACTCCCCCGACCCCACAACAGTCCCTGGTGTGTGATGTTCCCCTTCCTGTGTCCATGTGTCCTCATTGTTCAATTCCCACCTATGAATGAGAACATGCGGTGTTTGGTTCTTTGTCCTTGCAATAGTTTGCTGAGAATGATGGTTTCCAGTTTCATCCATGTCCCTCCAAAGGACATGAACTCATCATTTTTATGGCTGCATAGTATTCCATGGTGTGTATGTGCCACATTTTCTTAATCCAGTCTATCGTTGTTGGACATTTAAGTTGATTCCAAGTCTTTGCTATTGTGAATAGTGCTGCAATAAACATACGTGTGCATGTGTCTTTACAGCAGCATGATTTATAATCCTTTAGGTATATACCCAGTAATGGGATGGCTGAGTCAAATGGTATTTCTAGTTCTAGATCCCTGAGGAATCGCCACACTGTCTTCCACAATGGTTGAACTAGTTTACAGTCTGGAAGAACATTTTTAAAGTACTGAATGAAAAATATGTGCCAACCTGAAATTCTATGTCCAGTTAAAATGTTTTTCAAAGTAAAGGTTAATAAAGACTTGTTTCCACACAAACAGAATCCGAATGAATACTGAGTGCTAAAGGAAGATTTTTAGGTTGAATGAAAATGATATTGAATAGAAACTTGGACTTATAAGAGTTTCAGAAATGGTAAGTATATGGGTAAATATTAAGACTTTTTCTTGTTTTTAAATTTTCTTTAAAAGTTAACAGGCTATTTAGGAGGTGGGCAGATCACTTAGAGCCCAGGAGTTCGAGACCAGCCTGGGCAACATGGCAAAACCCTGTTTCTGCAAAAAATACAAAAATTAGCCAGACATGGTGGCACATGCCTATAGTTCCAGCTACTCAGGAGGCTGAGGTGGGAGAATTGCTTGAACCTGGGAGGTGGAGGTTGCAATGAGCTGAGATGATGCCACTGCAGTCCAGCCTGGGTGACAGAGCGAGACGCTGTCTCAATAAATAAATAAATAAATAAATTTTAAATGAAAAAAAGTTTTAAAAAAGGATAACAAGTTATTTAAAACAAAAGAGAAAGCAATGTATTTTGGGGTTTATAACATACATAGCAGTAAAATGTATGACGATAATAGCACAAAGGAGATGGAAGCAAACTATTGTCCCTACTTTGTATGTGACAGGGTATATTATTTGAATATAGGCATTGATAGTTAAAGTTGCACAATATAAATCCCATAAAATAGTCAATAAAATAACCAAATGAAAAAGTATAGCTATCCTAAAACTTATTCAATCCAAAAGAGGAATCCTAAAACTTACTCAATTAATCCAAAAGAGGAAAGAGGAAACAAGGGATGACCGGACTTAATGTCGACTATATTGATAATTACATTAAATATAAATGGTCTAAACCTTCCAATTAAAAGCTAGAAATTGTCAAATAGAATAAATAAGCATGGTTAAACAATATGCTGTCTACAGGAAATGCATTTTAAATATTTAGATTAAAAGTAAAGGGTGGGAAAACAGGTAGCATGCAAACATAAACAATAAGAAAGCCGAAGGTGCTATATTAATCCCAGGCAAAGGAGACTTCAGTACATGGAATAGTAAGACAGATAAAGAGGGACATTTCATAATGATAAAAGGTTCAGATGATCAAAAGGAAATAACAATAATAATAGTAAATAATTGGCAAATTACAGAACATCAAAATACATGGAGCAGAAGTGCCATAACTATAAAGAGAAATAGACAAACTCACCATTAGAATAGATTTTAAACTCTGTTCTCTCAGGAATTGATAGAACAAGTTGTCATAATACCACTAAAGATTTAGAAGGCCTGAACAACTAACTAACCAACTTGATTGAGTCGTCCTTCATAGAACATTACCTGCGGTGATTGCAGAATACATGTTATTTTCAAGTATATATGGAACAGTCACCAAGATAAACCATTTTGACCATAAAACAAGCATTGCTAAATTTAAAAGGATTGAAATCATATAGAGTATACTCTGATCACATCAGAATTAGATTAAAAACCTAACCAAAAGTATATCTGAAAAATTCCCATATTTTAGAAAATTAAACATAATATTCCTAAATAGTCCATGAAACACAAATCACAAGGTAAAATAGAAAATACTTTGACTCTTAAAAAAACGAAGCACAATATTTTAAAATTTGTGAATGTAGCTACGGAAGTATCTAAAAGGAAACCTATATCTGTAAATGTTTTTGTTAGAAAAGAAGAAAGATCCCAAATCAATTATCTAAGATTCCATTTTAAAGACTTATAAAAAGAAGCACAAAATGAAGCAAAAGTAGAAGAATGAAATAATAAAAATTAGGGTGGAAATCACTGAAATAAAGAACAGAAAAATAATAGGTAAAGTCAACGATATGAAAAGCAGTATCACTGAATAAATTAACAAAATTGATAAACCTCTAGTTAGAAAGATTATAAAAAGCAAAGAAGATACAGCTTACAAATATCAGGAATGAAAAAAGGAGATACCATAGATCAACAGGCTTTATTTTATTTTATTTTATTTTTATTTATTTATTTATTTTTTTGAGACAGAGTCTTGCTCTGTCGCCCACGCTGGAGTGCAGTGGTGCGATCTCTGCTCACTGCAACCTCTGCTTCCCATGTTCAAGCAATTCTTATGCCTCAGCCTCCCAAACAACTGGGGTTGCAGGTGTACACCACCATGCCCAGTTAAGTTTTTGTGTTTTTAGTAGTGATGGGGTTTCACTATGTTGGCCAGGCTGGTCTTGAACTCCTGGCCTCAAGTGATACCCCGCATTGGCCTCCCAAAGTGCTGGGATTACAAGCGTGAGCCACCGTGCTTGGCCAATTCAACAGACTTTAAAGGCTAACAAGGAAATATTATGAACAGCCTTATGTTAATAAATTTGACAACTTAGATGAAATGGATAAATTTCTGAAAAACACAAGTTGCCAAAACTGACATATAAGTTGAAAAATGTGAACAACTCTAGCTCTATTGAAAAAACTGAGTTTATAATTTTAAAACCTTCCCTTGAAGAAAAACACCAAACCAAGATGGCTTCACTGGTGAATTCTATCAGACCCTGAATGAAGAAATCATACCAATCCTGCAAATTTCAGAAAATATGAGAGGAGGAAACACTTCATAACTCATTTTATGGTGCCAAAATTACTGTGACATCAAAATCATACAAAAACATCATAAGAAAATAAACGTGTAGTTTAATATCTATCATAAACACAGATATAAGAATTCTTGATATCTATGTATATATTTATTATACTTTAAGTTCTCGGGTACATGTGCACAATGTGCAGGTTTGTTACATATGTATATATGTGCCATGCTGGTGTGCTGCACCCATTAACTCGTCATTTACATTAGGTATATCTCCTAATGCTATCCCTCCCCCCTCTCCCCACCCCACAACAGGCTCCAGTGTGTGATGTTCCCCTTCCTGTGTCCAAGTGTTCTCATTGTTCAATTCCCACCTATGAGTGAGAACGTGCGGTGTTTGGTTTTTGTCCTTGTGATAGTTTGCTGAGAATGATGGTTTCCAGCTTCATCCATGTCCCTCCAAAGGACATGAACTCATCATTTTTTATGGCTGCATAGTATTCCATGGTGTATATGTGCCACATTTTCTTAATCCAGTCTATCATTGTTGGACATATGGGTTGGTTCCAAGTCTTTGCTATTGTGAGTAGTGCTGCAATAAACATACGTGTGCATGTGTCTTTATAGCAGCATGATTTATATTCCTTTGGGTATATACCCAGTAATGGGATTGCTGGGTCAAATGGTATTTCTAGTTCTAGATCCCTGAGGAATCGCCACACTGTCTTCCACAATGGTTGAACTTGTTTACAGTCCCACCAACAGTGTAAAATGTTCCTATTTCTTCACATCCTCTCCAGCACCTGTTGTTTCCTGACTTTTTAATGATCACCATTCTAACTGGTGGGAGATGGTATCTCATTGTGGTTTTGATTTGCATTTCTCTGATGGCCAGTGATGATGAGCATTTTTTCATGTGTCTGTTGTCTGCATAAATGTCTTCTTTTGAGAAGTGTCTGTTCATATGCTTTGCCCACTTTTTGATGGGGTTGTTTGTTTTTTTCTTGTAAATTTGTTTGAGTTCTTTGTAGATTCTGGATATTACCCTTTGTCAGATGAGTAGATGGCAAAAATTTTCTCCCATTCTGTAGGTTGCCAGTTCACTCTGATGGTAATTTCTTTTGCTGTGCAGAAGCTCTTTTGTTTAATTAGATCCCATTTGTCAATTTTGGCTTTTGTTGCCATTGCTTTTGGTGTTTTAGACATGAAGTCCTTGCCCATGCCTATGTCCTGAATGGTAATGCCTAGGTTTTCTTCTAGGGTTTTTATGGTTTTAGGTCTGACATGTAAGTCTTTAATCCATCTTGAATTAATTTTTGTATAAAGTGTAAGGAAGGGATCCAGTTTCAGCTTTCTACATATAGCAATCCAGTTTTCCCAGCACCATTTGTTAAATAGCGAATCCTTTCTCCATTTCTTGTTTTTGTCAGGTTTGTCAAAGATCAGATAGTTGTAGACGTGTGGTATTATTTCTGAGGGCTCTGTTCTGTTCCGTTGGTCTATATCTCTGTTTTGGTACCAGTAGCATGCTGTTTTGGTTAATGTAGCCTTGTAGTATAGTTTGAAGTCAGGTAGCGTGATGCCTCCAGCTTTGTTCTTTTGGCTTAGGATTGACTTGGCAATGCGGGCTGTTTTTTGGTTCCACATGAACTTTAAAGTAGTTTTTTCCAGTTCTATGAAGAAAGTCATTGGTAGCTTGATGGGGATGGCATTGAATCTATAAATTACCTTGGGTGGTATGGCCATTTTCACGATATTGATTCTTAGTATCCATGAGCATGGAATGTTCTTCCATTTGTTTGTGTCCTCTTTTATTTCTTTGAGCAGTGGTTTGTAGTTCTCCTTGAAGAGATCCTTCACATCCCTTGTAAGTTGGATTCCTAGGTATTTTATTCTCTTTGAAGCAATTGTGAATGGGAGTTCACTCATGATTTGACTCTCTGTTTGTCTGTTATTGGTGAATAAGAATGCTTGTGATTTTTGCACACTGATTTTGTATCCTCAGACTTTGCTGAAGTTGCTTATCAGCTTAAGGAGATTTTGGGCTGAGACGATGGGGTTTTCTAGATATACAATCATGTCATCTGCAAACAGGGACAATTTGACTTCCTCTTTTCCTAATTGAATACCCTTTATTTCTTTCTCCTGCCTGATTGCCCTGGCCAGAACTTCCAAAAGAATTCTTAATAAAATATTAACAGATTGAATCCAGCAAAGTCAGTTTAACATTTGACTATCAATCAATATATTTCACCATATAAACAAAAAAATGGAGACACCATGTGATCACCTCAGCAGATTCACAATAAGTACTTGACAAAATTCAACACTAATAATTCTCCAGACTAGAAATAGAAAAAAACTTTTCTCAGTCTGATAAGGAGCATCTACAGAAAATCTACAGTTAACATCATATTTAATGGTGAACACTTTCCCCCTAAGATCAAGAACAAGGCAAATATGCTCATTCCTACGAGTTCTGTTCAGTGTTGTGCTGGAGATCCTAGCCTGTAAACTAAGGCAAGAAAAAGAAATAAAAATCATACACATTGAAAAGAAAAAAGTAAAATTGTTTTTATTTGCAGGTAACATGATTGCATATATATATAAAATCCAAAGGAATCTAAAAAAAATCTGTTAGAACTAATAAAATTAGACATGTTGCAGGATATAAGGTCAACATGTGGAAAAAATCAATTGTATTCTCATATTAGCTATGAACAATTAGAAAATAAAAAGTTTAAAACTACTATCTATAATAACATCTAAAAATTCATGAAATATTTAAGGATTAATTTGACAAAGTCTGTGCAGGACCTGAACACTGAAAACAACAAAACACTGCTGAAGAAATTAAAGAAGACATAAATAAAGAGAGATATACCGTGTTTGCAAATTGGAAGATTTGGTATTGTTAAAGTGTTAATTCTCCCTAATTTGGTTATTAAAGAAACTAAATTTAGAAAGATTCCGTGCAATTTCAATAAAAATCCCAGCAGATATTTTTTGTAGATATCTACAAACTGGTTCTAAAATTCATATGGAAATGTAAATGACCTAGAATAGCCAAAACAATTTAGAAAAAGAATGCTTGGAGGACTTACCTGAATTCAAGATTGACTGTAAAGCTGTGGTAATCAAAACACTGTGATATTGACATAAAGATAGATAATGGGATATAATAGAGAGCCCAAAAATAGAGCCATACATTTAGTCAAAATTATTTTCCAATTTTTTATTGTGTAAAATACATATAACATAGAATTTACCATAACTATTTAAATGTACAATTCATTGGTTTTAGATAAATTCATAATGTTTGTTTTACCACCATCTCCATCATCCATCTCTGTAACTGCTTTCATCTATAAAACTGAAACTCTATACCCATTAAACAATAACTTCCCATTTTTCTTCTCCTCCAGCCCCTAGAAACTACCGTTCTACTCTCTGTTTCTATTATTTTGTTGGCCAGTTTTGGATAAAGGTGCCAAGGTATTTCAATGTAGGAAAGGATACTATTATAACAGATTATGCTAGAACAACTAGATATCCATCACAACAACAACTTTGACCCTTACCTCACATCATAGACAGAAATTAGTTTGAGATGGAGCAAAGACTTTTCTAGAATAAAACATAGAAGGAATCTTCACAACATTGGGATAGGTAAAAATTCCTGAGATAAGACACAAAAAGCAGGATCCATGAAAGTTTTAAAGTATGAATTTGATTTTGAAATTAAGAACTTCTGCTCTTTGAAAGAGACTTTTAAGCAAAGGAAAAGACAACACAAGACCATGACAAAAAATCTGTCTATCTATCTATCTATCTATCTATCTATCTATCTATCTATCTATCTATCTATGCCATTCTCCTCAGCCTCCCGAGTAGCTGGAATTAAAGCCACCTGCCACACCCAGCTATATATACCTATGTCTCTGACAAGGGACATGTGTAGTCCTTTGCACAGACAAAGAACTCTTTTTACAAGTCAACAATAACAAGGCAAACTAATTTAAAGATGGACAGAGGCTGTGAACAGGCTTCACAAAAAAGATATGCAAATGTTCAATAAATGCATAAAAAGTTGCTCACTACCTTTAGTCATCAGGGAAATGCAAATTAAAGTCATACTAAGATACCACTACACACCACTAAAATGGCTCAAAATAAGAAGACTGACAATAACACATGTCGATGAAAATATGGAGCAACTGAAACTCTCATACACTTCTGATGGGAATGGAAAATGGTACAATCACTTTGGAAAATAGTTTAGCAGTTTCTTGTTAAGTTAAACATACACTTGTAAAAATCCAGCAATTGGCTTCCTAGGTTTTTACCCAAGATAAATGAACACATATGTTCCCACAAAGACTTGTACACAGGATGTTCATAGCAACTTTATTCACAGTAGTTAAAAACTAGAGACAACCCATATATCCATCAGGTGGCGAATGATTATACAAAGGGTGGTAGGTACATATAAAGGAATACTTTTGAGCAATAAAAATAATAAATTACCAATACATGCAACTTTAGAACACTGGAGAGCATTTATTCATATTTGAGTTTCCTCACATCCTTTATATGTTAGTCTATTAGGGTTGTTATCTTTTCTTATTTATTAACATGAGAATAAATAGAAATAATAGAATAGAGTAGGATAATAGAAGTAATAGGATAATAGAAAATGGGTATTTTCTATTCAGAGAATGGTTCATGACCAGCAATATTGGCAGTACCTGGAGCTTATAAGACATGCATAATCTTGGATCCTGTCCTGGACCTACTGATTCAAGATCCACTTTTAAACAAGATCCCCAGTTTTTTCAAATGCATACTAAAGTTTGCAAAGTACTGGTCTAGGTAAAGTCTTTTATGAAATTTAGATATTACAACTTTTTTTTTCCAATCTACCATCTTTCTGTTAATTTTACTCAGGCATTCTTCATGTTCTTTATTGGAAACAAATTCTTATTTGATGAAATAATATTTACCAAAACTTTTTTATTTTTTCACCTTTTCTGTTTCTTATTTGATAGACGGAGTTTTTAGAAGTTCCTATGGTTTTTCCCTTGACTTAATAGCCATATTCTTGTTATTTACCCCTTTACTATTTCTTAAATATGGCATTATCTCAGATCCTAACAGGACAAGTTCTTTAGCATTCTGTTGGATCTCTTGTTTTCCATAACTCATTCCTCTATCATGTTGCTATTGTCTGGATTTTTAGTTTATAGTTTCACAGGTATACCTTTTTTATTTTGTTTAATTCTAGCTTTTTAAAAAACAATAAACTTTATTAAAATACTTAATCACCCTTCCTTTCCATGTCTCCTTACTGGGTTACTTTTATTGGCGCGATCTTGGTTCACTGCAACCTCTGCCTCCCCAGACTCAAGTGATTCTCCTGCCTCAGCCTCCTGAGTAGCTGGGACTACAGGCATCTACCATGCCCTGCTAATTTTTGTATTTTTAGTAGAGGCAGGGTTTCACCATGTTGGTCAGGCTGGTCTTGAACTACTGACCTTACGTGATCCACCCACCTCGGCCTCCCAAAGTTCTGGGATTACAGGTGTGAGCCTTTTTCCTCTCAAGGCACGGCCTTTTTCCTCTAACTCTTTAAAGATTCTACTCCATTGTTTCTTTCATCCTATGTTCTATTGACATCTAATGTCAGCTTGATGCTTATTCCTTAATTAGTAATCTACTCTTTCTCCCTTAAAATTCTCTATTTGTCTTTGATATTCTTAAAATTCAGTGTAATGTATTTAATTGTGCATTTTTGCTATCTGTTTTATTTGGCCCTGTATGAGCCCTTCCAATCTAAGGTCTTTCGTCTTTAATTTTGGAGAGTGTTTCTTCTTTGTTTCTTTAAATATTTTCTCGTCCACTTTTCTCTCCTGGGGCTTCTATTGTTAGATTGTTGGACCTGCTATTTCTAACCTTTATAGCCTTTAGATTTTCTTTAAATTAAAGAAAAAAAACTCTCTTTATTCTTTCCTGCTACCTACTGTGGAAGCCTGTTCTTTATAACTACTCATCTTTGAATGAGATAAGTTTTCCCTGTATCACTATTCATAGGAAGACTGAGTGGTTGAGAGCTCAGAGTTCCAGGCTAAGAGAAATTTTTCTTATGTCTCAGGTTTATTTATGAATTTTTTCCTTTATATTTCCCCAGCCAATGGATATAGGTTGCTGTAGGACTAGTCGAGAGGCAAGGTTTATCTTCTCCCTCCATCACACTGCTTTCTGAAAATACGCTTGTTTGTGTAATTCCTTCAGCCCCACTTTTGTTTCTCTGAAGCAAAGTAGGTCTAGGAAAGCTCTTGCTGCAAGCCTATACACCCTGCTGTGAGAGATTTTGGTTTTGTATTGAAGATGTGCTCCTAGAAGCAGTGTACCTACTGATTCTTTACATCTGCAGCTGGGTGCATCCTCTCTTCTCCCCAGTCCTGTTCAAGGCTACTCCTTTTGATGCCTTTCTATCTCTCTCGGTTCATCTTTCTTGTAGCTTCATTGAAGATTTCTCATTCTCCTTGTCATTTTTTTTAATTTTTGGTGATTTACAAGAGGAGAAAAGGAATATGTCATTTTTATACTGCCATCTTCATGTTGCCGTCTTCGAACAGGAAGTCTAAGCCATCTTAGAAATTCTTGTATTTTCAGCTTGTAGCAATTATTTCACGGTAACAAGTTCTATTAGTCTGCTAACTGAATGTAAAACAGTTTATTCATTTGTTTCAAAATGTGCCTCTCTTGTTCCATTATTTCAGGATTGGCAAATACTATATTTACCCACAGGATAGCCATCTTGAATTTAAATATTTTCACTATATCCTACCCTCCAAATTTTATCTTTTTACATAAAGATCACTATTGTCATAAGCCAGCCACTCAATCCTCTTCCATGGGCTATCTCTAACTTTATTATGTGTCTTAAAGAGAAGAATCTAAAACTGAGTTCATTATCCTATGTGTGGCCACACCATTGTCTTGTACAAAGTCACCCCTGAATATTGGTTTGTGAGCATTCTAGTATTCCTTGCTGCCAATGCCAAAGAGCAGAGCTCTGCCCTCCAATGACAGACGACAGTGATATTTAAAAAATAAATCAATGAAAGTCATTCCTTGCCTTCTGGAATCTCCCATTCTAAAGTCTAGTTTAGGAAAGTTCTCTCTCTCTCTCTGATACACACACACACACACACACACACACACTACCACCACCATCACCAACAACAATAAAAGACTTAAGAACACTTAATAATGTGTAAAAAGTGGCAAAGTAGCAAAACGAAACTATATTTGTAACTGCTGTGGAATCACAGAGCAGTAGCATTGTCACTGTTGGGTTAAGGGAAGTCTCCCTGCAAATAGGAAGTTTTACGTGGAGTTTAAACAAACGATAGTTTAAGTCATTGCTGGGCAATTTATTAGCTATATAATCTTGAGCAAAATGACTGGTCTTTCCAAAAACCAGTTAACTCTGTCATAAAATAGTATCCGCCTCAAAGAGATTTTTTAAGTTAACTGAGATGACACATGCAAAACCCTTAGCACAATGCGTGGCACATAATAAGTATTCAGGAAATCTCAGCTATTATTATTTTTATGAGGAGAGAAATTGAGTTACTGCAGAGGAGGTGAACATTTTTGGCATGAAAGCCTGAGGTTTTGCATGAGGATGTCATGTATGAAAGAGAGGAAGTAGAGTACATAAACCAGAGAAGAGATTCCATTTAGAAAGCCATTAGATGGAGGTGTGGTGGTGGGTGGGAGTGGTGAGGAGAGGGAGCTGTACAAACGATGAATTAAGGCCAAGTGGAAGAGCTTTAATTTGATATGATGAACAACAATAGCTACCGCATAACAGGGGGATCCCGTGAAAGCAGCTTTCACGTATTCCCTGGGTCTGCATTCCTCAATAAAGTATTATCACATAAATTTTTACTTCTGGCTTTAATTCTTAGGGAAACCTGGCCAAGAAAGAAGAATAAACTCTATGAAATACTACGATGGAGGAATGAGGACTTGGTAGTGGTGTAACCATGTATGGCAAAGATTAGGGGGAAGTTTAAAGATTAGCTCCAAGTTTGTGGGCCCGGGGACCTGGGGATAGAGGTGGAGTGAAGGTAATTTTCATAGTGGTGAGGAAAGGGGGAACTTAAGAATCAGCCCTAGTGCTCCTTACAGTATGAGAGGGGCTTGTCTATATCCCAAATATATGGTTTAAAAGTCTCTGGGTCTCCTGGGTTACAGTCCTCACCCTGTATCCCCTTATCGCTCTTTGATAGGTCTACATTTAATATGAGGTTGGGACAATCTGAGTGTGACCCTTAACTATTTTATGGCATAAGGTTTAATAAAGAGGAATCCAGTCAGGATGACAGACTTATGAAATCATTTTCCAAATCTTTATTTTAATATATAGTTTAACAACAGAAAAACCTAAACACAACACTATGAGTTATTTTAGAAAAAAAAAAAAAAGCAGACTAAAGTAGCAAAGGCATTTGTCTAAATTGGCTGTAATGAGACCAAAGAACCCTTCTAAAGCAGATACAAAAACAAAAGCAAGGACTGGAGTGTGAAGGAGAAGGTTTCTCTGGGAAAACATTTGAAAACCTTTATTTCCAAGCCTACCAATCAATAAATATTATCCCCCATTGTGAATGAACCCCATATGAGGCTCTCTGCAGGTGGATACTAAAGAAACCCTAGGCATCAGACATATTCTCAGAGAACATGAAATGTGGTAGGAGGTATAGGCCTCATGAGAATAAACTAAATCAGGATATTTACACAGATCCATCAAGTCCAGTACAGACTGAAGTATGCAGCTGCTATCCACCCAAAGTAGCTCAAATCTTACATGCTCAAAAGTAGAACTCACCTGCTCTTTCTTTTGTAGTTCCTATTTCAGTTGGAGGCATCCAGTTGCTTGTGCCAGAAACCTGGTTACCATTCTTGACTCCTTCTTCTTTATCATTATTTGAATGACCAAATACTATCGGCTTTAACCCAAATGTTTTTCAAATCTGCCTCTAGGGGAGGCAGCCTGTGTAAACAGCAGTGTAGGCTAACATTATTCCAGCTTAGATATCTGTGGGGAGGAATCTCTTTAGACTCAAATTTCTTTTCTAAGTGAGTGAAATACAATGACTGTCAGACCTAACAAAATCAGGAACTTGTCTGCACCCTTCCATCTCTGGGAAATTGACATGGACTCCTAAAGATTGCTGTACATGTCAAACCAAATGGCAGATAGAAAAGGTGGGGCCTGTTGGGGGGTAGAGGCAAGGGGAGGGAGAACATTAGGACAAATACCTAATGCATGCGGGGCTTAAAACCTAGATGATGGGTTGATAGGTGCAGCAAATCACCAGTCACATGTATACCTATGTAACAAACCTGCATGTTCTGCACATGCATCCCAGAACTTAAAATAAAATAAAATAAAATAAAATAAAAGGTGGTTGAGGACCCAAAGAACCCTACATAATGTCAACAGAAACACATTTTATTGGACATTCTTAAGTCTTCCTATGACTTGGTACTGCATGTGCTAATCTTGGGAAAGTCAGCTGCCAGAACTTTGGGAAGCAGAAAATTGGATACATGAGCTTGATTATTCAAATAAATGATTTGATACCTAAATTATCTGGATAATTGCCTCCTTATGGTCTAGGACAACCTGACCCCCCATACTCCTAGAGCCACAGGAAATCTGAGAGTCATAATTGCCTGTGGGAATCTAAATAGAGTGTCTGAGGGGATGTCTGCAGAGTAGGAAATGAAAACCGACTGTTCAAAGTGGCAAATGAGTAACGTGTTCATTGTGACAGGTAGAAAATCAGCCCAGGCTGGGAGTAAGTCAGGGGAGTAAATTTTGGTTGGTGTCTGACAATTTCCTTATCCTATTTTTTAAACTTTGGTTGATTCATTCCCAAGTAACCCTCACCCAGTGTTAGTTTCTTGTTTATTCTATGCTCACATAGCACCAGGGGACTGTCTGTACCACATATTTGCACTTATTTATATGCTGCTTTGTAAATGTTTTTAAGCCCTTTTTCTATATGTGTGCCATGTTTTCTGAAGTGGTTTTATGTTCTCTGATGTAGTCTCCTCAATAGTCATTTCCCACTTTCCTCTCATCTGCATTTTACAGCTCTGTTCGTTTGATGTTGTCTCATAAAGACCTCCATGTAACTTCTTAATACCTTTATCTACACTTTGCCCTCCTTCTGCTGTTGAGTAAAAGTATGAAAGTGATGCTGCATGTGCAGTCAAGATATAGTACACCTGCTATTAGGTTTCCGCTTTACAATGATCTGCTTTAAGACAACAACTTGAGCAACTCTGCATCTAAAAGCCTGGATTCCTTGTGCATACTTTGTGTCATTGTCCATGATGCACAACAAGCTGAGCCCCTTCCTGTTCCCACATAACAACATGGACTTTGCCCTACTCTGCTTGGAAACTCCTTTCCCCTTCTGCACTTGGGAAGTCAGCAAGAAACTCATGCTTCAAACCCTAGCTCAGAGGGTTGAGAACCTAGCTCCTCTCCCAGGCAAATATTCACTCATCTCATCTGCTCCCAGAATACTTTTTACAAACATTTTCTAAGGCCTATGCCCATTTTATAATTTTGTTTTGTTTTCACATCGGTCTTCACCAAAATGCATACTTCAAGACCACAGCTTATTCATTTTTATAACCATATTACCAAATACTGCAGCTGTCACACAATGGATACTCATAAAATATTGGAGAATAAATATTCAGGGGATAAGTTCGTGTGTAGAATGTTGATAGTTCTCTGTTCTATATTCCCATCCCTCGAAGGAGCCTGCCAGGATGAATTCTTCCAGCTTCATTCTTCATATGCCTTCTCTGCCTCAAGAACCAGTGTCCTGCTGGTCCCAGTCCATCCCTGCTGTCATCCCAACTCTTCCATTAATTGGCAGAGGCAGAATGGGGCCCCGAGGTGGTTTAAATAAACCATTTGTTCATTTATCAGATATTTATTCCAGTATTTGTCTCAATATTTATTTCATGTCTACCCTGTGCCAGGTGCAGTTTGTTTTATGTGCTGTTCATATACCAGTTAACAAGATAGTCAAAGTCCCCATCCTCCTGATGCTTATATTTTAATGATTTAGTTTGGAGAGTGAGCTGATGGACAGATTAAAAATGGAAAACAAAGCTTTTTGCCTACATTGTCAGATCAATTCAATTCAAAGCTATATAAATCTTCATTTTTCCACTTGAGTTTGGTAATTGAGTCCTATCTGCATGTGTCTTTCTGTAGTCATACTTCCCAGAAAAAAAAACAACATATACCATGGCCACACTTGCCCCTAGCACCTATGCCATGCTATAGGTAGACACATACACCTATACATATATACACATATACACAGCTATACAATGTATACACTCACTGATCATCCATTCACCCAAATATCAAACCTCCCAAGGTATAAGGTATGCCACCTTCCCCTCCACTAATACATATCCATTCTGATGCATTTCTTTCCTTCTTTTCTTCCTTCCTCCCTCCCTCTGTCTTCTTTCTTTCTTTCTTTCTCTCTCTCTTTCTCTCCCTTTCTTTCTTCTCTCTCTCTCTTTCTTTCTTTCTTCCTCCTTCCTCCCTTCCTTTCTTTTCTTTCTTTCTTTTTCTTTCTTTCTTTCCTTTTTCTTTCTTTCTTTCCTTTTTCTTTCTTTCTTTCTTTCTTTCTTTCCTTTCCTTTCTCTTTTCTTTTCTTTCCTTTCCTTTCCTTCCTTCCTTCCTTCCTTCCTTCCTTCCTTCCTTCCTTCCTTTCTTTCTTTCTTTCCTTCTTTCTCTCTCTCTCTCTCTCTTTCTTTCTTTCTTTCTTTCTTTCGTCTCACTCTGTTGCCCAGGCTACAGTGCAGTGGCACAAACATGGCTCACTGCAGCCTCACCTCCTGGGCTCAAGCGATCCTCCTGCTTCAGCAGCCTCCTGAGTAGCTGGGACCACAGGTTTGTGCCACCACACCTGGCTAATTTTTTAAATTTTTGTAGAGACGGGATCTGGCCATTTTGCTCAGGCTGGCCTCTAACTCCTGGCCTCAAGCCATCCTCCTGCCTGGGCCTCCCAAAGTACTGGAATTACAAGCGTGAGCCACTGCACCTGGCCTGGATGCATTTTCTAATGCATGTGCATGCAGATGCACATAGAACAAACATGACCACACACACAGGCACATGTGCATATAGTGGCAGTTAGAAAAACACTTTCACAGAGGGCCTAATGATAACTTTTATTTCTTTGTGTGTGGTGATTTGCAATTTCTAAATGTTTTCCCATCCATTGAACTCCTTTGATCTTCCTGCCAAATTCTCTAAGGCAGTCTATGCCCATTTTCTATTTAAGGAAACTGAGGATGAGCAAAAAAAAGAGAGAGAAAGAGAAAGATCTGTATTTACTGAAGAAATGACTACAGCATGCACGCATGCATACACACACACACACACACACACACACAACCTGGGCCTGGTCATGGAGCTATGCATTTTTGCACATATCATCTCTGTGAAATATCATTTTACCCATCTTACAGATGAGGTAGCATTTGAACTATATCATGAAACATTGCACGGACCCCTATTTTCTCACGAGTCCAGCAAATTGGCATTTAAGTCATCCCAGATGGATGGCTATTATAAGGGCTGTCCTAAGGGGTACCAAAGAGGAGAGTCTTTTCCATGAGGATTTTTTTTTCCTCTAACTCAGTCCCAGCCTCTGTAGCTTCATTCTATTTCCTTGTGGTTTTTACTTCCTCAGAAAGAATGAAGCACAGCTGCCAGTTGTCCTCTGAATAACTCTTCAGAGATTTGAAGCCTGTTATGCTGTTGAAGACAGGTATCTCCCAGTTCCCATCACTTCATGTTAGAGTGGACTTAATAATTAAGTGTTCCTCAGTAGAGGCTCAAAGCCATAATGTAAAGAGCACCCCCTCTTTTTCATTATCTTGACGCAAAGACATGTTTCACACAGGTCAGATAACCTTGCAAAAATCTACTGGCCTGCCCACCAATGTTGAGTGTGGATTTGTATAAATAGTCATGGAGGACAGAAGGCTTGGGACCCAGTTTTCAGCATCTTTTATAGCACGCCTCCCTGCCTTTCACATCCTAGACTTCTCCCCCGGACTTTCCTTGCTTCTCTCCACAGATCTAAGTTTACCCCTTTTCCCCGCTCTTTCCTGCCGCTCCTTGTAAAGTACACACGCAGAGGCACACACATGGAATCTTGTCCATGGCCCATCACTTTGGTCCTTTACTCCCTGACTTGGTTTTTCTCTATTTAGTTTCCTTACATCTTTCTAGCACTTACCTTGGAGCTCAGCAAGCTGCCTCCTGGTTCTGTCCTTGTCTCTCTTTGCTGTGGTCTCTGCTTCACGAGTGCTTTCCAATCTCCCCCATGGTACAGAACTCTCCCAGTGGGAAGGGACTATATCTCCTCCTTTTGAATTTTCTCCCTATTCCCTGAACACATGGTGGCCATCTCAGAAGTGACTGACCTACACAAGATGTGATGATCCTCCAAGTCAGTGGATTTTTTTTTTACAAGTTTTATTTTGTTTTTAATTGTCACATAATAATTGTACATATTCATGGGGAACAGTGTGATGTTTCCATACATGGATACATCATGTAATAACCAAATCAGGGTAATTAGCAGATCTTTCACCTCAAACATTTATCAAGTCTTTGTGGTGAAAACATCCAAAACCCTCTCTTCTACCTATTTTGGAGTTATTTCTTAAATTCCTATTTAAGGCCTTGCTCTAGTTTTGGATATGAATTCAGCTTTAGTAAAGAACAATTTTTCATGCTTATGGCATTAGCTCAGGATGACAGAGAAAGTGTAAGAGAGGAAAAAAATATGATTCTGTGGATGAACACAATTTCTTGGGCCAATTAACTGAGACAGTTAACACGTTTATTATGTTTAAACTATTCAGTGATTAATTTAGGGAATTTTATAGACAGTTTAATACTGTCCCAGCATAAGGAATAAGCCATTTTATATAAAAGAAGAGAGAAAGAACCCTGAGATATATCTATCTCTGATGATGAGTATTACAAATGAAAAATGGGGACATTAGAAATTTTTCTTTAAATTGTATAGTTCAGAATGAAGGTACAAATAGTCAACCCCCAAATGTTGGGGCATGTATATTACCTCTAGGAAATTTAAAATCCTGATTTGACCATTCTTTGCCCTTCAGCGTACACCTTGGTTTCCCTACCCTAGTCATTCCCAAGTTGACACTGCAAACACTTTCCAATGAATGCTTATGTAAACCATATATTGCTAAGGCAACTGCTTGGGCAAAAAACAAATTTAAAAACTAGTCTGTTGATCTCTGTTTTTTTTATTGTCCACTTTAATTTTATTGGCCAGGATCAATAGTTGCCTGGGTTTAAACCAAGACTATTTATTGAGTGCCTGGGATAGGTATGGTAGAGGTGGCAAAGTGAGGTCAATGCAAGACATTACAAGAACTAATTGTGTTACTTGAAGTGGATGTGGCTGTCTGGATCATCTCTACACCTACTCTATTTACTGCCTGAAATGCCCATTCTGCCCCACACCTCATGGTTCAGTCTTGTTTACTTCACCTTTTCTATTCTCTGGTTTTCCCACCTGTACCTTTTCAGGACTTTTGTACATACACGTACAGGAAAAACAAACAAACAAACAAACAAACAAAAAACCTCATTTCCTCCTTCCCTTCCTCTTTTCCTCTCTTTTGGTTACTAGATGCATATGTGTGGTACTAAAGGTGCCTTCTGATGTTGTCAACTCAGTCATGCAACTGGTCATTTTAGTGGAGAGTCCGGTGGGGGAGTGCTTCCATGAAGGGGTCACTTGATCAGGTAGCCCAGTATAGACATACCATCAGCTTGTTCTCTGCATGCATTTGCTCCTATTATTCTGTCTGTCTGTAATCATTCATCTATTCCACAAATATCTGTTATATGCCTACTATGTGCCAAGAATTATACTATTCCTGTGTTTTAATAGTGACATGATATTGCTGTTTCTTTCTGATTAACAGATATTTTCAAAGGTGAATGAAGAAAGTCATATTAGGAAAACTGTTATAAGATGAAGTTGATTTTTTTCTGATCTCTGAAGGCTTTTATTAGTGCAAGGGGGGCAGGAAAGGAGGAACAATATAGCTGGTCAGAGATTCCTTTCTCACACTAGCTCCTGCCCTGGATAGCAGGGCAGTGGGTGGGAGGTAGGGGATTGCCTACAGTCATAATCCCCCCCACAAACCTTCTTACCCTCATTTTCTTGCCCCAGGGCCCCCCAACCAAAAGGGAGTCTGTCACTGTAATTAAGCAGTCTGTAATCAACAAAGTCCCATTAAGAAATAATGAGGCCAGTAATGCAGTGGGTGCCATTGGTGGGGGATTAGTGAAACTCATGTGGTTTCCTGCAACTCTCTCACTTTCTGAGGAAGTGTTGGGGAGAGGATAAGTGGATAAATTGTTGACTCAGCACTATCAGCATTAGTCCCTGCACTCTCCCCCATACTCTCCAGTTAAACACCTTGCTGAAGTTGGTTGGATGTGTTGGGTGGGACATTGCTCCCAGCTCTGATAAAGGCATGCATGTGAGTTCCTTGCTGGCAGGGTTACATCATAGTCATCTCTGCATTCCCAGTGCCTGGCACATCATAAGTGCCCAATAAATGTTCCATGAATGCCAGGAGAGGGTGTGTTAGAAGTACACATTGAGCCTAAAACCCAAATGTCCCACCTTCTTGCTTAAGACGTTCTCAAAAAGATTGTGGCTCCATGAGCGTCTGGGTAAATATGATTGACTGAAGAGGATCTTGGTACTAAGGACTTTAAGCTCTTTTCACACTCTTCGCATATTGAATCTTGCCTTTGTTGTAATTACCTGTATATGAGGGCATAAGTTCTTGGAGGGATATGACCATTTTATATACTTTTATATTCCACAGAGTATATGTTGGGTGTAAAACTCTAATGTATATTTTGCAGCGGCAAGTATTGAAACTAGACATATGGAAAAGTTGCCGTGCCACAAAGTCAATGCCAAAGGTCCCCAGAGTACCCTTTTCTATTAATTTTAGAGTCCAGTAAAATAGTAAAAGCTAAATTGGGAGGGAACTAATCAATCTGGAGTTGTCCAAAATGCATTATATGATCTGTGTCAGGGGAGCTTGCTCTGTATGAAAATGTAGCTCATTCACCTTCCTAACATGAATCCTGTGGAGTCTAAAGAGTCTTACATGTGGCCAGGCATGGTGGTTCATGCCTGTAATCCTAGCACTTTGGGAGGCTGAGGTGGGTGGATCATGAGGTCAGGAGTTCGAGACCAGCCTGGCCAACATAGTGAAACCCTGTCTCTACTAAAAATACAAAAAATTAGCCTGGCCTGGTGGCATGCACCTGTAGTCCCAGCTACTTGGAAGGCTGAGGCAGGAGAATGGCTTGAATCCGGAAGGTGGAGGTTGCAGTGAGCCGAGATCACGCCATTGCACTCCAGCCTGGGTGACAGAGCGAGACTCCATCTCAAAAAAAAAAAAAAAAAAAAAAAAAAAAAAAAAAAAAGTCTTACATGTGGAAGCAGCAGAATGATCTTTCCAAGTGTGTTTCAGCCCAAGGCCCCTGGGAGCTTGTGCAACATTAGCATCTTTTGAGCTTGTGGTTTTTATTGTTTTCCTCAGCCTAGAACTAGATGGCCCAGTCAGGAAACTGAAGGATAGCAATCCATATCATTCATTCCTTTACTTTCACAACGCTGCCTCTACGTTGTACAAACTCTTCTCAAGCAAAGACAGCTCATAACTTCTTTCAAGGTAGAAAGTTCTTCTAAAGAAGGAGTCAATATGGGGTGGGGGTTATGGACACCTACTTCAAGTCACATAGATTTGGGTTTTAACCCAGAACAGTTTCAATGCATTCTCCTGTTTACTTAAACAAATTACTTAATCTTATGTCTGAAATAGTGCTAACAATACCTATCACACAGTTTGTGAGGATTAAAAGAAAAGAAGGTATGTAGAGCACCTCCTAGCACTGTGCCTGGCTCACAGTGAATGCTCAAAATGGCAGTTAAGGAGAATAGAGCTAAATTCAGCTTCAGTCTGTCCTTTTCCAGTATGTGCTGCATAATTCTGCCTAGGTTTACGTGAGCTCTGCGATTGTTCCTCACGTGTCTTTATGTTTTGTTTCTCTACTTAGGCTGTAAGCACCCCTTACCAGGATCTGATATTCTTTCATATTATTGAATTCCACAGAAGTCCTTACGGCAGGACCCCTGCTCAGGCATCAAATAATTATAATTCGTCCACCTGCCATTTCAAGTTCATGAAATGTGTTATTTGATCTTCTACATCAGCAGACCTTGCTCTGTATTAAGATACAGTTTATCTACTTTCCTTAAGTGCATCCAGTGGAGACTAAAAAGCCTTATATGTGGTTTGAAGAAAAAAGAAGGTCAGGAACATTAGTGTACCTTGAAGGTGGTAGAAGAGTAGAGAGAACCTTCAAGGCTGGGTGAGAAAATTGGGTCTGTTAGACTTGACTGAATCCACGCATTGAATAGAGTCTTCTCTTCCAAGGCTGCAGGCATGAGCTTTGCAAGTTTGAGCACACAAACTCTTGGCCTGAAACCACAGCTTCAGAATGAGCCTGGCACTAGGAGTTATCTCCATAATCTCCTTCCCTTCCCCAAATTAGAGTTATTTTTCCCTTCTTTCTTCTGATGATGAGGATATAATCCTGGCAAGAGTTGACCATTTCCCCAATATTATCTGTTCATTTTTACCATTATTTGGTGTGTTATTCATTTTTGGAATGATTTGCAATGAATGTTTTATTGTGGCCCAGCATGCTCCTGTTATCCTGCATTCTTCAGCACAGCCATCTCTTCACTCATCATTTGGCAAGGGCTAGAATAAAACAAATCTTCTGAATATTTGTTCCTCTTACAGAAACTCTTCTTGCTAAGTCAGACCCCTCAGGGAGCACCTTCCTGTGTTGTATCTGAAATCTCCTGTTTTGGCTATCAGTGTCA
The DNA here is from genome assembly GCF_029289425.2 of Pan paniscus. Classification (NCBI taxonomy): domain Eukaryota; kingdom Metazoa; phylum Chordata; class Mammalia; order Primates; family Hominidae; genus Pan; species Pan paniscus. The sequence continues at coordinate 40,290,799 of NC_073259.2, read as the reverse complement.
TAGTTTGCTACCAGAAGTATGGTAATCGAGACCACGGAGAACCCTCCCCAAAATGGTGAAAAGCCTTAGAAGCCTTTGTTTTAAAAGATGTGGAGATGAATTCCTGAGAGTTTAGATGCTTCTCCTACCCCTCCTCCTCTGGCCTCATGATGTCCTGCCATTCGTACATTTGAGACATGTGCTAAAGAATATCTACCCATCCTGCACATCTTCACCTGGAAAAATGCTGGCTGATTCCATGTGTCCCACAAGGGGATGTGTTGATTTGGATAGTCGGCAGCAGAAAGCCTTTGCTATTCAGAATATGGAAATGGGAGAAATGGAGCCAGAAAATGTTTACAGAACAGTGAGAGAAGAAAAGGAAAACTACCCAAAGGACAGCTGACCTGTTTAAAAGCAGAATATACTTAAAATACCCCAAGGACTGAGGCTTTTGTAACATGAGTGATGAGTATGAAAGGTAAAAGATTCCTGTTTTCAAACAGAGATATTCCTAAACCTACCAAGCAAAGGAGAATCCACAATATCTGTTGTGGTAGGAAGTTCTTCTGAAGTCTAACGTTAATCCCTCCAATGTTATTTTATTTGCCTATATTAATGTGTTGCTTTGTAATTGTTCTAAGGTTGCTTTTATTGTGTGTGTTTTGCCCTCACAGGTAAACTCCTCTAGGGCAGGACCTGACTCTTCAGAGGAATTTTTTAATCCCCCTCCCCAGAAGTGCCCACGTCAAGGCCATAGTAGAGAAGGAGCTCAAGAGCAATCCCTAAGCAACCACGCTTGGAAGCATCCTGCAACAGAGGGATTTGTTCCAGACTCAGATTTAATCCACTATTACCTTTTCGTAAGACAAGTGTTGTCTGAAGGAGTCTGCGTGTAATTTTGAGACAAAAGGATTGCAGAACTCAGCTCCCGGGTTGTCTCATATCTGATTCTTCGAAAGGGGAAAAGAAGCGAACTCTTCTGCACAATAGCTGAGCAGATAGGAGAGAAAAAGCTTGAAGATTCACAGTGGAGCAAGGCTAATTGGAGCCTTCCTCAGAGCAGCTCAACTATCCCAGTTTTACCTATCCCATTCCTTGCCATTCCCACTTGTAACTCTGTCTTGGCAAGAACACCATACTGAAGGTTCTTAAAGTACTTTGTAGACTTTAATTAGTTCTGTGGGAAGTCAGTCAAAGCTCAGCCTTCATTCTGCCAACAGAGACAACAGTGGTGGGTGTGGAAGGAAGGCAAGAAGAAGATGGACACCCAGAGCAGTTGTGCAACTTACTGAAGGCCATGTGGATAGGAGGAACTGGGTTTAAAACCCCTGAGTCTTGATAAAAGTGTCTTAGCCTTCTAGATTCCTAAACAGGTAGTGGGCTCATCCTACTAACCTACTTTGCTAGGGTGTTGTTGATGAATGCTTATAAACCCTGTCCTAGATGATAGGTTTGGAAGATTGTTAAAGAAAGCATGTCATTAAGTCCCTACTCACCCCCTCCTTGACAAATAGCCCTGGAGGGAAATGAATATTAGCCAGAATCGTAGGGCCTCCACTTCAATGGAATGAACTGAGATTCAACAACAGGAGAAATGTTCCAACAGTGAGGGAAATCAACAATGTGCTGGGGGTGAAGGGTAGGGGTTGGGAAGGCCTAAACAGGTGACCATTGCCAGACAGCCCAGACAAGATCATCACAGAATAGCTGATTCCCATTAGTCACTGTGGGTGATCATTATCTTAAAATTCAGGACACTATTTTTGTAGTAGTTTCCCTTCCTCTCTTTGTAAGAGCAGAAGACCTCTCTGGGGCCTATCACAAGACAAGCGGGTGTTTGCAAATGAGGAACGTGCTTTGAGACTAAATTGCTCTGTGCTTCTCTAAAATACATGGTTAAGAGTTTGGGCGCTGATGTTAGAGACTGAGATTAAAATCCTTCCTTGCCACTTCCATCAGTATCAATTTGGATAAGTTTCTTAACTTCTCTAAGCCTTGATTTTCTCACCTATAAAATGGGCCTAATAATAGTGCCTAACTTAGAGGTTTGTTGTAAAGGTTAAATGCAATTATTCAGGTAAAGCCTTAATGGAGCCTGATATGTAGTAAGCACTTAGTCCATTTTATCTACTGACTCTTTTCTCTGTGTGGGTTACCCACTTTGGAGATTGTCCCCAGTAATTTCTTTGGTCAAGTCTTGATCTCCCTGGCCCCTTGGCTATCTTCTCCCACCATGATCAGTGAGAAGTTGAGGAACACTAAGACCAAATTCTTTTTCATGTTAGTTAGGAGAAAGCAGAATTACGAAGGTGAACCTGCTGGTGTAAAAAAATATTACATAGATTAGCCCTGCTCTACATATTAGATATGTTCTCAAAATGCCTAAGTGGCCTTTTTTTTTTTTTTTTTTTTTACTTTAAGTTCTAGGGTACATGTGCACAACGTGCAGGTTTGTTACATGTGTATACATGTGCCATGTTGGTGTGTGGCACCCATTAATTCATCATTTACATTAGGTATATCTCCTAATGCTATCCCTCCCACCCCCACCCCCTGGCAGGCCCTGGTGTGTGATGTTCCCCACCCTGTGTCCATGTGTTCTCATTGTTCAATTCCCACCTATGAGTGAGAACATGCGGTGTTTTGTTTTCTGTCCTTGTGATAGTTTGCTCAGAATGATGGTTTCCAGCTTCACCCATGTCCCTATAAAGGACATGAACTCATCCCTTTTATGGCTGCATAGTATTCTATGGTGTATATGTGCCACATTTTCTTAATCCAGTCTATCATTGATGGACATTTGGGTTGGTTCCAAGTCTTTGCTATTATGAATAGTGCCACAATAAACATATGTGTACCTGTGTCTTTATAACAGCATGATTTATAATACTTTGGGTATGTGCCCAGTAATGGGATGGCTGGGTCAAATGGTATTTCTAGTTCTAGATCCTTGAGGAATTGCCTAAGTGGCCATTTTTATATTGGGTAATCTTTAAATGACTTTATTTGCAAGTCTGAGTAATATACTCATAGAAACAAGAATCACAGTTAAGGGAAGGGAAACTAATATTTGAGCTTGAGACACTTTCCATATCCAAGTCTAATTGAATCCTCCCAATCACCCAATAAAAGAGATCCTATTATTCCCATTTTATATGTTAAACAACCAAAACTCAGAGAGGTTAATTAATACTCTCAAAATCACTCTTCTAGGGGTGGTGGAGCCTAAGTTTGAATGCAGCTCTGGCTCCCAAACCTGTCCATTTTCTACTATGTCATGCTCAAAGGCATATTCTGCTTTTGTCCATTGTCAGCCTATGTGCATTTAAGTTTCCTGCACAAATTCCAGAAGAATTTTATCCATCAATTCACATGACCTTGAGTATTAATTTAGTTTAAAAATCTTTCCCCTTATGATTTAAAAAATATTCACTTTAAGAAATTATCTGCCATGTGCAGGATTATCATAAGATTAACAAAAAAAAAAAGAAATTAGCAGCCGGTTGTGGTGGTTCATGCCTGTAATCCCAGCACTTTGGGAGACTGAGGTAGGAGCATTGCTTGAGGCCAGGAGTTCAAGACCAGCCTGGGTAGCACAGTGAGACTCTGCCTCTACAAAAAATTAAAAATTAGCCAAGCATGGTGACACACACCGGTAGTCCCAGCTACTCAGGAGGCTGAGGCAAGAAGATTACTTGAGCCCAGAAGGTTGAGGGTGCAGTGAGCTATGATCACTACATTCCAATCTGGGTGAGGGGTGAGAGAAGAAAGAAAGATAAAGAAAGAAAGAAGGAAAGAAAGAAAGTAAGAAAGAGAAGGAAAAAGGAGAAGGAGGGAGGGAATGAAGGGAGGGAAGGGAAGAAGGAAGGAAGGGAAGGAGGAAGGGAAGGAAGGGAGGGAGGGAGGCAGAGAGGGAGGGAAGGAAGAAGGAAGGAAGGAGGGAGAGAATGAAGGAAGGAAGGAAGGGAAAAAGGAAGGGAAGCAGGAAGGGAAGGAAGGAAGGAAAGAAGGAAGGAAGGGAGGGAGGAAAGGAGGGGAGGAGGGAAGGAAGGAAGGAAGGAAAGAAGGGAAAATTATCCACATTTACTTCCATTACTATGGTTTGTCAAAAGCTGACTGTTGAACAAGGTGCAGTGTCTCACACCTGTAATGACAACACTTTGGGAGGCCGAGATGGGAGGATCACTTGAGCCCAGGAGTTTGAGCTCTCGTCCTACAAAATATAAATAAAAATTAGCTAGGTGTGGTGGTGTGCTCCTGTGGTCCCAGCTACTTGAGAGGCTGAAGCTGGAAGATCTCTTGAGTCTAGGAGTTCGAGGCTGCAGCAAGCAATGACTATGCCACTGCACTTCAGCCTGGGTGACAGAGTGAGACCATGTCTCAAAAAAAAAAAAAAAAAAGCTGACTGTTGCCAGATAATAAAGAACATAATATATGATTCTAGAAAATGCAAGCTATTCCATTGCGACAGAAATCAGATCATTGGTTGCCTGGGCAGGGGTGAGGGCTGGAGGAGAAGATGGCAAAGAAACTTCTGCGGATGATGGATATATTTATTATCTTGAATGTAATGATGGTTTTACAAATGTACACTTATGTCAAAATTTATTAAAACTTTTAAAAGCTGACTGCATATTAGTCATCTACACACAGAAGAAGTAATGCTACATTAAAAGTAAAAACAGAGCACGGATTTCCGTGCAGCTCATTGTATATATGCATACTGCCTTCTACCTACCAAGAGGGAAGCTGCTCCCCTAGACTGTGAGCTTTCCAAGGGGAAAGGTTGTGTTTTGCTTGTCCTTGAGTCCCTAGCATCTAGTGTAGTGCCTATTACATCGGTTCTCAATAAATGTTGAATTGAACTAGATGTTTCTTTGAGAGTTTACACTGATTCCATAGAGCTCAAATGTGTAAGCAGCTTACTAAATATTAAGCAGATTTCCTGAACTGGCCAGAAGCTTTTGTAGATGTTTCAGTGCTCAGGGGTTCTAATTTTGCGTGTAACCATAAAAATGGGAAGAAATGACACTGATCTGCTAAATTGAGTTGTTTTGCTGTCAAACAACTTTGTGAGTCTGCAGGTCTACTTGCAAGAAAGAGTTTCTGAGAGACCTGATGATAGATAAGACAAACATCTAGAGAACAGAAAGTGTTTTTAAGATGAGCAGTTGCAGATTGCAAGTGTGGCTTAAAATTGCAATCTTGTTAATATATGTAAATAAGAAAGTACATGTACTAAGGTATTCTCACACCTCACGTCTCCTATTCACCCTCAATAGGTCAGCTTTTCTCTTACATCTCCCCCCAAATTACAGCCATCTGATGCTAACTCCCTTAACTTCTCTTCCCTTGGCCCCTAAACTTTATTATAAGCACCCAGCCTTCCCTCCACATCTCTTATACTAATTAGAGAAAGACGTAGCCTTACTTTTAGGTCAACCTCTCCACCTCTGTTCAAACACCATATTCTTCTTTCTCCTGTCCTTGGCCCATATTCTCATTTCCTCACCCAGAGTAAGTTTTCCTTGAGTCTCTTTTCCCTAAAACTTCAATTCTCTTTTATTCTTCAACCCATCATCTTTCCAGAGCATTCCTCCTCTCAGTTTCAGACTCACCATTCGCCCAGTCTCTCAGGCTAAAAACTTCGCAATTATCCTCAACTCCCTGTCTTCCTTATCAAATTAATCACTCAGGCCAATTGAATTGCATTTCAGAAATATCTCTTGAATACATTTATTCTTTGTCTCCTCTTTGCCTTGCTTTGGCTCAAATTTTGATAGCTATTTCCCTGAACTATTGCAATAGCCACCATATACTTCCTTCTACCAGATGTCTTTTCTTTTCCAAGTCAACTTCTACATCACCACCACCACCTGAATTATTTTTCAAAAAATGAATCTGATTGGTTTACTTCTCTGCTCAAACTTTGGCTCTGCATTGCTGATCAAATAGAGACCAAGCTCTTGGGCGTGGCACTAACTGCCCATCAATCCTACTTTGCATTGCTTACCCTAGGCTGCTGCCACATTGAGCTTCCTGCTGTCCCATGCCCTGGGATGCCACAAGCCTCTTCATATGTCGGTTCTTCTGTCTGGAATGCCTTTCTCGTTCTCCTCCTGAGAAATTCCTACCTGGTCTTCAATGTTGCCTAAACAGCACCACTTCTGAGAAGGCAACATTGATGTGTTGCTCTCTGAAGAGTTAGATGCCCCCTCTTCTGTGTGCCAATAGCACACAGAATAATGTTTTATATTTCCATTTTAACGCTTATGTTGTTTTAAAGATTTTTGAAAAAAAATCTCTCATTCTTTACTGCTACTCTACAAACTAAGCTCCTTGAGGACAGGAATCAAATTTTATTTGTCTTTGTATCCCCTATATCCAGGGCAGTGATGGACATGTAGTAGAGACATTTATTGAGTGAGTGATGGAAGCAGCAGCAGTTTTCTCCTAAGCAGTTCCAGGCAGTGGGTGTGAAGTTAGCAACACTTTTTAAAAAAATATGCAAGAGAAAGTACATTAAGTGAACAGGCTACTCTGGCAGGGTAATATACCCCAAAGACAAGTACAAATGATATTTACTTTTTTCTTATTATTTGGATCAACTGATATTGTAGATTACTATTTGGGTGAACTCTGTCTCTTCTTCCTTCCTGTAATATTGATCTAATTGAGAATATAAGTCCTTCTCTTAGATTACCCACACCATTGTGCCCCTTGCCCAGCATAAATGGTTGGGAGTTACCTATAATTGTTGTCTCATTCTGGGATAACCAATTTGGGTGCTATATCCTGGACAATTGTGGGTCATACATAACAGAACTTGGTATGGGTTCTCCAAAATTTTCCCTGGCTGAAATATTTATTTTAAGTGTTTGCTGTTTTCACCTTCAAACTCTGGAAACTTTTTCTTTCCATTTTGTTCACTCCTATATCTCAAGCAATTGTAACAGTGACTGATACATAGTCGGTACTTGATAAATGGTTTTCGAATGAGTGAAAGCATTTTTATTATCTTCAGATATTTCATACATATAAAATAATATATATAACTTAAATATAAGATGAAATAATTAGGACATATACCCATGTCCTACCACACAGCTTAAGAGGTAGATTATTGTTAATATTGGTGAAGCCTGTTTGGTGTCCCTATCTGATTATATCTCTTTTCATTCCCTTTGGAGGAAACCGCCACTCCAGATTTTGCATTTATCATTCATCGCATTTCATTACATTTTGGCTACATATAGATTCTTTACAATATATTATTTAGTTTCTGATGTGTTTTACCGTGTGTAAAAGTTCTGTCATATCTGAGGACTGTGGTGGGGAGGGGCGAGGGGGGAGGGATAGCATTGGGAGATATACCTAATGCTAGATGACGAGTTAGTGGGTGCAGCGCACCAGCATGGCACATGTATACATATGTAACTAACCTGCACAATGTGCACATGTACCCTAAAACTTAAAGTATAATTAAAAAAAAAAAAAAAGTTCTGTCATAATATATGAATTATGTGGCAACCTGCTTTTTTCTCTCAACATTATGTTATGATACTCATCCCTGTTGCTGGATATAGCTTTATTTCATTTTTACTGCTGTATTATACTTAAATAAATAAACACACCACAATTTGGCCATTCTCCTGTCAATAGTTAGTCCAGTTGTTTTTAGGTCTTTGTTTTTTATAAACGATACTGTTATAAATATTGTTGTACATGTCTCTAGAAATATATTTACAAAATTTTCTCCAGAATACATATTTAAGAACTTCTGGACACAGACAACTTTATACTCAGTAGTGAAACATTGAAAGCTTTCTCTCTAAAAGCAGGAACAAAGCAAGGATGCCTGCTCTTGCCACTTCTATTCAACATAGCCCTGGAATTCCTGGCCAGAGCAGTCAAGCTAAAATAAATAAATAAATAAAAGGTCAAATGATCTTTGACAAAAGTGCCAAGACACATAATGGTGAAAGGATTATCTCTTCAACAAATGGAGTTGATAAAACTGAATGAGAAAGAATGAAACTGGACCATTACCTAAGGCCCTGTAGAAAAATTAACTCAAATTGTGTTAGAGACCCAAACATAAGACCGAAAACTATAAGACTCGCAAAAAAAATAGGAGAAAAGCTGCATGACATTAGATTTGACATGATTTCTTGGACATGACATAAAAGTACAGGCAACAGAAGCAAAAATAGGCAATTGAAACTACATCAAACTTAAAAACTTCCGCACAGCAAAGGAAACAATCAACAGAGTGAAAAAGCAACCTGTGGAATAGGAGAAAATATTTGCAAGCCATATGTCTGATAAGGGGTTAATATCCAGAATATATAAAGAAGTCCTACAACTCACAAACAACACAAAATATAATTTATTAGAAAATGGGCAAAGGACTTGAATAGATATTTCTTCAAAGAAGATACACAAGTGGCCAAGAAGTATATGAAGAGATGCTTTACGTCACTAATCATTGGGGAAATGCAAATCAAAGCCACAAGGAGATCCTGGACAATTGTGGGTCATACCTAACAGCACTTGGTATGGGTTTTCTAAAATTTTCCCTGTGTGAAATATTTATTTTAAACATTTCCTGTTTTCATCTTCAAACTCCAGAAACTTTTTTTCTTTCTGTTTTGTTTACTCTTCTTTTCTGTTTTGTTCACCACCTCACATGTTAGGATAGTCATTATTTTAAAAATTAAAAAATAACAAGTGTTGGTTAGGATGTGGAGAACTGTAACCCTTGTGTACTGTTGGCAGGGGTGTAACATGATGCAGCAGCCTTGGAAAACAGGATTGAGGTTTCTCAAAAAAATAAAAATATAGCGCTGGTGTGGTGGCTCACGTCTATAATTTCAGCACTTTGGGAAGCCAAGGTGGGCAGATCACCTGAGGTCAGGAGTTTCAGACCAGCCTGCCCAATATGGCGAAACCCTGTCTCTATTAAAAATACAAAAAATTAGCCAGGTGTGGTAGTGGGCACCTGTAATCCCAGCTACTCGGGGGGCTGAGGCAGGAGAATCGCTTGAACTCGGAAGGTGGAGGTTGCAGTGAGCTAAGATTGTGCCACTGCACTCCAGCCTGGGTGACAAGAGGGAAACTCCATCTCACAAAAAAAAAAAAAAAAAAAAAAAAAAAAAAAAAAATTGGCACTTTGGGAGGCCAAGATGGGCAGATCATGAGGTCAGGAGATCGAGACCATCCTGGCTAACATGGTGAAACCCTGTCTGTACTAAAAACAAAAACAAACAAACAAACAAAAAAATTAGCCGGGCCTGGGGGTGGTGCACCTGTAGTCCCAGCTACTCGGGAGGTTGAGGCAAGAGAATGGCGTGAACCCGGGAGGCAGAGCTTGCAGTGAGCCGAGATGGTGCCACTGCATTCCAGCCTGGGCGACAGAGCGAGACTATGTCTCAAAAAATAATAATAATAATAAAATAAAAATTAAAATATAATTACCATATGATCTAGCAGTCCCACTTTTAGGTATTTATCCGAAAGAATTGAAAATAGGGTCTCAGAGATATTTACAGTTGTGTTCATTGCAGTATTACTCACAATAATCAAGAGGTAAAACCAACCTAAATGTCCACAAACTGATAAATGGACTTAAAAATGTGGTGTATTATCCAGCCTTAAAAAAAAAAAAAGGAAATCTTGTCATATGCTACAATATGGATGAACCTTGAAGATATTATGTTAAGTGAAATAAGCCAGTCACAAAAAGACAAATCCTGTGTAATTCCACTTTTATAAGATATCTAAAATAGCCAAACTCTTAGAAACATAAAGTAGAATTGTTGCTAAGGGCTGTGGGGAGGGCGAAAAGGATTGCTTGTTCAATGCATATAGAGTTTCAGCTTTGCAAATTGAAAAAGGTCTAGAGATCTGTAGCACAACAATGTACATACAGTTAACACTACTGTACTATATACTTAAATAAAGTTAAAATGATAAATTTTAAGTTATGTGGTTTTGATCACAATTTAAAAAAAAGAACTGGCAGATGATGGGGTATGCACATCTTCAACTGTGGAAGATAAACCTAAATTGTTTCCAAAGTCGTTGTGCCAATGTACACAGTCACTAGCAGTGTATAAGACTTCCAGTTGCTCCATATCCTCATCAGCATTTGGTATTACCATACCCTTTTCCTCCTAAACACTAGACAGCCAGGTATATACTTCTTAAATTTTACTAATCTGATGGATTATTTTAATTTGCATTTTATTGATTACTAGAGTTTGAGAATCTTTTTGGCTATTTATTGGCTATTTGGATTTTCACTTAAGTGAATAGCCTATTCATGTCTTTTGCACATTATTCTATTGTTCCAGTTGTCTTCTTTTTACTGATTTAAAAAATCAATTCTTTACATATTCTGTGTACAAATTCTTTATAAGTCATTGAGTAACATATATCTTCCAGTTTGTGACTTGTCTTGTAGCCTTGTAAATGGAGCCTTTAAAGAAAACAAGTTTTTAATGTAGTTGAATTTATTCATCTCTTCCATTATGATTTGCTCTTTTTATATCTTACTCTAAGAAATCTTCCCCTACCCTGAGATCATAAAGACATTCTGTGTTTTCTCATAAAACATTAAAGTTGTGCTAGAATTGATTTTTGAAGAGGTATGAGGCCTGGGAATAGAAATCAAGACAGGCTTTCCTTCTTTACACAGAAGGCAGATGCCAAAGGTAATCTATCTGCATAGAATTAGAGCTGAAGCTGCTGCAGAGAAAGTTGGTTTAACCTCAGGAAGTGTTGTCTGTCCATGAGGGTTTGCAAAGTTTCAGTGACTCACTGAAGCAATGGAATCCATTTAATTTTGTTTGATGGCAGGAGTTGGGTTCTTAGAGGTTACTAACACTGGGGAGATTACAGTTCACCCAAGAGGGGAAAGGTGAAGAGGCAAGGGACAGACAAAGTGACTCTGATTCTCTGTAATCCCAGCACTTTGGGAGGCTGAGGTGGGTGGATTGCTTGAGGCCAGGAGTTCAAGGCCAGCCTGGCCAACATGAAGAAACCCTGTCTCTACCAAAAAATACAAAAATCAGCTGGACTTGGTGGCACACCCCTATAATCCCAGCTACTCGGGAGGATGAGGCAGGAGAATAACTTGATCCCGGGAGGCAGAGGTTGCAGTGAGCCGAGATCGTGCCACTGCACTCCAGCCTGGGTGACAGAGTGAGAATCTGTTTCAAAACAAACAAACAAACAAACAACAAAAACAACAAAAAACAAGTGTGTACTACGCTATCCAGCATTCTCTGTCCCTGCCTCCCTACTTCCCTTATCCTTCACCTGAAACTTCCTATTTAGTGGAAACAAAATAATCTCAACAGAATATGGCCAAAATCACAATAGGAAGGATAAAAGAGAGTTACAAATACTCTACTTGAGGATCAACAGCAGACTAGACTCACTTTCCCTAGAGCCTTTCCAAGTCGAACTATGATGGCTTTGAGTGGAAGAAAGAGAAGATGACTTCTAGAGATGACTTGTATTTGGATCTCTGTGGAGGATATTTTCTGAGTCTTATGGTTTGGTCAGCTGAAAAATCCTTCTTGTGCTTCTTAACCTAGGGTGGCTGCCCCAAAGAGGAAGTTTCAGAAGGAGTCAGTGGAGGAGGTCTGGGGGAGAAAAAGAGAAAGGCTGTCCTCTGGAGCAGAGCAGAAACAGTGGAGTGTGGAGGAAAGCTTTAGAGGGATAGATGACAGAGTGGGATGGATGGCACTCCTGGCTCCTCCAAAGGATATCACCATCAATCTTTAGTTTTTCATCCTATGCAAGTGAAGGAGAGCAAGAGAGGAAATTATTACATGGCCCTTGGTTTTCTCAGTACTGCCAATAAAAGAGATTTATGGAGTGAAACTTAGAGCATAGCGTTCTAGAAAATGCTCACATAGCCTTCAGGAACACTCACCAACCAGATTTGTGCATGTGTGCACGCATACACCACTCCCCACCCTATGTGAATACGCATACATTCACCTCCATAGAAACAGCGTGTATGCAACAGTGTGCAACACAATTTCACTATACTTTTCAGAAGTAACCCTGTCCATTCTTCTGTTTCCACATAGGCTCTAAGCTAGGTCCCACCACTCTTGTAGATTTTGTTCAAGTTGACATGGTGTGATGCTGTCAAAGTGATGAGGAGTTGCAGAAGTCTGCACTAAAGATTTTGGATTGAATGTGGTAAATGATTGCTCTTGAGGAAGGACATGAGGAAATTAGCGTTAACGACATACGAGAGAGTTAGCTCTGATTCACTAGAGACAGGGAGAATCAGGAGACTATGCCGTGAAACAGATGCAAAAGGTGACTCCTGCAAACTTGAGCTAAGAAATCAGGACTGCAACTGCAAAGACCAGACAGACAGAACCTGGGGGAATTTGAATCTGTCTCCCGTCTCCTCTCTGTTTTGAATTTCTTGTGAGTTGGTGTACAGCCAGGGCTGAGGGAGAGAGAACTTTGATTTCATGTTGTGGGGTGTTCTAATGAGGAAGGCTGCTGCCCTGTCTGGACCTCTCCAGAGTTTTCTTGGAGGCCTGCAAACAAGGACTTCTGAGCCAAAACCATGGCTAAGTCCTGGCTGGTTTGAAGCAGCCTCTTAGACAAACCGAGAGAGAGAAAAGGAAAGTAAGATTTGGGCTGTGGAGGGAGCAACTCAGCCGTCTTCTAGCCCACTGTTGGGGCTTTTAATTCACCTCACACTGATCATCACCACTCGTTCCTCAAAAGCCTTCTTTCCTTTCCTTGATTTCAGTGTTAATGGCTGGGAAGTTACTTTTGGTGTTCAACTTCACTCCCTTGTGCTTCACTGGTAACAACATTTAGGACATGCATGCAGAAGACTTTAGTAAGTTTAAAATTAATTACAGAGTCATCATAGAACCTCATTTGTTTTTATTAGCCATTTATTAAGTTTTTATTTTTAAAATAAGTTTTATTTTTATTGTATTTGCCATTTATTAAGTTGAACCATACGTAACTGCTGGCATATTTGACCACTTTAGCCTACAAAAATTACAGTCTATAAGTTTCTTTCTTTCTCTCTTTTTCAGACAGGGTCTTGGTCTGTCACCCATGCTGGAGTGCAGTGGTACCATCTCTGCTCATTGCAACCTCCGCTTCCTGGGCTCAAGCAATCCTCCCCCCTCAGCCTCCTGAGTAGCTGGGACTACAGGTGCACGCCACCAAGCCTGGCTAATTTGTTTATTTTTTGTAGAGATGGAGTTTCGCCATGTTGCCCAGGCTGGTTTCAATTCCTGGGCTCAAGTGATCCTCTCACCTCAGCCTCCTAAAGCGTTGGGATTGCAAGTGTGAGCCACTGCGCCAGTTTCAACACAATATTAAGAACCTATGTGTGCTCAATAAGACTATGAGGCAATTTGGTAATGGTTAAAAACTGCTTTTTTTTTTTCCTTCCAGCTCATCTCCACCATCTAGTTTTGAGTAAGTTACTTAACTTCTCTATGTCTCTGTTTCCTCTTCCTTAGGATGAAGATAATAATAGGACTTAACTTCACAGGGTTGTTGTGAGAATTTAAATGAGCTGTTATATGTAACACTTAGAAAAGTGCCTAACTCAAAGCAAGCTCTATATAAATATTGGCTATTATTATTATACACCAATCACTCTTATGTCACTTAATTTTATTATTAAATATTCCAAGCATACACAAATATATAGATAGTAAGAAAATTAACACCTGTATGCCCACCTCCCAGCTTAGACATAACACATTAAAAATATAATGGAAACCCAATGGGTGTTCTTTCCCTCTCACATTACTGTCCCTTTATTGTTGGAGATAACCTCTGTTCTGAATTTGGTGCTTAACCTTACCATTGACGTTTCTCTATTTTAGTACATGTGTATGTAACATATGCCAGATGCAGTACTATTTATATGTTTCTTAATTTTTATAAATGGTGTCATATCATACTTCTCCCTTTTCATCTTGCTTTTGTTGCTTAATATTATGTTTTTGATACTTATCTATGTGACTGCATGAAGCTTTAATTGTATTCATTTTAACTGCTGTGTAACATGCCAATGTACAGAATGTGTGATAGTTTACTTAGCTATTCTCCTTTGGGAGAACATTGAGATTGCTTTCAAATCTTTGCTGTTACCAACTATTTAATTTAGTCAACCAATTTTTATTGAGTGCCTACTACATCCAGGTACTCTTTTAGCAACTGGGAATTCAGCAGGGAAAACAAGGCATAAATATGTGTCCTCATGGAGCTTACAGAGTAGAGGGGGGAAACAATTATAAACTTAATAAACAGGTAAACTACGTAATTTTTGTTGGATGTGCTACGAGGAAAAAAAGGAAGATAAAGGGATAGAGGAGTACCAAGGTGGTTTGCAAATTTAATAGGGTGGTCAAGAAAGGCCTCATTGAAAAAGTAACATCTGGGCTGGGTATAGTGGCTCATGCCTGTAATCCCAGCACTTTGGGAGGCCAAGGCAGGTAGATCACCTGAGATCAGGAGTTTGAGACCAGCCTGGCCAACATGGTGAAACCCTGTCTCTACTAAAAAATACAAATATATATATATATATTAGCTGGGCGTGGTGATGGGCAGCTATAATCCCAGCTACTCAGGAGGCTGAGGCAGGAGAATTGCTTGAATCTGGGAGGTGGAGGTTGCAGTGAGCTGAGATCATGCCACTGCACTCCAGCCTGGGCAACAAGAGTGCAACTGAAAAAAAAAAAGAAGAAGAAGAAGAAAAGAAAGAAAGAAAAGAAAAGAAAAAGTAACATTTGGACAAAGACATGAGGAAGGTGAGGGAGTGCCATGTGGGTATCTGAAGGAAGTTCTAGGAAGAGGGAATGTTAGCAAAAGGTTCAGGGTTGGAGAAATGCTACAGAGAATATTCCAGTTCGTTTCTCCTTGTGCCCAAGAGCAAGTGCTTCCCCAGAGTATACAGTGGGGAGTGGAATTGCTGGGTTGCAGAGTATGTACACCTTCAAAGATACTTCATATAGCCAAATTGCTCTCCAAAGAGGTTATACCAATTTGTAATACCACCAGAAGTATGAAAGTTCCAATTATTTCATAACCTTGTCAGTACTTGGTATTGTCAGCCTTTTTTATTTTGCCGATAGATGGTGTGAAATTATTCCTTTTTTTTTTTTTTTTTTTTTTTGAGATGGAGTTTCACTCTTGTTGCCCAGGCTGGAGTGCAACGGTGTGATCTCGGCTCACTGCAACCTCTGCCTCCCGGGTTCTAGCAATTCTCCTGCCTCAGCTTCCTGAGTAGCTGGGATTATAGGCATGTGCCACCACACCCAGCTAATTTTGTATTTTTAGTAGAGATGGGGTTTCTCCATGTTGGTCAGGCTGGTCTTGAACTCCCGACCTCAGGTCATCTGCCCGCCTTGGCATTATTCCCATTTTTAACATGTGTTTTTCTGATTTTCTGAGAGTTGAACATCTTTTCATATTTTAGTAGCCTTTTAGATTTCCTCTCCTCTGTGACTTTCCTGTTCATATCCTTTGCTCTCTTTTTTTTTTTTTTTTTTTTGAAACAGGATCTCACTCTGTTGCTGGAGTGCAGTGGTGTGATCTCAGCTCACTGCAGTCTCAAACTCCCAGGCTCAAGTGATCCTTCTGCCTCAGCCTCCCCAGTAGCTGGGACCACAGGCACATGCCACCATGCCCAGCTAATTTTTGCACTTTTTGCAGAGAAGGGGTTTCACCATGCTGCCTAGGCTTATCTTGAACTCCTGGGCTCAAGCAGTCCTCCCACCTTGGCCTCCCAAAGTGCTGAGATTACAGGCATGAGCCACTGCACCTGGCCTGCTCATTATTTTTTTAAATTGAATTGTCTTTTTCTTATTGATTTTTAGAGTCCTTCACATATCTTGAATGTTAATACTTTGTCTAATATCTGCACTGTAAATACCTTCTGCCAGTCTGCAACTTATATAGCAGTGATAGTTAATGGTGTTTTTAAAAGAATGAAGAGTATTTAATCTTAATTTTATCAAATTTTTTCAAACTTTTCCTTATGATTTTGTTTTCTGTGTCATGTTTAGGCAATTATTTCCTATTCCAAGGTCATACAGGTTTCTTATTTATTCCCTCATTTGCTTATTTATTTGACAAATATACTGAATGCATACTTTGTGCCAGGTACTGTTCTAGGCTTGGCAGAAACAACTGTGAGTAAGACAAAAGACCCAACCTTAATGACTTAGATTCTAGTGTGGGAGAGAGACAATAAACAATAGATAAATAGAAAATAAAACATGAAGAGAAAGTAAGATACAGAGATAAAGAGAAACCAATGGGCTGCTATGTTAGAGTGGTCAGGAAAGGCCTCCCTGAGAAGGTAACATTCAGCAGAAAACAGAATATGATGAGGGAGCAAGAAATGGGAATATCTAAAGAGAAGAACATTCCAGGCAGGGGAAACAGCAAGTCCAAAGGCCCTAAGATGTTGGCGTGATTGATGGGTTATAGAACAGTTGAGAAAATGGCTAGTGTAGCTAACTGGCATACATAAGGGGAAGAGCGGTAAGTGCTTACTTAGAGAAGTAACCAGGGATTTTATTCTGTGATGAGAAGCCACTGGAGGATGTTAAGCAGGGAATTGATTTACTTTTCAAATGTTCATTATGACCACTATCATAACATCCAGGAGGTTAAAACGGAAGCATGTAGATGGGTTAAGAGTTTATTGCTATAGTCTAAATGAAAGGCGATAGTGACTTAGACCAGGGCAGTAGCAGAGAAAATTGTGAGAAGTGGTCAGATTCACACTATACAACATGACCCCAAAAGCACAGGCAACAAAAACAAAAACAGACAAATGGGATTGCATCAAACTTAAAAGTTTCTGTACAATAAAGGAAACAACACAGTGAAGAGGCAACTCATAGATTGGGAGAAAATATTTGCCAATCATATATCAGATAGGGGACTTACATCCAAAATATATAAGGAACTCAATAATAAGAAAACAAACTACTCGAACGACTCAATAATAAGAAAATTTAAAACTCTATTAAAAAAAAGCAAAGGACATGAATAGACATTTCTCAAAAGAAGACATATAAATGGCCAATAGATATATGAAAAAATGCACAATATATTTTGAAGTTAGACCTAGTAAGATTTTCCAATGGATTTGATGAGGATGTTAGCACTATTTTCTTAAATGGGAACGTTGCAGGAGGAGAAGTTTTGGTGGTAAAATGCATACTTTGTTTTTGATCATGCTAATTTTGAGATGCCTATTAGAGGTCTAATTTGAAACTTTTTTTTTTTTTTTGGTAGAGAAGGGGTTTTGCTTTGTTACCCAGGCTAGTCTTGAACTCCTGCCCTCAAGTGATCCCTCTGCCTTGGCCTCCCAAAGTGCTGGGGTTACAGGTGTGAGCCACCTTGCCCAGCCAGCCAAGTTGAAATTCTGAACTGAATATTGAATATATGAGTGTGGAGTTTAGGGAATAGATAGAGATGTAAATTTGAAAGTCACTAGCATAATGTTTCTTGCCTTAAATTCTCATATATTTTCCTCTAAAGGTTCTGTGCTTTTCCTTCCTTCCTTCCTTCTTTCTTTCTTTCTTTTTTTTTTTTTTTTCGTTTGACAGAGTTTCACTCTTGTTGCCTAAGCTGGAGTGCAATAATGCAATCTCAGCTAACTGCAACCTCCACCTCCCAGGCATAAGCGATTCTCCTGCCTCAGCCTCCCTAGTAGCTGGGATTACAGGTGCCTGCTACCATGCCCAGCTAATTTTTGTATTTTTAGTAGAGACGGAATTTCACCATGTTGACCAGGGTGGTCTCGAACTGCAGACCTCAGGTGATCCACCCACCTGGGCCTCCCAAATTGCTGGGATTACAGGTGTGAGCCACCGCGCCTGGCCTGCTTTTGCTTTTTCATGTTTAGGTCTTTAATCCATTTGGAATTAATTTTTTTATATAGTGAGAGAAAAAGATTGAACTCTCCCCTCCCTGTGCCCATGAGTAGCCTTTCCCTCACTGGTTTGAAATGTCAGATATTAGATTTAAACAGCACAGATCTGTTTTCTGGGTTCTCTATTCTTTTAAGTTGGTCAATTTGACTATCAAAGACTCATTATCACTGCTATCATAATATCCAGGAGGCAAAAATGGAAGCAAGAAGACTGGTTAAGAGTTTATTGCTATAGTCTAAATGAGAAGTTATAACTTAGAACAGGGTCTGTGCAAATACTACACTGTCTTAATCATTACATGATTCAGTCAGGGCTTAGTGCAAGAACAAGAACAACTCTAGATATTTCAAGCAGAAAGGAATTTACTACAGGGAATTTGATGCTTACAGAGTTGTTGGAAAGGCTAAAAAGAGCAGGAGTCGGCCGGGCGCGGTGGCTCACGCCTGTAATCCCAGCACTTTGGGAGGCCGAGGCGGGCGGATCACGAGGTCAGGAGATCGAGACCATCCTGGCTAACACGGTGAAACCCCGTCTCTACTAAAAATACAAAAAATTAGCCGG
The DNA here is from genome assembly GCF_029289425.2 of Pan paniscus. Taxonomy (NCBI): domain Eukaryota; kingdom Metazoa; phylum Chordata; class Mammalia; order Primates; family Hominidae; genus Pan; species Pan paniscus. The sequence continues at coordinate 40,272,293 of NC_073259.2, read as the reverse complement.
GCGTGGTAGCGGGCGCCTGTAGTCCCAGCTACTCGGGAGGCTGAGGCAGGAGAATGGCGTGAACCCGGGAGGCGGAGCTTGCAGTGAGCCGAGATCGCGCCACTGCACTCCAGCCTGGGCGACAGAGCGAGACTCCGTCTCAAAAAAAAAAAAAAAAAAAAAAAAAAAGAGCAGGAGTCAAATATGGCTCATGCACTCAGTCTTGTTAAGACGGCACCCCAGCCTCACAAGGTATTGTCTTCCAGCTGGCTGTGTAACTCTCTTCATTAGACCATTCTACCATTCCATAGTGTCAGCTGGGATTACAGGCATGAGCCTCCGCACTTGGCCCTCTAGGTATCTTAAAGTCAATCTTATCTCATATTATAGCATCTATTCTGGCCAGGCGCAGTGGCTCAGGGCTGTAATCCCAGCACGTTGGGAGGCTGAGGCGGGCGGATCACCTGAGGTCAGGAGTTCAAGATCAGCCTGGCCCATATAGTGAAACCCTCTCTACTAAAGATACAAAAAAATTAGCCGGGTGTCATGGCACTTGCCTGTAATCTCAGCTACTCAGGAGGCTGAGGTGGCAGAATCACTTGAACCCGGGAGGTAGAGGTTGCAGTGAGCCGAGATGAGCACCACTGCACTCCAGCCTGGGCAACAGAGCAAGATTCCATCTCAAAAAAAAAAAAAAAAAAAAAAAAAGATTTATTCCAGTGAGGGCAAGAACACTGCCTTCTGCATAATGGAGGGGGACCACTATAATCAACTCGCCTTGGCTGGTCCCTATGGTTAGAATGCCATATGGCTTGTTATTGGTCTCTGCTGTTGGCGGATTATCTCTTAGGGGACATAGTACCAAGATCTGCCGTGGTGAGAGAAAATATGTTTTGTTGAGCCCAGGCATAATTTCCAACTTGCCATCACGGCTACTGTGCTAATGAGTCCTTTTAGCAATTCCTGGGTGGCTTGATAAAGAGGCTGACTGACATTTGCAGAACCAGGTCATCTCGTCCACCCAATTACCAAGACCTGTCAGTGCCCTTTGGTGAGTGAACATTCACCAATTTGTAGTTTTGTTGATTCTCCCTCGTGTATTTTTGTTTCCTAATTTTCACTCTTACATTGATTATTTCTTTCCACCTTTTTTGGTGGCAAGGGGAGGTTGCTGTGACATTATTTTTGTAATTTCTTGAGTTGGAATCTTAGCTCTGTTTTTTCTTTCTTCTCTTCTAACGTATTACAGCTATAAATCTGCTTTAAATGCTACTTTAGCTGTATTCCACATTTTTTAAGGATAATTTTTTAAAGCAATTTTAGATTCACAGCAAAATTGAGAGGAAAGTAGAGAGATTCCCCATATACCCCCTGCCCCACACACGCATAGGCTCCCCCATTATCAAAATCCCCTGCCAGAGCAGTAGATTTGCTGTAATTGGTAAACCTATATCAACACATCATAATCACCCAAAGTCCATAGCTCGCATTAGGGTTTGCTCTTGGTGCTATTTCCACACATTTTGATTGTGTATTTTCTGTATTGTTCAGTCTACATTTTATCTAATTTCCATTATTAATTATGTTTTGAAATCTGTTCCTAAATTTCCAAGCTTTGGGAATTTTACCTTTCTGTTGATATCTAAATTAATTGTTTGTGTTTGGAGACATGTGGCCTGTATAATACTGATTCTTTTTATTTGTTGAGATTTGTTTTGTGGTACAGTGCATGGTCAATTTTTGAAATGTTCTCTATGTTCTTTAAACAACTATATATTCTCTAACTGCTGCATAAAGGATTCTATGTACATCTATCAGAACATGTCAGAACATGCTGATTGTGTTATTCAAATCTCCCATGTCTCTACTAATTTTTGTCTGCCAATTTATCAATATACTAGAGAGCTATGACTTTTAAAATACTCAGCTATCATGGTGAATTTTGCAATTGCTCCTTTTTTTTTTTTGTGATGGAGTTTCGCTCTCGTTGCCGAGGCTGGGGTGCAATGGCGCATGCAATCTCAGCTCACCGCAACCTCCGCCTCCCGGGTTCAAGCGATTCTCCTGCCTCAGCCTCCTGAGTAGCTGAGATTACAGACATGCGCCACCATGCCCAGCTAATTTTGTATTTTTAGTAGAGATGGGGTTTCTCCATGTTGGTCAGGCTGGTCTCGAACTCCCGACCTCAGGTGATCCGCCCACCTCGGCCTCTCAAAGTTCTGGGATTACAGGCGAGAGCCACTGCACCCAGCCTGCAATTGCTTCTTATAGTTTTGTTTCATGTATCTGAAGTGGTTACATCAAGGTAAAGAATTGCTATATCTTCCTGGTGAAATGTTACTTTTATGATTATATAGTAACTACATTTTAAAAATCTTAAAGTCTTATTTTTTATAGTGATACAATATACTAAAATATAATTTGCCACTTTACCATGTTTAAGTGTGCAGTTCAGTGACATTACTACACACAGGCATATTGTTGTGCAGCCGTCACACTATCCACTTCCAGAATGTTTTCTCATTTCAAACTAAAACTCTGTACCCATTAAACATGAACTCCCCATTATACTCTCCTCCCAGCCCCTAGTAATCACTATTCTATGTGTCTTAAAATAAATTTTTTTTGGGTAAAGATAGAGTCTCACTATGTTGCCCAGGCTGTCCTCAAATTCCTGGCCTCAGGTGCTGGGATCCTTCTGCCTTGGCCTCCCAAAGTGCTGGGATTACTGGTGTGAGCCACCACACTTGGCCCTCTATATATCTTGAAGTAAATTTCGTCTCATATTAGTATAGCAATACTATCTGATTTGTTATCTTTTTCCATTTTTTTACTCTTAGCCATTCTGTGTCATTATGACTTATAACAGCACATAACTAAAAGTTTTTATCCCGTCTGACAATTCCTATCTTTTAACTGGTGAGTTTAGTTCATTTACACTTGTTGAGTTTACTGACAAATTTTGTTTTATATATACCATCTTATTTTGTGCTAATATTTTCCATGCATCTCTCTTCCTGCTTTCTACTGAAATGAAAGTTTTTAAAATTCATTTTCTCCTTTATTGACTTGAAAGTTATATATATTCTATTTCTATTTCTTTCATGATTTGCCTTAATTTTAAATTAAAAATAATCATAATGGCTTAATCAATATTTCTACTCCCATTATAATATAATTCAAGAGCCTTGGAATACTTTAACTCTGGTTATATATCTCTCATATATGTCATTGTTGTTGAGTATTATAAGGCCGTCTTATTTTCGTGTTCGCAAATTAACCACTGTTATTATTGTTTGTACAGTCAATGCTTGTTTAGATATACTCACATGTTTTCCAATTTCTTTACTCACCATAAGTATTTTCCAAGCTCCTATTTTAATCTCATTTCTTTCTTATGGGTGGAAATTTTCATCAGCAAATTTCCTGAAGAAAATTCCTTCAGTGAAAGGTTTATTTGTGATAACAAATCTGTCTCGTTTGTCTGAAAATTTATTTATTTTATTTCTACTCTTGCATAATAGTATAGCTGAGTGAAGAATTCTTGATGGGTTTTTCACTCTGCACTTTGAATAAATTATTCATTGTCCCCTGTTCTGTATTGTTGATTTTGGAAAGTCTATTGTGAATGTAATTGTTGTTATATTGAATGTATTTTTCTCTCTGACCTTAGAATTCTTTCATTCATGGCAATATATATGGGTATAAATTTAGTTTAATTGATCCTGCTGAGGACTTGTATTATCTAAATCTGAGGATTCATGTCTTCTATTAATTCTGGTAAATTCTCACCCATAATCTCTTTGAATGTTGCCTCCCCCAGTTTTCCTTGTTTTCTCCCCCAAGAACTTGTAATATGTCTATGTTGTACCTTTTTATTCTCCAGTGTTTTTTTTAGCCTCTAATATTTCCTACCTTTTTATCTGCTTGTGCAATCTACTGGAAAATTTCATCATAACTCTCCTCCAACCATAATTCTCTTGTTACCTATGCCTAGATCTCTTTTTAGTCATCCATTTAGTGGTTTTTTGTTGTCGTTGTTGTTGTTTTTGAGACAGAGTCTCGCTCTGTTACCCAGTTTGTAGTACAGTGGCGTGATCTCAGCTCACTGCAACCACTGCCTCCTCTGTTCAAGCAATTCTTGTGCCTCAGCCTCCCCAGTAGCTGGGGCTATAGGTGTGCGCCACCATGCCTGGCTAATTTTTTGTATTTTTAGTAGAGATGGGGGTTTTGCCATGTTGGCCAGGCTGGTCTCGAACTCCTGGTCTCAAGTGATCTGCCTGCCTTGGACTCTATTTAGTTTCTTTTTAAACTTAAAAAAAGTTTGAAGTATAACACACATATATAAAAGCACATAAAGCATAAATGTATTATTGAAATAATTACTGTAGCTGAGTTACCGATCAAGAAATAAAATGTTGCCAGACTCCAAGTGCCTTCCACGCACCCCTTACTGATCACAGCTCTCTTCCTTTTCACTAAAGGTAACCATAACCCTGACATTTATGGGAATCATGTCTTTGCTTTAAAAAAAAAAAAGTTCTACCACATTCCTAACAATTAATACGCATTCTTAAACAATATAGTTTATTTTCTTCTTTTCTGAGCTTTTTTAGTTTTTTGAGACAGGGTCTCGCTCTGTTGCCCAGGCTGGAGTGCAGTGGTGCAGTCATGACTCACTGCAGCCTCGTCCTCCTGGGCTCACGCAATCCTCCCGCCTCAGCCTCCCAAGTAGCTGAGATTACAGGCATACTCCACAACTCCTAGCTAATTTTTGAGATTTTTGTAGAGACGAGGTTTTGCCATGTTGCCCAGGCTGGTCCTGAACTCCTGAGCTTAAGCAATCTGCCCGCTTCTACCTCCCAAAGTGCTGGGATTATAGGTATGAGCCACTGCATCCAGCCTTCTTTTCTGGACTTTTAAAAATAATAAAAACTGTATGTAAGTTTTTGTGTCTTGATATTTTGACCAATATTATATATTAATTATTCACCTCTATTGTTGTGTTTGGCAGATGCTTATTCATTTTTGTGTGTTTACAAAATAATTTACTGTCTAATACACTAAATATTTAGCTGTTTTACTGCTATAAACATTTTTTGTTTCCAGTTTGGAGCTGTTATGAACAATGCTGCTATGAACATTATGGTATCTGCTTAGTTCATTTTGTGCTGCTATAATGGAATCCGTGAGACTGGGTAGTTATAAATAACAGATATTTATTTCTTATAATTCTAGAGGCTGGGAAGTCCAAGGTCAAGGGGCCCACATCTAGGGAGGGCTCTCTTGCTGAGTTATCACATGGCAGAAGATGGAAGGGCAAGAAAGCAGGGGTACTGAACTCATCCCTTTATCAGAAACTGGCTCCTGAGATAACTAACCCACTCCCACAATAACATCATTAATCCACTCATGAGGGCAGAGCCCTCATGACCTAATCATCTCTTAAATGTCCCACCTCTCAACCCTGTTGCATTGTTCATTTCAACACATGAACTTTGGATGACACATTCACACCATAGCAATACCTGTATACTAGTGCATACAGGTGTGCATTTTTATAGTTTAAATACTTAGAAATACAATTGTTGGGTCCCAAGGTATGCATGCCTTCAATCTTATCAGATAATGCCAGACTGTTTTTCAAAGTTGTACTAAATTACACTCCTGTCAACAGTATATGAGCAACCCCATTCCTCAACAATCTTATCAATGCTTGGTGTTATTATTTATCTGATCTTTTAATTTGACCCAGTCTGGTGGGTACATAACAGTATCTTTGATAGATACTTTCTATCATAGAAATACTTTCTAATGAGTAATTTCATAAACTGACAATTAAATGATACACTTCTATCCACTTGATTTTTATTCTTAGCGACTCTCCTAGATATGGTCTATTGGCATTCAACATCCTTCTCATTCTCTTCTATTTACCTTTTCATATAAGAGGATCTAGAAAGCAAAACCAGCAAATACCTACCCACGTTTCCCAGGTTTGGGATACAAATTAGTTTCCACCAGAAAGATGTACTCATGAAGAATTTAGAGTGCAGAAGCAAGGCGGGGGCCACCTTTCTGAGGCATCACTTTTAGTGCTGCATCTATCTTTGCTAATGTGAAAGGCAGGTGTAATAATGACAATAAGTTGACCTGGACTTGCACTCCTCCAGCCCATTCGATGATTTGTAAGCACCTAATTCCCTGCTGTTTAAAATACATAGAGAAATTTCTTTTCAATCGGGACTCTGGCTGATACAATGACAATTGTACTTCACATAATTTAAGATACTCTCAAAGGTAAGAAGCACCATTATTTCACTGACATTAAGAAAGCCATTGTTGCAATTAAACTATGACAAGTACTTTCTTGACACTTAGAATTTTCCTCTATTTAAAGAGTTATTTTATTTTATTTTATTTGGAGACACATTTTGCTCGGCCACCCCGACTGGAGCGTAGTGGCACAATCATAGCTTACTGTAGGCTTGAACTCCTGGGCTCCAGCAATCCTTCCATGCCAGCCTCCCAAAGTGCTGGGATTACAGGTATGAGCCACTGTGCCCAGCCTAAAGAGTCATTTTAGACTTTAGACATTGGTGTTATAATTTATAATTTATAATCTCTCCCTTTACCAGTGGACAGATATTTTTTCTACCCTTTATTTGGGCTGAACTTTGATTCTTATTTCTACATGACCATTAAAACCCTTTGGTTACCAAGATCAGCAACTACCTCTAAACACACTCCAGGAAGCTCCAGGATCAGCTCCCACATTTGACATCCAGGTTTTTAGTTCTCTTCTTATTTTTGGTTCCTTGGAGGATTTTTCTTTTTTTTTTTTCCCATCAAGCTCAGCTGTGCATTTAAAAGAAAATTTTGTATTTTGGCCACTGTTTCTAGGTGCTTTATAATAAAATATTCTAGTTTGTTATAACACTAGAAACACAAGTCCATCTCATTACTATGGACTATAACATTTCCATTTAACAAATGAGAAAATTAAGTCTCGTAGAAGTTAAATAATTTCTCCAAATTCACACAGATAAAAAGTTGTGGGACCAAGATTCAAACTGAGATTTTTTGTGTCTAAAACTCATTCTCTTAGCATTGAACCACACCTAGGAAGACTTGCTTTAAATTTTCTGATACTACAGTAATCATTTGCATACTTCCAGCTGATTGAATGATTACATTCCTATCTATTATAACAGACTTGAGTTAATTTGTACTTTACCAAAATGCCACAATGAAACTGATGAATTTCTGACTGTGATATTTTTAAAATAGACTTCTGGGCTTGGAAGCCACTTTAAAGGGGCATCTTGCCATCCGCTTGCTTCAGACAGAGCCAACCTCCAGCCATTATTCACAGTCTCTGATAGATGATCATTTCCCTGGGATCTCAGGTACAATAGAAGACAAAGTATAAATTTTTAAAATCAAACTCTTGGCCTTAGTGAGTCTCACTGGCAGGGTTTTTCCTCCTTAATTCTGAACTAATTCTCTCCTGGACCTCCAGCCACTCTGTCCACGGGAGAGGGAAAAAAGAGCTTTCCTTGCCCTCTTTACATAGCATATCTGCCCCTCCCCATTACTGAGTAACCACATACCCCTATGGGATTACTCAAATCCTTTCAGCTTTCTCTTCTTTCCTCCTTTTTGGTCATGAATTTTGTCCTTGGCTGTAACTCCTGATGACTTATCTCCCATTAATGATGCTGACATACAGGACCCAGATAAAGTGCTATATAAATGCTAAGTAATCACAGCCAGGCTGGACTTTGTGATACAGGTTATCTCAGGCTGCTGTGTTATGAGATCAGCCCCCTGTTGACATTCAAGGTGAAGTTTACCAGCTGCAAACCTTTTTTTTTTTTTTTTGCCGTGGAATATTGTGACAAGTGCTAATTCTCTACCACGGGCCTTGAAAAGAAAGCATGCAGGCCTGTCGGAGGGTGGGAAGCAAGGGGAGGGAGAGCATTAGGACGAATACTTAAGATATGTGAGGCTTGAAACCTAGATGATGGGATGATAGGTGCAGCAAACCGCAAACCACCATGGCACAGGTATACCTGTGTAACAAACCTGCATGTTCTGCACATGTATCCCAAGACTTAAAGTAAAATAAAATAAAATAACAAAAAAAGAAAAGAAAGCATGCTATTATTTGATGGTCTGTCTGTTATTCAATATACATATACATGTAGAATATTAAGGTATATTGGTATATACTATAGACTTTCAGAATGTGGCCACTCTAGGAGACGTAAGCAAATTCTCTTGCTGGGTATTGGTGGTGGGGGTGAGAGAGATCCAGAGAGAAAAGGGCCCAAGCATCTCTTATAGTGGAAGTGGGCGCACCCATAACAGACAAAGAGTGGATCTGCTTAAAATGTAAAAAAAAAAAAAAAAAATGTTTTGACTACCCAATGTCAAATGGCCAACGTACTTAATTTTTTTTCACTGACTTAATTAAATCATCTTATTGTTGTGACATTGTGTCATAATCAAAGCACTGATTTCCAAGATTTGTGTGAAACAGGTGACTACAGACCTGTTCATTCTCAGGTTTTGAAAGATAAACTTTTCTGTCATTAACTCCTTAGTCCTTACAATGTCAAAAATCATATTTGGAGTTTTGTCATTAGAAAACAGAACTGAAACATTGTTTGGACATTTTGTAGACAATTGTGGTCATCCTCTAATTTTCTGGGCACTTGGATAATATGTGTGAAAGAGACAGACAGAGAGATATCTTACACATATGTGTGTGTGTGTGTATGTGTGTATGTATATATATCCTAAGACTATAGCTAGAAGAAACTTTAGATTTTATAGACAACTTTCACACTTAATAGAGGAAGAATCAGAGTCAGACAGATGACTTACTGAAGAATATTTTACCATTAGGAGACAGATGTGGACTAATAATCCTTATCTTTTGACTCCAGTGGGATTCAGTGCACTTTCCTATACAGTACACATACTAGTAGGGGCTAGAGACTGGGACTAATAGTCCCAGTTAATAGTTCTTTCAGAAAACGAGGCATTATGTTGCTTGAAGGAGCTGGTAAGCTGGCATTCTTTCTTATAGACAAAAGAATAGATAAGATGATTTAAATGCCATTTCAAATCTACTTTTCTTTTAGTCTTTCCTATAGCATACCTATGAAATGGATGGCAGTTATTCAATAGAATTTGTGTCTTTTCCATATTTAAAATATGTCTTTGTACATGTGCACGTCTAATATTCAAATGAATGTTATTCAACATCTGCGTGTGTGTATGTGTATATGGAGTAGAAGGCTTTGTATTATGTTTTCCTGCATGGGTGTATATTACTCAGACCCTCTCATGAGTCTGCCTACTAATTTAATGTATTAGTTTATTGTTACATCATTCCTATACTTTTCTAAAGCGCTTCAGATGCAGCCCAATCAGAACATAAAAACACATGTGCAAGCAGCCTTACACACACACACACACACTTGCACACAAGGAGACATATACAGATATGTGCTACCACACATTCCCTAGATCTTCCTTGCATACCCCTGCTATAGCTGGGCAGACATTATTGTCACTTCAGGCTGGAACAAGTGAAGCAGCCTGCTTTTTCTGTTTATGCTGTACAGCTGATGACAGATAACTGCATCACGCTCATCTGCTTAGACTTTGCCTCTTTTCTAAAGGGCGGCCAGAACAAAAGCTTCTTCCTATCAGCATTTTTGTAAGAAACACCTTTTCCCAGAAATCCCTATTTGGTTCATACTGTCCTGCCAGATTTACAGTTCCTCGGTTTCCCAGCCTCTTCTCCCTGACTCCCTAATGTAGAATTTCTGCTCAGCCAGACGAGTGCCTTCTCTCCAGCAGCACATACCTTGTCCTCTCCAGGCTCTAAACTGCACAAGCCATTGCCCAAGTTGGGACACAAGTCTTTTCCTACTTCTCCCTTGGGCCCCTTTTCTGCTCTGCTCCCCATGTGTCTCTCCCCTCTGAAGGAATGACTGTCTTGTCTGATTCATCTCGCTTCTGCTGCAGCTCCCGCTCCTCCTCCTCCCTGCATTGTGGTCCCTCATTTCTCTTGTCACTCAATCTTCTCACCTTTCTTTCTGCCTGGGTCCTGAGTATATGCTCCATCTCCCTGCACAGATAGGGTGTGGCTCCCCACATTCAGGAACTGGCTTCGTCTGGTTTCCTGGTGCTCCCCTCCCCCAGCCCAGGCAATGCCTTGTTCCTGACAGAGTGTTGACTGACAGACTGGCTGGAGTTGAAGCTCAGCCTTAATACTTCTTCCATCTCTTTTCTTGATTAATTTGATGTGTTTGGCATCACCTCTGCTGCTGGAGGGGTATTTTCTAGGAGGCAGAAGAGTGTCGGAGGCCTTGCTCCTTTTCCTTCCCTTCCCAGATAGACTAGTATTTCAATCTGACAGCTCCCAGCTGGTCCTCTGGCTATGGAGCATTGAGTGTTTATTTTCCTGATGTTTTTATTCCAAAGTCTTTGCCAGGGTCATGTTGTTGAAATCCGCCAAGTGACAGCAGCCCCTGACCCTGCTACTGAATCCGAACACATTTTACAGGTACAGCTATTGTCAGAAAATTACAGAAGCCAAAGGCAAAAAAAAGAGGCCTTGAGAGGTCATCTTGGATATGCCCCTGTTTCCAGTCTAGTTTCTGCTCAGGTAAATTAGAAAAGACCCAGTTTCAAAGTGCTACACAAGGGAAATGGATGTCCCACTCTTAAATCCCACTCCATTATCTAGCGATTCCCACCATCAGAGTGTTTCATTATATGGACCCACAACCTCACCTTTGAATGCCAGGCCCTTTCCACTTCTGTTGTTGCCAGAAAGTTGATGATGATGAATATAACCCACTATATACTTGAAAAAGAAAATTAGATTAGAAATAATCCAGAGAAAGCAGTCATCCATGGCCAAGTGGTCATCCATGATGGATAATTCAATCTTCAACACAATCTACATTCTTTCCGAAGACCAGGGTAATTTCCAGACTGACTTAACTGTTAACCATGAACATCCAAAATCCTCCCTGGCTCACAGTGGTAAGTAGGTTTCCAAGTCTGGATTAGTCTTACCCTTAGATTTAAATGTTTTTTATCTGCCCACATCCCACTCTATGGCTCTTCCCCCAGCCCAGGCTGAGAGAGTGCTGGTGCCACTCAATGGTGTCCACACATAATAAGGGTCTGTGTAATGCCAAGCAACCGGCTGTAAGCAAGAGAAAAATGTTATCTGGCTAATCCATCCACTTGTTAACATATATTTGGATATTTGGAAATAATCCAATGAAGGACTGAAGTTTTCCTTTGTCAGCATGTAGGCAGTCCTAAAATATCATAGTCAAGCAATGTCCATAGACAAAGTTAACTGCATCATTAACACTTCTTTTTTTCACTTGGCATGCTATATCTGACAGGCTTTCTCCCCACCTGGTGACCCAACGCTGGTCTGAGTGGCTTGGCACTCATTATAAAGAGAGATGCCAATGTCTCAAAAGTGCCAGAGAGTCTGGCAGACTGCCTAACTATAAGGCAGCTGCTGTGATTTCCATAAGAGAATAAGCAGAATGCAAAACAAAACTGCAAGAAGGAGGCTGCCCAGTTCTTGTTGTTGGCAGGGGCCAAAAAAGCAGGAACTCATTTCCTCATCTCCTGTGACTGGGTCTAGCCTACATATCCAGGGACTAGGAGGGAGAAATTTGGGTGAACCAATGCAAAAGAATGTATTCTCATCACCTCTGGAAAAAAATGCTTTTGTGCCAGCTGTTTTTCCAAGGGACCAACTGGAGCTATTACCATACAATCTAGTGAAATGAATGGTGGTTCTTTACTTAGATCTGGAAATATATCAAACTGAACAATTCAGGAAATCTATGGTTTTGGTAGTGAGTTGCCAAAACTCTGCTTTATTTGGTGCTATGCAGTTTCAACTATAGTAGCCCTGATCTAGTTGGCTTATCTCTACAATTCAAACCATTAGAAAACGGTTTGAGTCAATCCTTCACTCTCTTCATCCCTTGAAACCCTAGTGAGTCTGAAACAACAGATAAGGGTCGGGGGGGTGTGGGGGAAGAAGAGAAACACAAGGTTAAAAAATTACCCCTCGTTCCTTCTACACGCATCTAGGCTAAAGCAAACTTGAGTGAGGGAAGGAAGAAAATATCACATTAAACCGAGCTCAAAGTCTTGAAGCTACATTGCACTGGACATTCTCCCTAAGATTTGAAATTGTGTATATGACTTGAAGTTGTTACAGGATTGTCTATTACCTAAGAGCAGGCAGAAGAGTCTGGGGCCCCCTGGAGTTTTAATCCAAGAGCCAAGAAGTGTTAGCTAACATCCATTGACATTGATAAAGGGTGGCAGAACACAAAAATGAAATTGTATTTCGCCTTTTAAAGAGTAAAGGATGGACTGGGATATGATTGTAAATAAACCCCAAAACATATAGTCACTTAAATACAATAGAAACTTATTCCTTCCTCAGGTAAAGTCCTAGGCAGATGATTCTTGCCAGTGGGTGGCTGCCCTCTCCATGTGCTTCAGGGATCCAGGCTCTTCCTATCGCGTGTCTGAACTATTCCCTAGGGTGCCATGGTGGACATCCTCACAGAGGAAGAAGACAGAGAGCACAGAGGAGAATGGGAACACACCCACTTGTTAAAAGCTTTGGCCAGGAAACGGCACATGCATTCCATTAATTAGAACTAAGTCACACATCCATATGAAACTGCAAAAAATGCTGGGGGTGTAGTCCAGCTGCAGGCCCAGGATTTGGAGGGAGCAGTTGCTATATCTTTATCATGGTTGAAATTTTACTGGCTTCTGTGTCCAGTGGCAAATTTGGATATAGAAGATCCTCATGGGGTACCAGACGTTCAACCATCATAGGCAGCAATCTTATGAGAGTACTTCTTTCTCCAAAAGGAAGGTCATCACTCCCCAAAGGGACTTTTCTCTGAATGGTGCAGGTTGATGGATGGCGGGGAGAAAAAAAGGGACTGGGAGAGAAAAGGATTTCTGTGAAAGAGCAGAGCAAAGGTAGCCATGCTCAGCTGCCTCTTGAAGATAAGGAAGGCTCCTGTAGCTTGACTACTGAGACCCACTCGCGGGAGATTTGTTCCTTCCCCCAATGGAACTTCTCATCCCTTGTGTAATGAATATGCACCTGAAACTCCTAGGTCTCAGAGAGCCTGGAAGTGAACACGACCCTAAAATATCCGAGCTACCAAAAACAATCTGGTAAAATGTGCCACTGGACACAGAAGCCAGTAAAATCCATGAAGGCAGAAGAATTGCCTGGCCCTTCAACCCCAAATAAAATAAACATATTTTACATCTTATTAATTCCAAAACTGGATTCAATTTTTTAAAGTGCCGCATTCTGGTGAGATCAGAAGACACATCTGGCAAGAATGAGGTCATTACAAGAAGAGTTTGACTATTTATAATAATAATAATAAAGAAACACCCGCCGCCCTTGGATTCTCACTCGGGGTGGGGAGCGAAGAGCTTTGCAGGACCCATCAAGGAAAGCAAAGATTCTGGCAACACAATTCCCCCTGTTAACTATATTCCCGGCCTCTAGGTCGCTATTTAAACTAAAAGGGCGTCTCCATTCTCCCCCAGAGGTACCGTTCTACAGCCGCACTCACTACTTTATCCATGTCTGTGTGCAGTGAGCATTTTTCTGTTCTTCTAGTTTCACTGGAGTTTTATTTTATGCACCCTTCCCCTGCCCCATTTCTTGAGACCAGCTGGACCGCATGCTGGAAAAACAAAACAGGAGAGAGGGGAAGTTCCCTCAGATTCCAAAGCAGAACACAACCAAGGCTTCCTAAGTAAATGAAAAGGACTTGGAGAAGACATAACACTTCAGTGTAGACACTTAAGTTGAAATTTCTGCCCCGTCGTTCCAATGCCATGAGGGAGAAGGACCCCTAAAATCGCCTTTGGCGTGTGCAGCTCTGAGCGTTACAACGATGCAAAGTGCGGTCTTTGGAGGATGCGGGAGTCAGTAACCCCTCAATTCACTCTCGCCGTTCCTTCTCTCCAGTCTGCGCGAAAGCCAGGTCCGAGGGCTTCGAAGATCTGGGGGACCCGAGCTGCGCACAGTGGCGGGAAACGAGCGGGCTCAGCTGGCCGGGCCGCGTCCCCTAGCCACCGCCCGCCCGCCCGCTGCTCTGGCCTCCGGAGAAGCCTGGAGAGGGGCCTGCGCCTCTTGAAAAATGGCTTTTGGGGGCGGTAGGTCTCGGGAGGGCGACTGGGGAAAGTGACTTGCCGCGGCTTCTAGTAGAGACGTTGGTGCGGGACCCAACTCCTGGGGAAGGCGGGGAGCGCTGGGCGGATGCCTGGCCCTAGTGCGGCGCCAACACATACAAGTTCGGCTGTGAATGTTTGAAAGTGTAAGTTTCTCTCGGATTGATTTTTTTTTCCTTTAAATGTATCCCCTTCAAAAAAAAAAAAAAAAAAACCACAAAGACGTGGACAGGCAGGCGCCACCCGGTCTGGGAGCTGAGGTTCGTGACTGCTGCCGATTTCGTTTGGTTCAAGTTGAGAAAATAAGGGTCTCCCCGTCCCAGGCTGGGAGCGTGGGGACTTCCGTCTCTGGACTGTGCAAACCGTCCGGGGCTGCCTCCCTGACTGGCATGCTCTCCCCGCCGCCTGAAACCTAGGGAAGGTTTCCTGGAGGCACTGGACTCCAGATCCCTGCAGGGCGGGACGGAGAAAAAGCCCTGAATACCACTGCCCACACCCCTCCAAGTCGGGAGCCCCCACGCGCCAGTCGAGCCTACGCAGCTGTGGGGTGGGAAGGAGAATACAAGTCCTCCGCCAAGAACTCCCCCACGCAGCTCCCGCCATTCCCTCCGCCTGATTTCTGCTGGAGGAGGTGGTCAGTTTGCAGGGGCAGAATACGAAGCCTCCGGGGAATTAGACAAGACAATATTCCTGAGCTCTTTGAACGGCCCAGGTAGAGAAGAAAATTAAACAATGTAACTCATCTCTCTGCAAGTAAAGATCTAGAGCGAGATTAAGACCCTCATCCCCGGCTTTTCCTCTGAAGCTCCCCCAGAATAAGCCCGCAGGTTAGAGCTGGCTAGGTCAGGGAGTGCAAGAAGAGGTGCCTTTCGACATGGAGAAAGAGTACTCTCCCCCACAGATTTTGATACTTGATGCTGAAGCTACCAAGTAAAGGTTGAAGAAATGTTGGAGAGGGAGGTGCGGCGGGTGGGGATGTTCCTTACTGTCCTAGGTATTTGTAACCAAGGTAGATTTTGAAGTTATTACAAACATGTTCCCTGTTCAAATAGCATGGACCCCATTCTCCAGGCTCCACTGTGTGAGGCGGGTTTACAGCCTCAAGGTTCTCCCTGAGGTTGGGGATAGGGAACAACGCTAATCCTGCATTATAAAAAATAAAATAAAATAAAAATCCTGAAAGCTTAATTATCGAATAATTCAGATAAGTCCTCCTCCCGTCACTCACCTTTTGATTATTTGAATAATTCAGGAAAATGCAAATTCTGATTGTTTGTGGAGACTCATCATCGCTGGACAGTAAAAAGAGAGAGAAACAAGGAAAATCTAATAGAGAACAGCGCTCCAAGATGGTGAAATGGGTCTTCTGTGCATTTTTCCTTGTGTAGAAAGACAGAGTTGCCTTCCTGGGCATTATTTCCTGGAGGATATTGTATCTGTTGTGATAAAATGTAGAGTTAGATCAAGTCACCAAAATGCATATATGTGTGTGTGTATATATGTGTGTATATACACGAGAGAGAGAGAAGAGGGAGCAAACATGGGTTTCTACTTGTGTCTATGAAAAATTTTATTTCTTGGCAGAAAGAATATTTGGGCTCCATTTTGTTTGTTTGTTCTTTGTTTTTTTCCAAGAAGATCATAGCTGGGTAGGACCAGTCTCCTCCACATAGTTTTTAAGCTGAATATGCACTTGCAAAGTGAAGTTGGGGCATCACCCACATAGCCTTCAGGTGGAAACTAGACTTGAAACTGCAAATTCAGATTTGTCTTCCAGGTGTACTGGCAGAGCATCTGAGATCCCCTGTTGGCTTCACAGCCTGAGGAGTGAGCCCAGAGAAGCCAGGAGACTGCAGTGGGTGTCTCCGGACCTTGCAAAGAACTCACTTTCCTAAAGGCTGAACTCAGAGCTAGACACCCTGAAGGATCAAGTCATCAAGGATCAAGGAGCAGTCATGTTTGATGGGGAGAGGGTTGGTTGGGCTTTCTTCTTCCCAGGATTAACCACATTTGGGAAACTTTTTTCAAGGGTGAGGGTGAGGCTAAACTTTGAAAGGTAGTGAATCCGCTTTTCTTATTGGTAATATTTGGAAGGAAAAATTCACCACTGTTTATGACCTTGCCCCTACTACTTAAAGTACAGAGCATTTTAAAGATAAGACTTAAAATAGGAAATTTGTAGACCCCAGTGCACCAAGTTTAGAAGTAGATTTGAAACATGACCAACTGTAAGTGCATATTGTCATTGTAGGCTTCTGTATAAGACATAACCATGCCATTTCATATGTATTATATTCAGCAAATGACAACAAATACACAGCCACATCAAAATTAATAATAAGATTCCTGAGAGCTGAATAGTTTGCTTTCTTCCTTTGCCGTTATTCCAGCTAAGATTAACCAGCTTTTCAGAAGTCTATTATCATGGTTTCTTTCCCTTTGGTTCCCAGCCCTTGCCCACCACCTCCTACTTCCCCACATTTCTTTTTGAGCCCGAGATTCACTCAACCTTCTTTGACAAATCTTTATAGGTGTATGATTATCTTTGTCACACTTTCCTACCCCAAAACTGGGCATAAACAACAGAAAATAGTCTTTTTATTCCTTTGTTTCCCCATTTGGGAGGACCCCTTTCCACAGGGACCTGTGAGGGGAGAAGAAAGGGAAGGCTGATTCTTGGTCTTGGCAGTGGATGTTGCGAAGAGAAATTGGCAGTCAGGATGTATCCCTCTGGAGGCACAGGGACCTAGCTCCCGACGCTCCGCGTCTGTTCATACAAGCATGCTCATGAATGCCCAGGCCCTAGGGTGAGTCCGCTGTCTACCCACACACTCAGAGCTCTCCAGGAACTTACTTGAGTCTCTCCTACCCCCACAAATAAATGTACCCACCTGTGTGCTCAGCAATAGGTGCACATAACGTGCACACAGGGCATCAGTCAGGATTGCGTGTGTGACTATGCCTGCCCCACTGGACCTGCTCTAGCGCCAGGTAGTGGCGCGGGTGCTTCCTAGTGCGGGCACTCATCCTGCCGCTCTCCGGTCGGCCATTTATTGTCTTGTGGGGAAGGGCTTTCGCCAAGAAACTTGGTCTGGGTTAGTGAAATAAAATACTAAACAATTACTATATGTAAAATTTTAAAACCAGCATATTACAATAAACTAAGGAACTCTCTGTCTTGGGAGAAATCCACAGGAAAAGGAAGAGAAGGAGTTAGATGCTGGCGCCGAGTTCCTGGCGGAGCCAGGCGGCGGTGACTCCTCAGGCTGAGCGGAATCGCCATCCAGGCGCCGGAAACGACCCGAATCCCAAAATCCGTGGAAGAAAATTGCGCTGAAAGAACAGAGCCAACGCCCCCGTCCTGCCAAGTTTGGCGAGACGGCAAGTTGGTTTCAGGAGCACAGTGCCGCTAAATGATGCCTAAGAGAAAAATTCTCCCAGAGAATTGTCTGGGAGCAACAGCAAAGACATGGTGTTTTTATTCTCTTAGACATGGTGTTTTTATTATCTATTAAAAATACAACTCTAAAAAGCATCTCTGCACTTACATATACCTACATACCATTTCCGTTTAATGGCTGACTGCATTAGAAAACAACATGAATGGAAATGCACTAACAAAGCATCTGTACTAATACACATCTTTACCCACAGAACTATACGTTGGTCAAGCCTCCCCCCATCTCAGCATGAGCATAAACACAATTAAAGCCTTTAAGCTTTTTCATTAAACATAACTATGTTGTCATATTCAAAGAATATATTATTTTTTAAAAATTGTAAGATTGTTACATGGATAATAAGGTAATCCTAATTATATGGATATGGGTATCTGAGGGCACATTTCTTATGTTAATATTTATCTGAAGTTCCTATAACACCAAACAAAACATGTATTACATACTTTCTTGTCTAGAAATAAGTCTATAATAGATAAGAGGAATAAATCTGTATTTCTTCTTTGGAGGGAAATTCATTAATAAGCCAAGCACTGAAAAGAGAGCTACAAGTGCTTTAAATCACAAATACAGGCTATAGCAGACTATTCTCCCAAGGCCTTGGAGTAGGAGAAGAATTGCACAAGGTCCCCTCTTTTTGGGCTTTAAGAAATGCAGCTCTGCAAACTTGAGGATGTTCTTCTTTCCCAGCTATTTGCTTATAGTGGTTAAGCCTAAGGAGAGATGACTGCCTTTGAATAGAGCAGTTGGGTCTTTCCCAAGCTCACAGTCTAACAATGTTTTCTTCCTTTTCATGTCCACCTCACCAGCCTGCCCCAACCAGCACCCCTGTTACAACACCCACAAATGTCTCCATACTACACAAGCACAATGCATACTTGTTTTAACACATGTTCCACAGCATGTGCACTGTCCAAAAACCAGGACTTAGCAATCATGTTCCCCGGAAATGCTAAAGACTATCAAATTCGAGGTGTCTGGGGTGGTCTCTTTGCCTTGAAAGATATTTCCTCTGATCTGAGTTAAATTTTTTCTGACTATGCAGGTGATACATAATTCCAATATTTTGGAAAAGGAAAAATGAATGCCCCCATTCTCCTTTCTAGTTCCTTAGACTTCATCAGCTTTGCTGCATGTACAAGGCAACACCACGGCTAAGATTTAAAAAGTGCCTCTAAATACTCCCTGAAGGGGGGAAATTTGGATGAGAGGGAGGAGGCAGTGAGGGAGGGAAAGTTTAACAGTCCCCAACCCCAAGGATATCAGAGTGATAGTTTCCCTCCAGTCACCAAAACTGTACCAAATTATATATGTTTAGGATGATTTAATTAATTACTACCAGCAAGAATCTCGTCCCAGATACCCAAATTGACAAGCTCCCTTCTACCTTTCTGTTCCATAGATCCCAGTCAAGGTTAGCCATTTTAGCAAAAAGGTGTTTCTTTCCCCCTTTAGTTGAGCCTTGGGTCTCTCTTCCCTCTCTTTTGGAAGTGGAGGGGTTAAATTTTCTTTCTTTTGATGAGGCATCTTTTGAAAGTCCTTTAATTTCTTGTGTTCTGCTCAGTGATTTTCATATTAGAATGTGCCTTGGCTGCAACTGCTGAGGTGTCTGGTCATGGAGAGAGCTAGGCTGTGATCCATCTAGGATATAATTTTTCCTCTTTCCTGTGATGAAATATATATATATTCCTTCCATTATCTCCCTTTCAGGACCCCACCAAATTCCAGTTCCCACACCATGGTGGGACTAAGGAGGCCCCTCACCTCATAAGAGGTGAAATGCTCGGCCCTTCAGCTATGCCTTTTGTGTTTGGTCATTCTTTGGGACAGGTTAACCAGTGCACTTTGACCCAGAAGAATGCCGTATTGAGGCCCATCCCCTCCCTGCCCTAAGAAAAATGTTATTTTCCATATCTGTTTTTAAAGTAACTGGAAATCTTTTAAAAGAAGGAAAAAAAGATTGGCTGGTCTGCCTCCCTTCTAGGAGCCTCAAGCCTAAACTTTAAAAGATGAAGGTAATGATCGAAAGTGATAAATACCTTTTCCAGGCATTCGGTTTGTTGGCTTTCTGACCAAAAGGGGCTTTTGTTAGGTCTCTACGAGGAAGCCAAATTCAGCCCCCAGCAAATACTCCTCCACCTCTTCCCCATACCCCCTCAGCTCTCTTGTCTAATTTGAAAATGAACTTGGACTTCCCTCTCAGACAGGCCCTAAAACCGAGAGAGATTTTATTTGTCTGTTTCTGAAGGGCTTCCTAAAAGGGGAAGCGTGTTTAGTGGGAAGGGAAGGGGACAGGAGGCCTTTTCCCCCAGTAGAGGACAGGGTGGGGGTAGGGGATGTAGTGAAGCCAGAAGGCGGGAGGAGATACTTTGTTAATTTATTAACTCTGTGTTTATTCCCTGAACTTCTTTTGTCAATGAAAGGTAAGAGTAGGGAGGGGGCCAAGTGACAGACTGAGATACTGCCCCAAAAGAAAAGGGGGTGGATGGGGTAAGGGCTAGAAAAAGGCTGAGGAAGGAGGGGATGAGGAGGGTTGGGGAAGGGGCTCTGTGATGAGCTTGGCAGGGCTAGGAGCGCGGGGAAGCTGTGAAAGAAAGAGGACTGGGGTTGGGGACTCCAGAAGCCTCCAGAGGAGGCATTCTGACAGTTCTCCATGGAAGGGGCCACTTGACGTCCCCTGACCAAACCCAGTACACCACCAAGCAGAGTCTGCAGCTGGGGGCATCCTGGAGGAGATACCAGGAGAAGATTTGTGATAGCCTAAACTTGGACCCCCTGTATGGATCCCTGCAGAGCCAGAGAGGAAAAGGTCTTCCGGGTGACCCCAA